>NW_019525414.1:1074399-1162415 GCF_002814215.2 Seriola lalandi dorsalis | reverse complement strand
GCTGCAGCAAACGTCTCATCTCACTGCGCTGCAGAACAGAGAGGTTCAGGAGTGGACTCATTTAATTATTATTTTTTATAATTAACTGTCATTATTATTATTACTAATGAGCTGCTGGACATTTGAACTTCCCCTAGGGGATGAATAAAGTATCTAGCTATCTAGCTCTAGCTAGCTAGCACCTAGTGTGCAGGTCGGGAAAATGTTTGTGTTGCAACAGTGCAGAACCAGTGCAGCTGCGGAACTATTTGTGTTGGTGTAGCCAAATCAATGATGAAATAACAAGCAAATCATAATCTGTTGTTTCTTATTACTGTAAACTAATATGGCGCTCGGACAACTATTAAATAAAAATGTCACACTTAGCTGTGATTCAGTCGTAGCTACTACAGTGTGATATTGCTTAATTAACAGCCTCTTTGATCTCGGTGAAGAGTACAAATACAAGACACACACACCCCTTAAGCTGTTTCTACCTACACACACACACACACACATTGACAGACGCACACAAACACTGTCTGTACTCTGTAAATGACCCAACGTTTCACTTTAACAGAGGTCTGACTAACAGCACACTGCACCCACAACAAACACACACATACACAACGATGGACTGTGTTAGGATGGCTCTCCTCATCATGTGACATGGCTCTTTGTCTTTCTGCAGTACCTGTCCTTCACCTGTGGTCTGGTGAGAGGAGCTCTGTCCAACCTGGGAGTGAGGAGTATTGTGACTGCTGAGGTGTCCGTCATGCCTGCGTGTAAGATGCACATCACTTGTCTATCATTCAGAGACATTCTCACAAAATGTATTCTTGTTCTTGGAAAGAGTCATTTGAAAAAACATTTTAACTTTTGTACTTGCTTGTACTTTTTTTCAAGAGATTTCATCCACATCTCTCTGTCATCATTCATCAGTAGAATTTCTTTTTTGATTTTTGGCCCTGTTAAAACCTGTTCAGACCTGTTCAGACCTGTTCAGACCAGACCTGCTCAGACCTGTTCAGACCTGTTCAGACCAGACCTGCTCAAACCAGACCTATTCAGACCTGTCCAGACCTGTTCAGACCAGACCTGTTCAGACCTCGTATTAATATCCGTTTTAGATGATCTGATCACAAGTGGACGGCCCTAAGTTCAGGTGTGAACGCACCTGAGACACATTGAGGATGCATTTTAGATCTGATCACTCAGACCATATTCGGAGGTGGTTTTCTTTTTTCTTTTAGCAGTGTGAACACAAATGCGTCCTGGGTCACATTGAAGGACCAACTACTCTACTGACGTCCTCTGACACAATCTGATTAGTCTGAACACAGTTTATAATGAACCAAAATATTTCACTATTTCAAATGGATAAAACCTGATTTCACGGTAGAACTGTGAGCAGAGCAATGGTTCTTTCAACCCCTCTTCACCTCGCTCTCTCTCTCGCTCTCATACTCTCTTTCTGTTTAGAAAAAAACATTCCATTGAAACTTTTACGTTGCATAGAAAAGAGCACATGAAATCCAGGCTTCATAAAGGAGGAGTGGTTGGTACTGTATTTTTAGATTAAAGTCAATCATGATGTGACTCTGGAGAGTCCTGTCTTCGTATTTACCAAACAGAATGCAGTGTGTCTCGGTCTGTGATGCACACTCCAGTTTCCTGAAGTGTACAGTTCCACAGAGGTCAGTGTTCAGTCCATTATTGTTTAACCTTTATGTTAATGATCTCCCTTGACAGTGTCATAACATACATCTGCAGATATATGCAGATGACACTTCTTTACACATATGCAGATTACTAGCCTGAAACCAGCTGACACTAGACTGAAACCATCTGATACCAGACTGCAACCAGCTGACACTAGACTCAAACCACCTGAAACCAATTAACATCAGACTAAAACCAGCTGACACTAGACTGAAACCAGCTGACACCAGACTGAAACCAGCTGACACTAGACTGAAACCATCTGATACTAAACTGAAAGTAGCTGACACTAGACTAAAACCAGGTGACAGTACACTGAAACCAACTGATACCAGACTGAAACCAGTTGACACTAGACTGAAACCAGCTAACACTAGACTGGAACCAGCTGACACTAGGCTGAAACCAGCTGACACTAGACTGAAACCAGCGAACACTAGTCTGAAACCAGCTGACACTAGACTAGAACAAGCTGATACTAGACTGGAACCAGCTGAAACCAGCTAACACTAGACTGGAACCAGCTGACACTAGGCTGGAACCAGTTGATACTAGTCTGAAACCAGCTGACACTAGACTAGAACAAGCTGTTACTGGACTAAAACCAGCTGAAACCAGCTAACACTAGACTGGAACCAACTGACACTAGGCTGTAACCAGCTGACAGACTGATAATAGGACACAATGATGTTGGTTGTTCACAGCAGTTCCACAACAGTTTTCAACTCTGTCCTCCTCATTACTGACTCAGTCAGTAACTGACTTCCTGCCTTCTTTGCTGCAATACTGTGTATCTTGGCTTTTTACCGGCAAATGTAAATCAGTGGAATAGTGTGAAACCATTGAGAGGAATGGGAATCGCATTGTCAACGTGCACATGGGTGTACATGGGTGTTCATGTGTGTCTGCATGCATGGGACAAACAAAACTGGGAGCAGTACATAGAAACCAGCTGTCTAAGAGGTAAATGATTTGACAGGTTACCTTTTAATAACAGGATGGAGCCTTCAAACCTAAGAGGACATTTGAACAAGAGCACAGTCTGACCACAGACACACTGTATGAACCCAACATGCAACTCTGCACTGCCTTTGTGAAACCTGGGTCATTATTTAGGCTAGAGTCGGTGCTGCTGTATTTAGACACAGATCTCAATGATCCTATTCTGCCCTGTCTTTAAGTTGGGGTGGAAAAATTAGAATTGGAAAACATGGGAAACATATTTTTTTGAAAATAAGTGTGGACTAACACACCTTATTCACACTCTAACTCTCTTATCTTTGTGCTCTTGTGTCTGTAGGTAAATTCCAGGTCATGATCCAGAAAATGTAGCAGCCAGCAGAGGCCACACTCTCTCTTTCTTTTGCCTACATATGTAATTGTGTTTTGTCTTTAAAGGGAAATTACACCCATCTTCAGCAGCACAATCACTTCTCTGCATTTTGGAGATGACATTGATGATTGCAAAAATTTAAACTGTAAACTTGCAGCGTCCATATAACAGTCTGACCAATTGTCATTATCATATCACACTTTCCAATGCCATAATGATTATTTCTGAGAATGATGATATAGTAACGTTATGTATTTTATATAAAGTCTACATGTTTCTCACTAACTAAATGTGTGACTGTGTATTGCCGGTAAAAAGTAAACTTCAGTGTGTCAGTTTGAATTGATGCACAGTATAGAAACTGTTAAACCATTAAAAAATAACTTTGATACTTATAGATATCAAAATAAAATATTGGTAATGATCAATAATTGTGTTTGGGTTTATTATTCTAATACATGCATATTGCCTACTAGTTCTATGATCATTAGAGTTTAATTGCTTCTCAGAAACCTGTTTTCTGTGTAAACAATTCATAATATGCCAAAATAACAATATGCAGAACAATGCATACATTTGAGCTGTTTTTGGTTGTATATCATTGTACAGCACTTTTGCCAACCCTGGATGTTTTAAATGTGCTTTATAAATGAACTCGATTTAATTTGAAACATGAAAATGAGGAAGTGAGGGCAGCTAAGCAGCTCAGAGAACACAACAGAAGTTCAGTACTGTCTTCAGACATGCCAAACATGTGAATGAATGATCAGTTTAAAGCAGGGGTCTCTAATAGGTGCCCCCTCCCCGCCCGCCCCAGTCTGTTTTGATATGGTATGTGAATACATTTGACCAGTGATATAAGACATGAGAAGCTCTCAGAGTGAAAAAGTTACGCCTTGTATAAAGACACAGTAGCACTAATGATGATCAGTAATCCTGTTGAAGCATGAAAATGCCCAAACTGTTTCAATTTCAGGTGTTTGTTTGAACTTGGACTCACAGGTGTGTGACAGAAATGTTCTATTTGAAATTTATGCAGTTAAAGTTTCCTTGTAATTTTTGTGCTCTAGATAATATGCTAGAGACACAGCCACTGTTTATGACTGCAAAGATGTTAAAACAATTAAAAACTACTTTGTTTAATTTTTCATTATTCATCTCTGCTCCAGTAAATCAACAAGCAACTGCTATGAGGGTCCTGGACTTTGGGTTAGCCTCTAGAGCTCTCCTTCAGCCTACATGGAAAATCAGACATAAGAATATGAAGATGAGACATATGTCAGAGCCCCCTCCCTTCTGATGGCCTCAACTCTGCTCCAGACTCTTTCAATAAAATCTGTAAATCTGTTCCCTTTTTTTTTTTTTTTATCATTTTAATTTGTACAAATTGTATTTTGACTTGTATCATTCTACAAGTTGCATATCTGTTAACCTCATGTAAACCTCATATTGCCTTCAAGGCAAAACATATCAACATTTTAAATGTTATATGTAATCTCTTTTCTCTCTATTTTTTCTCCTCTAATTATAATTTCCCTAATTATAATAATTTTCTATCAAGTTTGCTTCAGGAATTAAAGGTTCCTGTCCTAGAACCATGAAAGTTGGTAAGTTATCCAATCAGAGTTTTCTTTTTTGTTGTTCTCTGTATCCAGAGAAAAGATCAGCTGGCTCACTCATTGATTGGACGAAATAACTGGGACAGAGGGCCTGAAGCCCCCACAGCCACATGTGTTTGTTTAGTGGCGGCTTAATAAGGTTACCACTTACCGCAAGCTTTTATTTTGTTAGTTCTATTTTTTTATGTTATGGGTCTTTTATTTTGAAGTTCAGTGGTTATACTGTACATGAGTGGGCCACAGACAAACGAGAGATATGAGACTTTTCAAATAAAAGGTCTTCATTATTTCATAATTAAGCGCCTTGTTGGAACAGGAACAAGGTCTTGTGTGATTTGATTAGTTTTATGTGCAGTCATATGTGATTTAATGAACCTGCATGTTAACGGTAGGCAAATGCTAACACTCACTTCCTAGCTTAAGGTGTGTATTGACATCTGTCAGATTTCTAAGTATAAAGTATAATTTGTGACCTTATTCTTATTGGTTGGTTTGTAGTTCAGTGATTCTTGAGATCTGGGACAAAACATGTCTGCCCAATAAAACACAGTTTTAGGTAAAAAATAATTTCATGTTTGTTTGTGCTAAATTATATTATATCTGACCAGTGCCTGAAAAAAAACCCCTGTCCTGAAGCAGGTCTCATTATGTTACAATAGTATAAAAAAAGAATTGTAAAATTAAACATAATAGTTACTATATGTAAGTAGTTGAGTAAATAAATATTAATAAATATACATATTAAATCATTTCAGAGATGCCGTGTTTGCTCCTCACCAGATGAGAAGGATGTGTTTTTAAGTAAGAGCTCCCCTCACTAATAAAACTGCCATTAGTTACCTAAAGTAAGACGATAAACTAAAGTTAACATTAAAGTCTGTATGTGGACTACACTTATTATGGGATTATTATTCCATAGACTGCATTCAAAAAATAGATGCCTTCAAAGCAAAGACTGAATTAAAAAAAAAAGATTCACAACTAGTTTGACTATTTGACGGGGCAGGACTTATTTTGTGTGGAGCAGCTTAGAGTGGACGTCAACCAATCAATCATCCCAGGAAGACACAGCACTACTATTGACCCACTCTCAGCAGCCTGAATCCCTCCACACAACACAGAAGACCCAGTGAGTACCATTACGACCTCCATGTCCCTCCACCCCCTGCACCACCCTCTTGTTGATAAGTACTATTTTATGCCCTTTTTTTTTTTACCTACAATGCCTTTGTTTGACTGATTTGACGATGAATTCAATAAAATAATCACATCTGAATTAATGCCGTGTTCTGTGAGATCATATGCCCTCAGTGCCATTGTGTTAACATAAAGCTTCTTAAATACTGAATCAGCTTCAGGTGTTTCAATAGACTGTTTCTACTGATGGTTGTAACTTGAAACACACTCGACACATATTCTACTGGTGTTACACTTGTTTCCCCATTAGCCAAATAGCAAACATTTGATGATGTTTGACAATGATTATATATTCAAATATTTACATGTTGAAACACACACACTACAGTATTTGTACAGCATTCATGACATGATGGTTTCAGCATGAAAACACTCAAATGTCAGTGTGACTCTTCCGCATGTTCACATAAATCATAAAAGGTTTTATCATTTTTATATCAGCTGTGTGTGTGTGTGATGGCTACACCAGTAAACTGTTGTAGAAAGGCTTCAGTTTTAGGTTGACCATAGCTTCTCTGTTTGGAGCATATAGAAAATGTGAATGTGTTAAACATACAAACATTTTGTTGTATCTCTGAATGAGTTTCAGTTAAAGTGATTAGTATATCCTCCTCAAACTCATTCAAGATTTATATGGACAATATTCCAAATAGCATATATCATAGGATTCACAGCAGAGCAAAGGAAATATATTTTATATTTTTTATATGTGCCTTAAGCACATATAACCTTTGATAAAATGCAAAGTCCTAATAATGACAAGGTGTCTATGACGCTATGATGATTGATGTGTTGCCAACATGACACAACTCCTCTATAGACTCAGTACTGTGTGTGTGTGTGTGTGTGTGTGTGGGGGGGGTTCTTAAGTACTAATAACGTTGACATTTAAATTGTGCTAAGAAAAAAAAAAAAGGCAGTTTCTCTTAAGTTCTTCACACACCAGCCCAGCTACAGTATGTACCCTAAGACTAAGACTTTGTCCTGAGTGGCTGAGTCCAGAGACACTGGGTGGTGTGTCAGTCTGTGCCTTGAGATTCCTAAGTGCTTGTTCTTTGTCATTTACGAAGTTACGACAACTTCACACATCTGCTGCAGGTAATGTAATGCAACCAAGAGCTTATAAAACGTTATTTTGATGAGGCAGCGTTTATACGGATCCAGTGAGCTCACCACCAATCTACTTTGGTACTTTTTGGACCAATAGAAATCGCAGGGGTTTTTTTTTTATCACGTGACCAAACGCGGAAGTAGAATGTGCCACAGAAATATCGTTTGATTCAAGGTAGAAGGTCCTCGCTCGTGGCGGTACTTGACAAACGAAAGGTCACAACGGATTATTTGTGAATGTTTGAATGAAGAGGTGACCATGACCCAGGCTGAGAAAGAGCAGGACAGCGGGAAGGAGAAAGAAAAGGAGCGGGAGAAAGAGAAAGAGAAGGAGCAACAGCGCGGGGTGAAAAGACCCATCGCTCCTCCGGCCATCCCCGAGCCGCTGCAAGAGGTGAGCTGGAAGTCTGTGTTTCTACTGTTGTCTGAAAGTCTAGTGTTTTTTATTGTTGTCTGAAAGTCTAGTGTTTTTATTGTTATCTGAAAGTCTGTTGTTTTGACTGTTGTCTGACGCTCATATGTTCATAATAAATATCCATAAATTAACATATTTAGCTTTAGCACATCCCTCCTGGGCGGTTGTTACTTGAAAGGGGACACATTTAATTTAGTGTATTATTTTCATTTTTGGTTAAACTGTTTACTGTTATTTTGGTATATGGTACACTCAACGATTACCAGTGAATAGGCCCAAAGTGCTGCCTTCAGATGCTTTGTTTCACCACCGGCTGAAAAGAGTTGACCTTTTATGTAACATGGTAAAAAGCAACAACAGTTCTTCCAGATGTTGGTTTTTCATAGTACTTTTGAGTCCTGGGCTATTTGTCATAGTTTGAGATTAATCTTAATCTCAATGCTATTTGAGACATTTAGTGTGTGTCCTGACCTCAGCCCAGTAACAACAGCTGGGGAATGGACTGGAACACAGACTGTGTGCCAGGCATTATGACCCAGCATCAATGTGGCTGGATGGGAACAAGTCACTGCAGCCAGGCTATTGTAGCAACATATTAATGCCTGTGGTTTTACAACTCAATGTTCAACAGTTATACGTATATGTGTCATATTCAGTTGTCTACATACTTTTGGCTATGTAGCGTATTCTGTTATCTGTTTTGCATGACATGATTAGATTTGTTCTGATCATATTCCTCTTTTACAGCAAATACAGAGCAATTTTGTAGTTGTCATCCACCCTGGCTCAAGGACACTCCGTATTGGCCGTGCAACGGACACTCTTCCAGTGACAGTCCCTCATGTGATAGCACGCAGACACAAGCAGAGTGGACAGCCCAGATACGAAGACGCCTGGCTGTTGAGAGAAGGTCTCAATGTAAGCACTCATGACCAGATACAGTCACAATCAAGCCCTTTAATCTCTGTCTTCCACTGTTAACTCAGGTATGTCATTTTCCTATTCCCTCATTCTCTCCTTATGCTATCTCTCAGAAACCAGAGAGTAAAGAGCAGAGGCAGAATGGCCTTAAGATGGTCGACCAGGCCATCTGGTCCAAGAAGATGTCCAACGGCGTGCGGCGGACTCCTGTCTCTGCTGACCAGGTGTGTGTATCATGAAAAAGAGAATTGTTGCTCATACATACACATGTAACACTGAAATATTCACTCCTGTATGAAAGGTGCTACAGTGAATGATGGGGATTTAAAGTTTAGACAATTAGTCAAGTGTTTACATCAGCACCTAATGTGGCATCTGTTGCTTTTGTGGTACATGCTCGCATCTTCAAACACTTATAGAAGAATCTATGTGTTTGTGTGCAGGCCAGAGCATATAACTGTCAGATCCGTCCAGCAGTACTAGACAGCAGCTCCAGAGTGAAGTGGACCAACACAGCCCACCATCCTCCTCATCTGGTGGGAGAGGAGGTCAGTGCATACGTCTGAATGAGTCTCTTTCTCCTTTATTACAAATGAAATTTATCCACTTTTCTTCTCTCTCTCTTCACTCACTTTTCCATATTGGCACTATGCAGGCTCTGTATGTGAATCCATCAGACTCTTACAACATCCACTGGCCTGTAGTCAGAGGTCAGCTCAATGTGCACCCCGGTCCTGGGGGCTCACTGACTGCCATCATGGCTGACCTTGAGACCATTTGGAGCCACGTCATTCAAAAGCATCTTGAGATCCCCCTCAAAGATTTAAAGGTAGGAGAAACTTCTTCCCCTCCTCATATCAGAGAGAGAGAGAGAGAGAGAGAGAGAGATTTGATATGAACCACCGGGCCCAAGACAGACTATCATTCTTATTTAGTCTCTCTCACAGAGCACAGCCTCCACCTGGATCCACAATAGTTCAGTCTTTTTTTCTTTTTCTTTTCCTACACAAAGGTCAAAGGGTTACATACAAAATTACAATAACAGTGCAAAAAGATATCAGAGATTAGGAGAGAAAAAACAAATAAAAGAAAAAGAAAGCTTCCCATTTTATCTTAAGTGTGTTATTGCATCAAAGAGTACATATCCAGACACATTTTATCTTGCAAACATTTACACATATCTAAACACAAATACTTATGCCTTGCACAGGGACATACACTTATGCATTTTCTTATCCATATACTTGTACGCTCTCAAACTCGTTTATTCGACGTGCAGACAAAAATACATATACAGATAAAAATAAAGTAAAAATACTGTTTACATCCCTTTAACTGATTTTAATTGACTGAAGTGGTAGTTTTTAACTCCAGCCTTCGCCCTGACTCAAAATATCCCACCAAGGGTTAAATTCTGTTTGTTATTTCAAGTAACATCCTTTTCAAGAACCCACTTATGCTTCAAAGACATTTTGAAACATTCCATGTTTCATTGCTGCCTAGTTGTAGCTTTAAATATATATTCTTTCCCCATTGTAATGATGATGTTGTTTAGGTAATAGTTAAGTCTTTATTTACTTCAGCTCCAGAACGTAACAGACTTTTATTAGAGGCAGGTCTTTATGTCTAACTCCCTCTGTTTGTAGAGTTGGTCATAGTCGTTAGTATGAAGCCTCGTTACCGATGACTCCTCTCTCTCCCTCCCTCTCTCCTGCTCTCTCTGCTCGGTTTGTCTTATGTTTAGTTATTCCTCTGCCTCCTTTCGTAATTATTATACATGGAATGAAAGTAGTTTATTTGCTGTAATGGAGGCGAGGCTCAGTGTATTGGAAGAGCTCCTCCTTTTCCCTGCAGTTCCTGAGCAACTGGGAAACCAGAGCGGCTCAGTGGACTGAGGCTCAGCACTGTGCTCACCAGTGGTGGAAATATCATCAGGCCAGAACCACAAGAAAAGTACAAGATTAATACATATGGAATCTTTATTGTTATGTAGAAGCACATCTAGAGGAAGAAGCATCTGACAAAGTAAGTTAAAGAGCAAAGATGAATCAGCAACACTCACAAACATGCTGCAGAGTTAACTAAAGAGACTTAAACTATAAAAACTCTCCTCTGTAAACCTTGGAAATGAGATCAAAGAATGCTGATGGTGAATCTTCTCACACTAATGCTTACTTTTGCACTGGCTGCCAGTATTACAGATGTGTCCTACTGGTCCCTAACATCTACAACAGGCAGCATATCAAGGAGCTTGTCAACATGCTGCTGCTTAATATGGGCTTCGCAGGTATTACACACACACATACACACACACACATACACACACACACTGTACACTTTTTTTCCTCTTGCCTTCAACTCACCTACTGTCCTATTGTGTGTGTGTGTGTGTGTGTGTGTGTGTGTGTGTGTGTGTTTATAGCAATCATTGTGCACCAGGAGTCGGTGTGTGCCACGTTTGGCAGCGGGTTGAGCAGTGCTTGTGTCGTGGATGTGGGTGACCAGAAGACCAGTCTCTGTTGTGTGGAGGACGGAGTGTCCCACCGGAACTCCAGGTCGGTCTGTTTAATTCATCTCCATGAAAAACGTATTTATACAGGTTGTAATTGCAGATAATGGATGCCTTTATACATGAACCCAGAACAGTGACATACTGTACATTAGATCACAATAGTGAGAGTTTGATAAATGTAATGTCTTTCTGGTGGATTTGTGTTGACCACCTGCTTTTATTGCAACACTTTGCTTCTGTATTGCACTGACTGTCCCTTCTGTCTGTTGGGATCCACAGGTTGTGTTTGGCGTACGGGGGCTCAGATGTGACCCGGACTTTCTTCTGGCTCCTGCAGAGGGCGGGGTTACCCTACAGAGACTGTCAGCTGTCCAGCAGACTGGACTGTCAGCTACTGCAACAACTCAAAGAGACATTCTGCCATCTAGACCAGGTTTGTGTTTTTGTTAGGAAGGTGGGGTCTGTGTCTTTTTGTTTAGAGGGGGTGTTGGGGAACCACGGCTTGTATGTTCATCAGTTTGAATGAGTTTGTTTCTGGTTAAACGACTATAGTTGTTCTCAAGAATGGAAGAGAGAAATCTGCTGTTATTCTGATTAATTCCAAAATATCTCTTTCCTGCACTTGTTCTCAACAGGACACATCCGGACTACAAGATCATGAATTCCAGACACGTTTCCCAGAAGCCCCAGCTCTGCTCTACCAGGTTCGACTTGGGGATGAGAAATTACAGGTACATGCATTACACATACATTAAACAGTAATTACAAACTCAGCTTAAATGCTGTTTATATTATTTTGTCTCCAGCTTGTGGAATAGAATTATTCTTCGTGTGTGTGTGTGTGTGTGTGTGTGTGTGTGTGTGTGTGTGTGTGTGTGTGTGTGTGTTAGGCACCCATGGGACTTTTCTATCCGACCACATTTGGCATTGTAGGTCAGAAGATGACATCACTCCAGTACCGTTCACAGGGTGACACAGAGGATCCTCATGATGAACACTACCTGCTGGCCACACAGAGTAAACAGGACCAGGTAACACACACACACTCTCTCTCTCTCTCTGCTTCCTGTCCTTCTTTATCTTAGTCTTCCATTGTCTCTCCAACAGTCGTCCAAATCTGCTGCAGAGCGTAAGGCCGTGTCCAGACCAGGTGGAGCTCTGGATGGTGAGATGAGCGGTCAGGGAGGGATTGGAGAGCTCTCTGACCTGCCAAGGGGCTGTGGGAGTGGTGGCAGTGGAGGAGGGATGCAGGGGGAGATGGAGCTTGGGCCTGCCCAGGGGGAGTGCCTGATGGGGACGGGAGAGGTAGATGAGCCTCTGTCTGCTCACCTCTCCAGGAAGACTGCAATCATGAGCCAATTTGAGAGCAAAGCCCTGGGCCTGGATAAGGCTATTCTGCATAGCATCGACTGCTGTGGTGAGGACGGACAGAGGGTGAAGAAAGGACCAAGTGGTCGACAGGGAAAAACAGCAGCACTCAAAAAGTACTGAGGAATTATAGTTGAGTGCAAAAGTTAGTATCCCCCTCAGACCTTGGGTGAAACATCAAAAGAATCTACATCTATTGAACAATTCCTCTTCAAACTAGCCTTTCATAATGATTTAAATATTATTCCCTCAAAGCGTTTATGGAAGTGTGGGGTTAGAAAGGCAAAGGGAGACATACAAAGTATTGGAGAAGATTTCATAAAGGGGGATGCAAACTTTTTTGACTGATTTCATTTTCATTATTTCACTATCACTTACTTTTTATACAATCTTTGAACATTTGAAACATTTCTAATAACTGAACATGCATTAAATATTAAGTTGAGGAAAATTAATTTCTTTGTTTTAGTGTTTTTGTCATTTCAAAGTAACTTTTGCACTCAACTGTAAGCAAAATAAAAAATACCGTATAAAACATATAATCATCTTTTATACAGTACCATTTTTATTTAATTGACAAGGAAGCATAAAATAAAGAATGAGGATCAATCTTGTTTTACCTCATCTGATTTTTTTTTGTTTACAGCATCAGACGAAACTAAACGAAAGATGTACAGTTCCATCCTGGTCGTGGGCGGGGGGCTCATATTTCACGGTGCTCAGGAGTTTCTGCTGCACCGCATAATCAACAAGATGCCCCCCTCCTTCAGGAGGCTGGTAGACAATGTGGAAGTGATCACACGGCCAAAGGTAACCTGGAATTCATTGTACAGTCTTAGAATAAGTTATAGATATGCAATCCAGGCAGAGCAGCACACTGTTCATATGTCCTGGACAGACTGGTGGAACAATACTTCACATTGATGTGCATTGATTCCAGGACATGGACCCTCGCCTGATATCGTGGAAGGGTGGAGCAGTGCTGGCATGTCTGGACACCACCCAGGAGATGTGGATCCACCAGAGGGAGTGGCAGCGCTTTGGTGTCCGAATGCTCCGTGAGAGAGCTGCCTTCGTCTGGTGAGGGGTGGAGCCAAACTCGTTTTGACAAACAAACAGTGACACACGTAGAGACGGACACCGGAGCATGGAAAAGGAATAATTTGCTCCAAAGTTAAACAGCCAGAAAAACGATAAAAACCCGTCTTGACTGAAAGCGCTTTGCCAGACGCAGAGGTTAAACATCTGTGTGCATGATGGGAAAGTATATTGATTGTGTCACTGCTAACACCAAAGGTTCGTTCTTTGTAGTTGTTTGCTGGTTGTTGTGTGATTGTTTTGTAACTTTTGAACAGCCTTTAATGGGAAAGTGAGTTAACATGTTAAGTTTGTAAATATGTAAATTGACTGCCTCATGGTAATGGAGAGCTGTGTAAATAAACCTGTCACACAGATTCACAATAGTTGCATTTGATTGGAACAAAAAAAATTCACCTTTCTTGAAATTATGGGCATATTGAATTTGAACACAGAGGTCTATGGTACAACCCAAACCCAGTAACTCAGCGCAGTTGAGTCTTAAAGCACTATGACAATGACATGCTTCTACTTGCTCGGTCTTTATTCACATTATTTTCAGACACTAAATCACCCTCTCCTTAGATTTAACATTGTACAACACTGTATCTTCACATCAATACAGAGTCAAAGGTATGCCATCTCATTTTGTCAGTATTGTCCAGCTCTACATAGAGAAGAGTTACCAAGAGTGAAAACAACAGAACAAGACAAACTCAGTAATATGTTATAACAGGGTACATTTTTATTCAAACGGAAGGATACAAAACACAGACAAGCTAAAGTAATGATTCACTGGAGGGATTACCATCACTGAGATGTCAGTGATGCACATCTCTAAGAAACTACTGTGGAAGGACAAGAAGCAGGAACAGGGAGGAAATGATGCAGCTGACTGCTGTATCAGCCATTCTGGCCCCTACAAGTAGGAATTCCCAGAAAGGCGTCAAGGAACTGCTTGTGGCAGCGGCAGCCGAGGTGGAGGGGCTTCAGCACCGTGACATCGCCATCTCTCTTTATGTTAGCAAACGGACAGGCTGAGCCCCACGCCTACACTGGATGTGTAGGCATTTACCTGAAGAAGTTGGGGTTACACATTGAAGTAATGTATTCACATCATGTCGGGCAATTAAACAATTTATGAAATAAAATGTTCACATTCTCAACAACTTCACTTCTTCAACCAGATATTCTGGAGCCTGTTTGTGGTACAGGCTCCAGAAATAGAAGGTAAGAGATAACAAGGAGCATCATTTAATTCAGAAAAAAATATTTCCCACCTTCCTCATCCTCCTCCACCCATTGGTGGAGCATTAGGACCTGCATTGTGGGTTACTCTTCCCATCCGCCTTCTACCACCAGGGGGACCAGGAGGACTGCAAGAGCAAGCAACAGATGAGAATTATGAGCAGGTACAATGGTCTGAAATTAAATTAGGCTTTATAAGTCTTGAAGAGGTAATAATTAATTCCTTTTAATTGTTTTTGTCATTTGAAACAGACACTGCAGTCAACTCACTACTGTGCAGTTATGAGTAAATTTCAGTACTGGATAAGTTTAACTCTGCAGCTCTCAGGACTTTCCATGGATTCTCAACTATCTTTAAATGAGCTTATAATAACCAGTTTTTTTTTTATTATCACTTTTTTTATAACAAGGTTTTATATATGCATCTGAAATCACAACACAACTAGGAACAGACACTACAGCAGGGGTCTCCATCCTTTTTTACTCTGAGAGCTCCTCATGTCTTATATCACACAGACTATGCTCTCAGAGCCTTTGGGTGATCTGCTCTGAAACAGGGGGAGCCACTGGGAGCTTGGGAACCACCTGTCGGAGACCCCTGCATTAGACAAAGCTGCTTGCACAATATACAGCAGCTTTTTTCCTCTCAGTTAAACATGATACCCCATTCCAAAGAAAGCCCTTAGCTAGTTCCTACCTGTCTGACAGGTACATGCCACCACAGAGAGTATGACTCTGACCATCAGATTACGTTACCTTGATTGTTCAGGACAGAGGGAAATGTGTGTATGTGTAAGAGAGAGAGAGAGAGAGAGAGAGAGAGAGAGAGAGAAATGACTGTGCCCCAGGGACCTACCCTCTGCCATCAGTGAAGCGTGACGACCCACTGTTTCCCTCCCTTGTCAGGTCCGGGTGGACCAATGTCCTAAAGCTGGGAGAGGACAAAGAAGATGAGAGACGACAGTGTTGTTTTGACAAAAACATGAAAATACTTGTATCCCCGTGACCATCAGAGAAATGCCAGATGTTACAATGTTAATGCACTAAATCAAGTTGGTTAACATTATGTCTGCTAAACATCAACACGTTGACTTTAACATTTAGCTCCAGGCAGCGCTGTGCCTAACAGAGCCACTGATGTACGTTTCGTACTGTTCCACAACTTTCCATCAGTTTTATTATTAACAATATCAGACAGAGGAAATACAATGATACTGTATGTGGCTCCTCATCATTCAGGATGCTGACTTACAGCATATATATATTATGACTTGACAACACAACAGTCACCAAAATTATAAACCTATAAATGAACCTCGTAAAACACTTAATTCTTAATAGTTTCTAACACTTCATTGACGTGTGGATTACATTGTTTAAAAGGTCACATATCCACTGTTGCTAATAAGTTGGCCTTTTGGTTTGATGGACTTACAACAGGCCGATAAACTCCACTGCTCCCCAGAAGAGATCGACCAGTAACGACAGTCTCCACGGTGACTGGGTCCTGCTGTCCAGGACCTGACCTGATGGAGGCAGGTGTCAGTTGGTGGATGACAGAGTGTGGTGTTAGTTTCATCTATAACCGAGTGTGTGTGCACATTCCTCCTTAGTTTACCAGCTCATAGAAATCCTTCTATTCCGTCTTTAACTGGCAATCAGTGCACACAGGCCACCAGTGAGAGAAAACAGCAAGTCAACACGACGTTCAGTGAATAAACTACTACAGTTAACAGTGAATTTATATGAGGAGAACAGTAGTAGATGCCCTCCTATAGCAGACTCGCAGGATCAATTCAGCAGTTCTTCCTACCACGTAAATCCAGCCGGGCTAGGCTAGCTAACAAGCTAGTTTGCTAAGTAAAAAAGGCTGCTGTTCTCACACACTCCTGTTGGTGTGGTGTGTTTTAAACTATAATGTTCGAGTATATTTATAAGACGGCTAAATATTCATTCTTAATGAGAAAACAGTTGAAAACAGCAGAAACCACTCACCATTAGACACGTACACCATCTTGTAGAGAGTCACAACAGCTTTCACGGCTGTTTACATCTGCGTTGTACTTCCTGGTCCGTTATTGGTGCAGCATTGTGTGACGCGCATGCGCAGCCAATGTGAAAATATGACAGATTTGTTAAACCGTGTGTTTAAAAAAAAAATAAATAAATAAAAAAACCGCCACATTATACAGGATCCCACAATAAAAGAGCTGTTTATCTAGAGATAACTTAAACCCAGTTACAGGATATTAGCTAAAACTAATGGTGTGTAAAACAAACAGCCCTGCAATAAATCCAACATTCATGAAGGAATCTTTGAGACAGGTGTTCATCAACTTTATGGTTATTTCTGGAGGCAGGTGGTGCGATTGAACTGCAATGTATTATACTGAGATAAATGATATAAATGGAGTGGATAAAATATTAGAATCATTAAGACCTCAGTCACTTGAATACATGTGATGGAACTCTATTCACAACAGACCCATTTACAGAGTGATGTTATGTTACAATTCATACGGTTCATGGGAACATGTTATTTCAAACCAGTCACTTGTGCAGTGCCCATAGACCCCCACAGGAACACATCATCATTTTAAACCACAGTTCATTGGACCTAAAGAGGAAGGTTGTTTACAAGGAAGCTGCTGCAGGACTGCAGTGGATGGTAATTATAGCTGTATGATTTATTGAATGCTCATACAAACACAGGAACAACTCTCTGGCTCAAGAGTTCTCAAACAAGATTCAGCAGGATTTTATGAAATCATTTGAAACCACTTGTTAGTATTCACCCTTTGAAAAAGATATACTTAGCGAGTGCATGGTGTATTACACAGCATATATTTGTTAGCTGATGTGGTTTTGAAAGTACAGACACCTTTAATAGTTTTTAGTGTATTGTTTAAATATGCGGTACAATCATCACATGTGCTGTCTGATGCGCTGCGTCCCACTCCCACCCCTGCAACAGCTATGTACATGCAAGCTATACAAATGTGATAAACTTAGTAGACAAAGAAAAGCTTGGTGGGGATTTGATCATTTAGATTCAATACATGATGGTGGAGTCATCAGTTATCATCATACTACTGCAGCAAAATAAATATGTACAGATGAATGACGCATTTTACTTTTTATAAAAGGTAGACAGAAGTTCCACATCTGCACTCTCCCAGTTTTCTGAAGGTGCGTTCTGAAATCTAGAGAAACCCTTGAAACAAGCCTCAAAACACACACTTCTCTTCAAGCCTTAATATCGCCATAATTAAACATGATATATTGTGTTTTTGAATACCAAAGCCTGTTAGAAGACACAATATGAAGGTTTTCAACTGTGAACAGAGGGCTTTATGTTGACTTCAATGCAGTATGACTTTTTGAGGCAGCAGAGGAACTACTGTATATTTTAAGGCTCTTACGGGATTGTAGTTACAACTTGGTTTCAAACCATTACACAAGTTCTGATACGTATAACCTCAAAAAGGCTTTGCTTTACAGTACCACTCACATAATCAGATATGGTGAAAAATAGCAGTGCCATCTCAGTATGACATTGGTCTACAAATTAGAAAACGAACCCTGAATTTTGCAATTGGTTCTGTTTACAGACTTGAGTGTTTCACATTAAACGATGACATAAAATACTGTTAAACATCTGCAGTAGAGCTGTGGTCGATTATTTTGGCTATTTCACAACAGTCTAAAGTGAAGTCATAATGTTTGCTTTTAAACCAGGAAAAATGTAAAAACCTCAATACTGCACTATGATGCATTCATGCCAAATAAATAATCAAATCTAGAAACTCAAATGTTATTAAAAATCCATGAGCATATCTCATAGTTGGAGACATTAAGGGATGAAGGCATTCTGTGGTTTTCCCCTCACATGATCAATCTAGATGCTGTAGAGAGGCTGAAGTACAACACATCAGACATGTAATTACTTTCCCCTGGTCTGAGGTTCAGCTCCTGTGCTTTCTTCGCCAGGCTCGTGTGCTGTGCTCTTCTTTGCTGACATGAGCTCAGGTCGTATCCTATCTTCAGATTTTTCTGTGTTGGACTCTTCCACACAAACCTGGGGTTCAGATATTATTTTGTCTCCCACAGGCTGTTGTGTACCACACTCTTTGACATCAGTTTGCATTTCGGGTCTTGTGCTCTCTTCACTGGGGTTTTGTGTGTCACATTCAGGTTTAGTGTTCTTTCCATCAGTCTCAGTCTCTGATTTCCGATTGGCTGCTCCTCTAAAAATACCAGCTTTGTGAAGCTCGCGTCGAACAGTTTTTACTGACACGGTGTGAGACAGGTGTCTGTTCAACTCGGAGGTTATCTTAGAGGCTGTGTACTCAGGGTGTTCATCAACTATCCTGAGAAGTGTCTGTCTGTCCTTTTCGGTGAGCTTTGACTTGCGCCCACTGTTCTTCTTTGCTGATGCTGTTCTTCCATGTTTGATATATACAGTCATAACTCTGGAGACTGTTCCCCTGGCCACATTAAAGAGCTGTGCAGTTTTTGTGACAGATGCACCAGAAAGTCGTGCAGCAACTATTTGGCATCTTTCAAACTCTGTTAAGTCACTCATATTGCTTTGAACACTTCTATTAAAAGTGTTTTTTTGGAGCCAACAGGTAGCAGGCTCTGTAATGACTGCAACTAGGAGATCCAGAGCCCTCTGTCATATAGTGTTTCCATTATTGTGTACGCATGGGCAGAGAGATCCAGGGTCAGGAAAGATCCACTGATCAACGGCTGAGCTGCATTCTATCCTATACAGGATAGAAAAAGATGCAATTAGAAAAAAAATCAAATTAATGTTTCAAACGCCAACACCTTTTACCTTATTTACCTTAGCATATAGGTATATGCTAAGGTAAATTATCTTAATTAGTTATGCTGCTATAGACCTAGACTGCTGGGGGATTCCCATGATGCGCTGAGCACTATCTCAATTTATATTGTACTACTTCATGCCAACTTTGTATTTGTTCTTTCCCGTAGTTTGTGCTTCTCCTCTCTGTCCTCATTCTACAGGTATGTGTTTTTGGAGCAGCAGAATCCAGATCTGCCACTACAACACTCATTATTATCATTATTATTTATTTGTATTGATAACACTAGTATCTATGGGTATTAGTATGATTATTTACACTATAACAATTAACGATTAACAGCAGATATAACACCATTACCTCTGGGTAAAACTTCTAATTTTTTCACTGTTACAATTAACGATTAACAGTGTATACTGATGTCCAATCCCCCCATCCCCACCCCCTGTTTAACACACGTTTAGAGAACGCACTCATTAGCCTTAGGTTAGGTTTTTGTTGACAACTTGATGCCACGTTCATTTTCGATGCTGTAATTTAGCCTAGCCAGGTAGCAAGCTGCTTGATTAGCTTCCATGAACAACACAGGTTTTCAGAGTCAGCTGTTGGCATTTTAATGCTGTTTAAAGAGAAATTTAACACACACGCATTAGCACTGATGACTGAGTGATGTACTTACAGCAGTTGTAGTGAGAGGTCAGTCTGTCCACCACTGCTACATGTTATCACCGAGCTGTGTTTGTGTTTCATCAGGGAGAACACGCATCCGGTAAGATTTTTTCAGAATAAAAGCGTTATGTCATCTGCTCCACAGAGCTCACTTCATCACTGAAATGGCGATTTTTGAATAGTAAAAGAACTTGAGCAGTAAACATCATTGCTGTAATATTTTCTGTGGCACTACTCTGAAGGTTCCCTCTCCCACTGGTGCAGGCTGGGGTGGGGTGTCAGACTATGACACCACATAAAAAAACAAATTAGAGCTGCAAGTATTGATATTTATTATTGAATAATTACGAATGGGAGACTTATCAGTTATAAAGAAACAGCTTTACATTTGTCACAGTCACTCTGCTCTTCATCTGCCACGGCTTCTGATGGTCATTACACAGATTGACTAAACAGTGATCCAACAGAAGACAGACTGGCAGGGACTCAGCTGCAACTAAGGATTATTTATTACTGATTCATCTACTGTGGGAGACTGTTGAATTAGGAGGAAATAGTGCTACAACTCTCAAGGCTGTTTTTAAGGTCACTCCATTCTTTATCTGCTGCTGCGTCTGATGGTCACAGAACATGTTTACACACCTGGTGAGAACAGTGATTCAACAAAGGAAAAGGATGGAAGACAGAAACAGAGGAGAAGAAAAAGTTTTCTCTTATTGAAATCATTGCACAATACACATCCATCAATAACACAAACACAGAAACATTTTTGTGATTTTGAATTAACAAAACAGGTTGACTTTAACACCTTTACTTCTCTCTGAGTCATTCTCACCCCCTTCCAGGCTTCTCCTCATCCTCAATTCTTTCTCAGTTAAAGGAAAAAATTACCACGACATCATATTATTTTCCATTAGTGTTTCCCCTTCAACAACAAGTTGGACAAAAACTTTTGCTAGCTGCACCATCACAGAGAAAAGCACTGGTTTAAACTAATGTACATTGCCTCATGAACTGTTCCTGCTATAACTGTGCAATATTGACAGTTTCGTTATATCCAATGCATATCTTATTTTATTATATACTTATATATTTTAATGATTTTTTTAATAAATGCTGCCAAACTTGATCTCGTTGTGTATTTTGAAGCAATGACAGTAAAGAATCTATCTATCTATCCTATCTACATTTTCAATTCTGACAAAAAATGTTTTAAACCTAAATACATAAATGAAACTTCTTCAAAGTAAGTAAAATTGTGGGCTAAAAGAAAGCATGCTGTGGTTTTACGCAAACATGAATCAGTCTAGATGTAACAGAAAGTCTGAAGCGTTATTCCTTGTCTCTGGTCTGAGACGCAGGTGTCTCGCTCTCTTCAGGTCTTGGTGTGTCCTTCTCAGAGTCAGACAGTGGTTTCCCGGTAGCAGCTCCTTCAGTAACTGCAGCTTTTGCCCTCTTCGTTTTACTCTTTGGCTTGCGCCTGCTGTTCTTCTTTGCTAATGCCATGTCTCCGTGCATGTTGTAAACACTCATGACTTTGAGGACAGTGCGACCTGACACATCACATAACTGGGCAGTTTCTCTGACAGACAGACCTGCCACCTGGGCACCAACTATTTGGCCTCTGAGAAAGTCTGTTAATTCGCTCATACTGCAGGTGGAGGTGTTCACTTCTCTGGAAGAGCAGCTGGAAGACAATCCCAGCTTTCAACCAATAACTGAGGGGCTTCCTCTGCAGCTGTGATTGAGTGTCTTCAGAGCAGAAGGTATTTCTCTTTATGGTGTTTCCCGTTGTATCCACCGGCGAGCAGAGTCAGGGGTGGGGGGGGGTCCAGATTCACTGTTGGTCTCTATGATAGAAACAAATATATCTGCAACTCCAACACTGATTTGCACGTGGAGGTTCTGTATTAAATTTAATCTGGCGTCACAAGCACCGTGAGGGACCTAACTCACAAACCTGCGGCGTTCAACTACAAGTTAAATAAACGACATACTTCACAGTTCAATTATTCCATGTTCATTTACGATGCTGACATATTTAAGCTAGCGTTACCAACCTAGCAAGCTGCTTGATTAGCTTCCATGAACAACACAGGTTTTCAGAGTCAGCTGTTGGCATTTTAATGCTGTTTAAAGATAAATTTAACACACAGGCCTTGGCACTGATGATTGAATGATGTACTTACAACAGTTGTAGTGAGAGGTCAGTCTGTCCACCACTGCTACATGTCTCACCGAGCTGTGTTTGTGTTATTACATCCATGGTTTCATCAAGGAGAAGACGCATCCGGTAAGACTTTTTCAGAATAAAAGCATTATGTCATCTTCTCCACAGCACTCACTTCATCACTCAAAATGCGATTTTTGCATAATAAAAGTACTGAGCAGTAAACATCAGGGCTGTAATTAGTGTTGTGCCAGTTCATACTTAAAATAACTAGTTTAAAGTTTAGTTCATACGGATTAAAATGAACTAGTTCATGTCCATAGTTCATAAAATTTTGAACTAAGTTCACAGTTCAAAAAATGAACTAGTAGTTTTTTTTTTTAATAAATAAAGGCCGCTATTTTTTTTAGAACCTCCTTCAACCCATCCATCACCAGCCCCATATCATTGCCACTCCCAAACTAAATGACTTACTGTACACCACTGAAGAATCTCAGACCAACAATCCGTATATAAATATAATCCGTCTGGGTCTTCACTTGTTTGTTCATATAACTGCTTCAACTGGCGTAATCAGTAGTAGTTGAGTCGGTACCGTCTGGACCACTAAACTGGACTGTGGCTATGGAGACGTTATGCAGTGTGCCGTAAAACTGTCGTAAAACGTGAGCTTTAACTGTCGTAAAACGTGAGCGGCGTTCACTCTCGATGAAGTTCATCATTTGTAAACTGATTCGTTCAGTTCAGCGTTCGCTAAAACGCGTCCAGGCACAACACTGGCTGTAATATTTTCTGTGGCACTACACTGAAGGTTCCCTCTCCCACTGGTGCGGGGGGTGGGGTGTCAGATTATGATGGGTGCCACATAAAAAAACAAATTAGAGCTGCAAGTATTGATATTTTTATTACAATGGGAGACATATGTCACAGCCACTCTGCTCTTCATCTGCCGCTGCTTCTGATGGTCATTACACAGACTGACTCTGGAACACAACTGCTGGTCAGAACAGTGATCCAACAGAAGACAGACTGGCAGGGACTCGGCTGCAACTAAGGATTATTTATTACTGATTCATCTACTGTGGGAGACTGTTGAATTATGAGGAAATAGTGCTACAACTCAACGCAAGGGGGACATGGTTATCACAGTCCCATTGGTGTTTAGCAGTCACCATGGCCAGTTGTTGTGCTAGTGTGCGGTTAAATTTCTCGACCAGCTCATCACTGGGTGGAGGGGTGTAGTGCGAGTCTTGTGGGACCCCAGTTTTTCACACATGACTGCGAACACACAGGACTCAAGTTTCTGCCCTGGTCAGTGTGAATGACTTTGGGTACTCCAAATCTACTAAACATCCCCTCCGCCCGAGAACATCAATCCCCACTCTCTCCAGGTGTCTCCTGCAGGTTGGCACCCTGGAGCTCTATGTACTGCCTGGAGCAATATCTCACCCAAGGTCCTGGGCACCACCACCTGCCACCATCTCTCCCCTGTAGCTGGTTCTTTCCAATCCCTTTGCAGCAACCCAACATAGAGGGATAGGGCTTCAAACATCGACCAGAGTCCCTTTGTGGCTCGAGAAAACATGGCAACCTTCTCCCATGGGGACCGTTGCTGTGTCACCACCAACGTGAGCACAGGTTTGATGTCGACGTCCTCCTCCTGTTTATGCCTCCACTCTGCAGCATCCACCGCTGCCAGTGCATGGCTGGTTGTTAGCCCATCTTGGCCCACAACTGCACATTTCACATCTGGTTGCAACCACTCTCCCTCCTGAGCCTCTTTCCTCTCACAATAGTGACAGCCATCAGCATTGTAGGGGCAGTGGGAGAGCGCATTAGCATTTCTATGGTGAGCCCCTGGTCTGTGGAACACAGTGAAGTCATATATCTGTAGCTCCTCGAGCCAGCATGCCAGCTGGCCTTCTGGCTCTCTGAAAGACATGAGCCACTGCAAGGCAGAGTGGTCAGTCCTCACTGTGAAGTGGAGGCTGCCCAGGTAATATTTGAAATGGCTAATGGCACTGACCACAGCGAGCAGCTCCTGACGGGTGACACAATAACGACATCCGGCCTTATTGAATGTCCTGCTGTGGAATGCCAGCACTCCCTCTCCGCCTGAGCTGACACTACTGGCATCTGTGTCAAGAACAAAAGGCAGAGTGGGGTCAGGTGGGGAAAGAACTGGAAACTGGAGCCTCCACAAGGGCTTTCCACAGTGAGGTGAATTCTGCCTGCCACTCCTGTGTCCACGAGAAAGTGCCCCCCTTTTGCAGCAGGTGGGGAATGGGGTGCAGCAATGCAGGAGAAACCCCTCACCATCTTTCCGTAGTAGTAGGCTAGGCCCAGAAAACCTTTCAGGTCCTGCACAGAGCTGAGGGTTGGCCAGTCCCTAACTATTTGCTCCTTCTGATTCATTGTGCTGACACTGTAGGAATGTGACGTCATGCCTCAAAAAGCAGCACTTCTGGGGGTGTAGTTTCAGTCCTGCTGCTGCCACCCTTTCCAGCAGAAACCTGAGCTGAGGGCCCTGAGAGCTGACTCGAAGGACTCACCATGAACAAGGATATCGTCCGGGTACAGAACACACTCTTGGCAGGGAATGTCTGCCAGCACTTTGTCTATCTCCCTTTTTCACACACAATTTGTGCTTCTCTTACCAGTTTGATGGCTGTGAATGCAGATTATACACTGATGAGGCCATCATCAATGTAGAAGTTCTTTCTGATGAAGTTGATGGATACTCTTTTTCATTTTGGCTTGCCAAGTACTTCGTTCCGCAATTGGTGCAGCCAGGAGAGGATGCTGCTCCAAAAAGATGAACCGTCATGTGATATTCTTATGGCTCTGAATCTGTATCCCCAATTTCACAACAAAGGAACCACAAGTAATCCCTGTCTTCTTTCCTTACATGGAACCTGTGGAACATTTTTTTCTATATGACAGATGGCTGCGACTGGATGCTTGCAGAAGCTGTAGAGCACAACTGTCTGAGCATTTGTGAGATCAGGTCCAGTTAGTAAGTGATTGTTCAGCGCCATGCCATCATACTTAGCAGAGCAGTCAAACACAACCCTAATTTTCTCTGGCTTTCTTGTGTGATGGACCTTCCATAAATTTAACATAGCCATCCTTGAATTTGGGATTTTTCTCAAGTTTCCATTTCAGGTTATTCAGCTGCACTTAGAGCCAGCTGCTAATTTTCTGGCAGTTGTGGGCGTGTCTTAAAGAGGAGAGGTATTTCCAGGTGACCATCCATATTCTGATGTATTCTTTCGTTCAGTAATTGCATGAACTGTATGTCATCTTGTGAAATGCTCAGTGTACAGTACTACAGTTTCAGAGAGTACATTGAAAAGGATAATTATAGTGACTGTTACTTTGATTAAATAATACTGTTAAGTTAGTTTATGTAAGTATATTTCATAGAGGTTTAAAAAGGGAAGTTAATGAGATGTTGAATACTTACCTGTGAGGACATTTGGAAATGAGCATTTTACAGCTAAATCATTAATTACCTGTAAACCTGTGAAAGAGAGAAGTTAAACTGGTAAAAATAGAAATGTGTGTTTATAATATTGTGTATGAGTTTCAATGGTATTAGAAAGTTGATTAAACATGGTTAAGCTTTAAAGCTAACGCCAGCATAGAGGAAGTCAGTAGGTGATGCATGAGTTCAGGAGTATACACGCAGCAGAGAGCAATGTGAGTTTGACCACTGTGTTTTCATCTGTCCAACAGAAAACTCTAACATTAAATATGTTACGCCAGAGTGAGCTTCATCCTTCATTTTTGTCCCTGTAACAGAGGCCCTGCTACCTATGTCCCAGTGAAGATTGGACTGGGTGTCAGAGGCCCTGGTACCTGTGTCTATTGATGTACGAATTTGTCATTTTGTAGTGCTATAGAATTATTATACCCTATATAGTGGACTTGTCACATCCCACAATGCAAAAGAGCTGGGACTTGGTGATGTGGTGAGTCCTGCCGGAGCAGCCAAAAAGTGGGTAAAAAAAGACATACATGGTTTGTATTCATTGTATTTAACTATAACACTGTGTAATAATAACATGAATGAAATATAACAGTTACTGCTCTCTGTGTATCTAGAGTTTGAAATGAACACTACATCATGAATTGTGCACTACAGATATTTATTTTAATTGCAATGGGTGCAGGAGCTCAGGAAGCCGCTGTCAGGGAGTGGCACTAGATTCTCCATGGTTCTCCCTCATATATGAGGCAATAGGTGGCAGGCCATTAATTCAGCCTCCATGCCTCATTGCCTCATCCTGGGGGGGCGAACCATTCTGTTTTGGTATCAGACTCCAGAGGCAGGGAGTGTGTCATCAGGGTCAGAGGAGCCAGGGCCAATCAGAAAGGTAACAATGTGATCCTATTTTGGAACTGCTGGAGAGGGAAGAGAAAAGAGCAGAGGAAGACCCAGGGAGGAGAGACTGCTAACTTTGCTTGAAAAAAATCGTTGAGAAAATGTAAAAAGAAAAAACACCAGAAAGAAATTTGTTTGTTTTCACTAATAATAAAATTGTTGATCAAAAATGCATGAGCGCTGACTGATAAGAACTAATATCTACAAAGGAAATTCTAACATAAATATTTCTGTAACGTATGGGTTTAACATTGTTTCAGTACAGATTAAAGGATATATTATTAGTAAAAGTTTTCATTAAAACAGTTTAAACTATTTACATGAAATGATTATTGAACAAAAAAAACGTATGATGAGTTCTGACTTTTACCGTGTCTGCTTAATAACAGTCGTGGTCCTGAAGAGGTGGAGGAAAGAGAGCAGTGATGCGCCCATGCAGCTGTTCCCCACACTGAAAATCTGGCTGAAGCTGACCACCTCCGTCATCTGGGCCCAGTGCCTCTTCCACAGGCTCAAGTGTGTCTCCATTTCTGAGCCAGAAATTGTGCAGAATGGCACAATAAGCAACAATCTTAACTGCAAAAGCAGGGTTCATTTCCAGAGCCTTGAAAAATATGGATGGCCACCTGGTCTTCATGATGCCAAATGCCCTCTCAATCATAGAACGGGCTTTTGCGTGGTGCCTGTTAAACCTTGCTGCATCTGCACTCCTCACTGGCTCCCTGTAAGGTGTGATGAGTGCAATAGGTTGCGAAATGCAAGGATATCCACCTTCCCCTATACTGGAAAAGCTTCAGGTGGGTACAATCTGTGGACAGAGCACTAATTTTAAGAACTTTGGTGTCATGGACAGAGCCTGGGTATCCCACAAATATGTCCAAGAACTGACACTGGTGGTCACACACGGCTTGCATTTGAACAGAATAAAATCATTTCTTGTTAAAATAGCCCTGAGCATCTGCACTTGGGGGCTTGATCCTTACATGGGAGCCATCAATGCTGCCCAAAACCCTGGAGAATGCTAAAGATCCAGCCAGACATTCAAAGCCAGCAGCAGTTATCTGAAGATTATCAGGTGAAGGAAAGAAGATGTCCCTGTTTTTGAGGCTGATGATTTTGTGTGCAATTCTGTGGATGGTATCATTCACTGTAGAATGTGGGATGCCAAATGCTCTGGAGACAACACAGTAAGAGGTTGCACTTGCCAGCCAAAACGAACATTAGAACCTCTAGGGTTTTGTTTGAAGGTGCACAGGTTTTGGCTGACGTATTGTGGTGGGTACGTTCGGCACAACTTGTGTTTGGGAGATGCATTTTGGACAGGAAGATGATGATTGATTTGGCTGTTTAGTTGTTTCAGTCTGGGGAGTTCAGTCCAGGCGTGCAGGTGGGAACTATCACCAGTGATTGTGTGGGCCACTAGTGTATATATAGCAACATGCTGTGACATTTAACAAACCTCATTCACAAATTCTTGTCCCTGGTCGGTGAGGATCCTTTTTACGGGCACTGAAATGATAAAGAAACGTCACCATACAGTCTGCCACATGTGCAGCTGTTGTACAAGGTAGGGCAAATGCCTCTGACCAAATAGTCCATTATCACACATATATACATGTTGCCTGCATCTGTTTCTGCCACTTTGCCAATGAGGTCCATCCCCCACACAGTTGTGTGTGTGTGTGTGTGTGTGTGTGTGTGTGTGTGTGTGTGTGTGAGCCATGGGGTTCACGCTGCTCTCCCAGAGGACAGAGAAGCAGTGTGACCATGGATGATTTAGAAAATAAATATATGGTGGTCGCCACAAATAAATCAATGTAAGTATGAGAACGTAAAATATTGACGTTGACGTCGTCGATTATGACGACTAATCGCTGCAACCCTATTTGATTTTGATAAAAATATTTTGATAAAAATCAAATAAACCAAAAGAGATATATTGATTTTCTTGAAGAAAAAAAAGAATATTCGGTAACACCATAATTTCGTTGTATGAATCAGGTAGCAATAAACTGACCAGCTCCTACTGATGGGCCTATTTAACATATATTGTGGGCTCGAATGAACTGCGAGTTGTTTAGAGCTACTTCTAACACACAAGGAGAAATGAAATAAAGGGGATGAAAACATAGTCCTGTAGCCACAGAGATCTTCTTGAATGAGCATGTGAATTCCTCAGGTGACTCTAATGTGAATAGCAGCCAGAGAAAACTTTCGTCACCACTCTCAAATGCTTTTCATACAGTGAATCACAAGTTTGATTGATAAGTGCGGTGGGGCGGTAGTGCATGAAGGCAAGGCAATCGACACACTGTAGGCTACCCCCCTCCGACACCCGCCCAACCCCCACCCTCCACCAGATGAAAGGAGGGCCAGAGAGAGGACAGAGAGAGAGCGAGGGAGAGAGAGAGAGTAATCCTCTCACTATAAACCCGAGCTGCAGAGTGCGGCAGCCTCAGTGTGAAGGATGGGAGATGAAACACCGCCGTCGTCCTCCGCTCTGATAATAACAGATGGAGCATCCTACGGTCTGAACAGCACGACCCAGCAGGATGACAAGTCCTCTCGGCCTCTGCTTCCTCCTCCTCTGTGCTCACAAACTCAGTCTGACAGCTGGTAAGTGGACACGACCCTCAACAAGCAGCATCTCCAGGAGTTATAAGCAATGTCTGAATGAGATGTTATGGCATGAAAACAAAGTTCGGAGTGCTCTAAAAAGCTTGAATGATTACAAATTGTTTTTGTGGTGTTTTATGATTTGTTGTTTGTGTGATATTGTTGATGTTCGCCTTATGACTATCACTGACCTTTTTTAGGGTTTCAGAAATATCTTGCTAAGATCGAGATTATTGGAATGTGCTTCATGTTTTGAGTTTAAATTTGTTGTCAAATATCTTGCATTTGTCAGAACTCCCAGGCTGCCTTTGGTTTCAAATCAACTCGCAGAGACTTGAAAGTTCCTTGAATTGGGTAATCCATCACAGTGGACACAGTGAATGTCTGGTTACTGGCCGCGACAGCGTTGTGGTTAGAATTGTTTTCACTTTGTGAGTCTGTGTGTGAGTCATGTATGTCATCATTGAAAATTTGGGCCTGGAGAAACCGACTGTAGTGAGAATTACAACAGTAGCTGTTTTGAGTACTTTGCCGAGTGTTTTTATGTCTTTCTGTCTGTCTGCCTCTCGGTCTGTGGACAGATTTTCTCAGAGCTATAGCATCAAAACCAGCATGATGCAGTCACTAAGCTATACAGGTGTGTAGTTAAGATCAAAATCTGGCAGTGGTCCGACCCACGAGTGCTGAGTATTACTCATGGTGTAATGATGTATGAATGCTTATGTCATAAATAATAATATCTACATTATTACATGAGTACTCATGGCTCAGACTCATTGCTGGGAATGTCAGCATGTTGAGGTCATGGCTCGTGTGATTTCAGACTTTTCAAAATTGTATTACATCAAATGATAAGTGTGTCACTGTCAGAGATGGACAAAGTACACAACCTCCTTACTTGAGTTACAGTATAGATCCCCCTGGTCAAATATGACTCCCATACAAGTGAAAGTTGTATTTTTTTTTTTAAATGTCAACACATTGTTTTATTATTCCACAGTGTATTTACAGAACTGAATGACTCTGAAACAATCTACCAAATACACTGAGTTACTTGTAGAACCTGTAGAATAAAAGCTTGTAGAATATTCAAAGCCTGCAGAAATGGCCATAAAAACACAGCTATTGTTTTTGTATTTTTTTTAGTCAGTAAAAATAATAATAAAGTCTGGTAATTTCTTTACTAAAGCTTCAAACACAGACCTCAGATCAGAGCATGGTCTCTGGTGAAGAATCTTCTGCCTCATCTTTATCTAACGTCGCCATGGTTAGGACACTGACAGGTTCAAACATGACCGACAGTGGAGGGGTTGATTGTGTTTGGTTTTTCTCCTGTGATGAACACAGTGGATGATCTATCACATTTTCAAAATAAAATTCATTCACTGACTGAAAGTCTTTCATAGAAATGTAGTGGAGTCAAAAGTACAATATTTGTCTTTAAGTTTAGTGGAGTAAAAGTCACAAGTTTCCAAAAAATATATATGATATAAAAAAAAAAAAATATAGAAGTACAGTACTTCATTAAAAGTACTTGACAACTGTCCACCCCTGGTCATGGTAAAAGCAGACATGATCCACACTGATGGATTGTGTAACTGAAGCAAGTTGTAAGTCTCTGCCACTGGATCTTCTTAATGCAAGACTGGATTACCACACAAAATGGACAACAACTCTGAGGCCCAGACCCCCAGACGCTATAACAGCTCCAGGTTCACTGTGTGACTATTTATTTATTTTATTATTTATTTATTTTTTTTCGTAATTTGATTAATTTTGAATTTGTGGTTTTCTCTTATAGAAGGGCCCTGTCTGACAATCTTAAAACATTTATCATTTTATTTTGTGCTAGGGGTCACAGTCCTAAATAAATACATCCAGCAACAACGTTCAGTGCCAATGCAGGAAGTAGTGTGTCTCTAATGAAGAACGACAAAGTGTGGATGTCGGGAAGACGGATGAGTGTCTAACAAGTCGGATTTTAAAGGAGGATGACATCCTTTAAAAGACCTATAATTAACCTTTCCTGTTGCCTAACCTAATATTCACCAAATGCAATTTATTTATCATATCTACAATATTTCCCTTTAACCATTTGCAGGGAATGAGAGCAGAGCGACAAAGTTTTGCCCCAGGGCCCTCTAGCAGGTTAATCTGGCCATGATGAAATTAATGATAATGTTAATAACAAGTGGTTGCCTGGCAGCTAATAAACCATAGAACTGAAAATAGTTTCATCTGCTTTGGAAAGTTTCCAATAACAAAAACATACAAGAACATACAATTATATTGCTGTGTCACTATAAATCCAGCAGCTGCAATCGAAGAAGCACTAGAGAGGGGGCCGTGGCTCAGTCAGCCGCTGATCCCTGGGTTGTTGGTTTGAATCCAGAGGCTACTGTACTTCTGTACAACCTCAGGTTTAACTCTATTTCCCACCTTTAAAAAACCTTACTCAGTCTTACTCAATCCTCCACCACCCCCACCGGACACAAATCTCTCAGCTGCTATTTTTGCCTCCTTTACTGAAAAGATGGTGGTCATCATGCCCTTCTCTGCCTCTTCCAGTCAGTACCTCTCCACCCTCTTCACTCAACATGTAGTGGTCGTACCACATGTCCAGGTCTCCTTTAGGCAAAGGACACAAGTTTTTTCTCATTCAGCCCTCTCACTGAGAATGATGGGTCAAAACTTAGACCGGTAGCCGTCCTACTACATGTGAACTGGATCCCATTCCCACAAACCTCCTCCAAACCATATTTTGTGCTAGCAGTCACGTGTGATAAATACTTCACTGGCATTGCATGGCTTCTCATTTCACTGCTATGCTGATGACAACTATACCTTTCATTCCCACCACAAGACCTCACTGTCTCTGAGCGGATCTTGGCCTGTCTCTCTGACATATCCACATGGATGAAGGAACGCCACCTTCAACTTAACCTCTCTAAGACTGAACTCCTTGTCATCCTGGCAAATCAGTCTCTTCTTCATATCAATATCAAAATCTCCTCTTCATCTCTTACCCCAACTAAGGTCACGAGAAACCTGGGTGTCATGTTTGATGACCAGCTCTCCTTCTCTGACCATGTTTCGTCCTTCTCCCAGTTGTGTCTTTTTGCTCCATACAACATCAGACAAATCAGGTCTTACCTGACTCAGTACTCCACTCAGCTCTTGGTCCAGGCCATCTCTCACCTCAACTACTGCAATGCTTTTCTGGCAGGCCTCCTTTCACTCACAGTGAAAGCCTTGCAGATGGTCCAGAATGCAGCTGCCTGTCTGGTTTTGATCAGCCCAAAAGGGCACATGTCACTCCACTACTCATCGACCTCCACTGGCTACCACTGGTCGCCTGAATTAAATTCACTAAGTCACTAATGCTGCCTTCAGAGTGACTTCTGGGTCTGCACCATCTATTTCAGTTCAGACATTCAGCCTTATGCTGGTTTTCAGCCACTGTATTCCTCCAATGAATGTCGTCTGGCATCACCATCCCTGCACACAAGACAGTCTCAGTCCAGACTGTTCTGGTCTGTGGTTCTCTGATGGTGGAACAAGCTACAAAAGTCTATCAGAGCAGGACGTCCCTCGCTATCTTCAAGAACCTGTTGAAGACTCCTCTCTTCAGAGAGCACCTCCTCTCCTTAAACCCTCACATGCCTAACTAGCACTTACTATGCACTTTCAGTACACTTCTTTATTTGATTTACTTTCACTTAATATTTACACTAAGGTTTCCTACTGCACTGAACCTTACTGATATCCTTCACTTGTCAGTCACTTTGGATAAAAGCAGCTGCCAAATAATTAAATGTAAATATAAATGTACTATAACTCTGGGTTTTCAGGGTAACAACGGTGGTTCATTTCTTCCTAGGGTAAATCACCAAGTGAAAAATAATAAAGAGCAACAGATGTTTTTACAGATCAGTTGAATCGTTTTGCTTTTTGAGGCTTCCATGTGTCCACTCTGGTTTTAAAACAGAGCTTCTAAGTAATCACTAAATTACTACATGATAACTATTATAGCTTCATTTTAAATCTAACACAGAATTATTAGAAAAATGATCCTCACACTGTTAAATATCTTCCATGATCATAAATGAACATTTCAGTTAGACTGACCTCATCAGACATGAACTACTTCTCCTCTCTCTGCTTTTTTTTCTCCGCATCACATGTTCATAATAAAAACAACTTGTACAAACTGGTCAGCAAACTGCAGACACGTAGACCAAATACCTTTCTCTTTCTCTATCTATGACTTTAATAATTGGAAATGATTTCTCTTGTTTCTTTTCTATTTGAGCTATGAAATTATATTTCAGGAATCACATTTCACCTTGTTGAATATCACTTTGTTGATATCACAGTTTCCAAGCTTAAGTGCTTTATTCACGTTTCTGACAATGTTGCTTATAAATCAGGTATCAGAAGGAGTGGCTGAATGGTTACAGCACATGCCACACAAGTATAACGTTCATAGTTCAATTCTGGCTGTGGACCTTTGTTGCATGTCATACCCCTTTTCTCTCTCTCCATGTTTTCTGCCTCTTTACTGTTGACTCTCAAATAAAGGCAATAGAATGATAGTTTAAAAAAAAGATGGCAACAGAAAAAAAGTCACAAGTTCCAAGTGTTATTGAAATATTAATGTTTAAATGTGATAGCAATGATTAAATACAACTTTGCTGTTGTCATTACATCATGGCCTCCAGAGGCACCTTACTTTTAATTTTACTTCACTGTAACTCAAATTTAACTGTTTAATCCACATTAATCCACATTATTTGCTCCAGTTGATTTTCAGTTTGGGATGTTTTGTCATTTTCCCCCCACCCTTTTAAACACATAATGACTCTATTTTAATTTTAATTGCATAATCTTAAAATCCCCATGCTTTCCAAATAAAAGGTTTTCATATCTGAGCTGTGTTAAAACCTTGCTTTGGTTAGTAAAATAAACTGAAATAATTCTGTTATTTTATTACAATATTTATCTATTTTACCTTGCTGTCCTTAATATGAATTTATACATAAATATATAGCCATCTAAATATCTTGCCCTAAATATAGAATTGAGCTTTGTGATCAAAGACAGGTAACATGAGCGGAAACCTTCCGCATTTTCAATTCAGAGCAGCTTTTATTTTGCCTGATGTTTATCATTCCTAATGCACAGTGTAGCAGCACTAGTTAAATAGTTTTTATACTCTTTCAGCTTGCTGCTGATGTGTTTGAGAGTGGAGCCTTTTATCTAACAGTTAGGCCAACTCTCTGCTCAACACAAAACAAGTAGTATCAAACGCTTTACAGTACAGAGCACTCTATAAAGGCTAAGCTTTGAATTTGCTTTTCTATGTTTATCACATAAAGTAGGGCAAAAGCAGCCATAGTCCACAACCAAACCTAAGCTGAGCAGGGACAGTAATATCGCCCCTCAATATCTAATTTCACTAACCTTAATCTCATTACAAAATATGCTTTTCCTCAGTTTAATGATTGTTTTCTGTTGTTTAGTGGACATTATGAATCAGTTATCATGTGCGAGTGCTGCTTTTTTTTAATCATTTCAGGTTTATTCTGATATGTGTTAATCTCTCTGCTACCTTGTTTGTGTGTGTGTGTGTGTGTGTGTGTGTGTGTATGTGTGTGTGTGCGTGTGTGTGTGTGTGTGTGTGTGTGTGTGTGTGTGTGGAGAGAGAGACCAGCTTGGCAAATGGCTGGCTCTTTAGATGAAAAGCTGGAGGGAGGATTAAGAGGAAAAACATGGGAAAATAATCTGTAGGCAGTCTGACGTCATGTGGAACAGGCCAGCATTGTAGAGGTGAGCTGACTGGTGATAGAGGGCATCAGAGTGCCTCTCAGCACTGGCAGGCAGCTCCTGGACGTTAGTTCACCCCACACAGACTACATGCTGTAAAGATGACATCAGGTCCAGGTTTGTTTCAGTGTCTTAAATAAAAGTACATGTGGAATTTAGTTTTTCATATGAAGTGTAGTATTTGACATGTTAAAGGTAAAAACCACATGGATTATGTGTGAATTCTTTGTGTGAAACATGAAATTGATGTTTTCACATGTGACAGCTGGAATTTTATATCTGAAATATCTGGAAATAAAATGTGGCTGTGTAATGTGGTTTTTCTCATAAGTTAAATGTCCAAACTCTACCTATGCCTATATGTATATTAATAACACGTGAAGTGATACCACATTAGAAATTTGACACATTAGGTCTTATATTTTTTACTGCATTTTCTTTCACATGAGAAATGTCCAAAAAGCATGTGACTATATGTCAGTCTATTTGATATTACATATTATATTAGAATTGAAGTGAAAAATACATTATCAATATTTGAATTTATCACATGATTTATAACATAATGAAACCAAATGTGTCTATCCATGTCCAATGTGTCTATATACTGTATGTCCAAATGTGTTCCACCTATGTAATAAATCATATGTACCTATATTTGCAGTAACCCATTTAATCCCACTGGCACAAATGTTAACCTAGTGTAAATACTGTTTCTCCTGGGGATAAGTATATCTAAGCAGTGAGCTGTGTGAGCTGCCTGTGTGTTTATTAGACCACTAGGGGCCAGGGTCAGGTTTTAGTTCACTGATGAGTACAGGGCAACTGGCCTTAATGGATGGAATGATTATCACGCTTTGTTGTTTTAACAGCACCAACTGATGCTGAGCTGCTAATCTGACAAACAAAAAGAAACCATAGAGAAATACTGCAGTAGCTGTATATTCTTGCTAAATTTAATCCCATCCTCTCCAAGGGATTGGAGTCCAAATTAAATGTCATCATATGTCAGGAGAGAAATTTGGAGTACTTCGAGGAAAAGTCTGTACCAAATGCTGCTGCTTTGAACACAGCAAACTATTTTTTGTTTGTTGTTGTAGTTTCATTCATTTCATCATGGTGTTAAGTTTTGGTTTAGTTTTAGGGACCCACAAGCAGAACTCAGACTCAGACAACATGTAAAGGTTTGAAACAGGCTTATTTATTGTGACTTGAATAAAAGGTTGAAATCTGTAGCGGTGAAGGGGGGCAGACATGCTAACAAGTCTCTGATACATTCCAAAGCAGGCTCAGCACGGCAGCCGGGCTTGTGGATTGTAGTCTGTGGAGAACCATGGGGGCAAGACAGACAGTGGCGGGATTACACCAGGAAACTCCAATGACAATTATAGATCAGGGCAAGGCAGGAGTGGTATCATTGCTATATTGCCAATCATTGTCAGTACACAGTTAAAGTTTTAAGAGTTGAGAAAATAGCCCCTGAGATATATGGTCCAATAGCTGGATCCTTCAAGAGAAGAGTGGATTCTACCTTTTGACTCAGTTCCTCTTCTCCCGCTGCTTCCTGCTCAATTCAGTGCTAGCGTCTCGGACATCATTTCCCTATGTCAAATTGATCTCCATACTATAATTCATTGCGAGCGAAAGGGACATTTCATATCCTACAATGTGGCGGCTACTTAGTTGGTGGTACCATGGGCTGTGTAGCTCAAAACTATGTCCCCTGAGGTGGATCATCATCCATGACTGGAGACGCCATTCCGGACGCCATAAATTTATGGCATGATGATTAGGGAGGAAATGGCAATCAGTTTGTCAAAACCAATGTCAAACAACATACTCTACTGTACTGTGTCCGACTGGAGTGAGGAAATGGCTTTTCTAATTATAGCTTTGTCTTGCCGAGCTACTCCTTCTCTAAAGAAATCATGTTCTGTACTCATGTGTGGCTCTTTCTGTGGTGGTTCTGAGAGTATTTGGGTAGCTGACGAGGCATTGACGCATGCTTGAGCCTCGCCCCAGGTTACTGGGTAATCTACTTGAATGTGCTAGTTCTCATGTCCAGCAGGGGGATCCCAGTCTCTCTCTGCATCTGAGGCTCTGTCTGTGTTTGGGGTAAGAGTAAACTTCACTGGTGTAATAGGTTGGTAGGAGGCATGCTGGGTTTTGAGGATCTATCTGCCATCTTCCTGGGGGTTTTGCTGCCTTTATTAGACCTTACTATTCTTGCTAAAGTCGGGTTGAATGACACTGCTCTAACTACGTGGGACTTTGACTGGGAGTTGCTAGTCACCTTTGAATGGGTGCTGGGAAAAATAATTGTGGTCTAGATGTTCTGGGAGTGCTAGATGGGGGGGGGTGGGCCTGCTGGGGGTGGTATAGGACCTAAAGGCACAGAGGTCCAAGTGATGCAGTGTAAGCAGAGGGTCATTCTGGAGGGATAATAGGTCAGGTGTCACCACCATTATTTCAATGTTAAGTTTCCTCAGGGTGTACTGAGTCACTAGAGCTGCAGTTGATAGGGTGGAAAAGCAGCGTCTGCAGTATGCTCTGATACTGTCTGCTCTACATCCATCATCAGATACAGACAGCAGCTCATAGCATTTGTCTTTCTCTAACTTGGATTAAGAATTATCACATTAAAATTCCCTGGTGTTTCCTCAAAAGCCTCAAGTAGGGCTGCTACAATTATTCCAAACGTGTGCTGATGGTGCCACAACCATGTAGGAACATGACTAGGTTAAATATCTGCCCTCTCTCTAGTATTTGTCTCCGATGCTCACGGAAAGGTACTCTGTAGCTTCCTAACAGCCCTTCCTAGATTGTTCTGGATCCGTGCCTCTTCCATGAGATATGGCAACATTCAAAATGCCCTGATAGTACCCTCCCATTCTGCAAGAGATTCACACCACTTGGTTGGACTCACAGGATCCCTTTCTGAGAACAAGGCCATCACACTGTCCATGCCATGCCTCTCCTGCCATGCCTGTGAGCTATAAAGCTACTCCTCTACCGTTGATAAGTATTGGCAGGTTTGATAGAAAATAGGGCTGTCTTCATTTTGGACTAAGATAACTGCGGACTTGAAGATGTAAAAAGGTTCTATCATAGTACTGGGGGTGAATTTTTGTTTAGACAAGTTAACAGGAAAACTGGTCTCCAGTAGATATATACTGAATAATAACTGCAGGTGCTTCTACTCTAAGTACACAATTCCTATTCTCAATAGGTTCAACAATCAACATAAAAACTATAGCACATAAATTAAACGCTCTAATATCACATGGTGGACACATTCCAATACAATAGTCCTTAATGTTGAGACTGTTTTAGAAAGCCAGTTTCCAACCCAGCCATCTCTAATGTGGGTTTTTCATGACCTGAAGTAAACCCTGTGAGGCTTTGGTAGCAGGATCTCCCTTGTGTTTCCAGTGTATTTTACAAATGAGAATATTTTATCCCATTGAAAAGATATCAGCTGGACTGATTACACCATGTGATAGAAAAATTTTAATTTTCATGTTTTCTGTGGTAAACAATTGACACAAACTGTGGCCACAACAACCTCCAGTGTGTCAAATCAAATAACCTTCAGTTAGCTTCTTACTCTTTTACAAACTCAGGCTTTGTACCTGTTGCCATCCTACCACTGGCGGTTGGGCCTCAGTCTCAATAAACCAGTAAACTCAGTACAGTATAGTCCAGGTTGTCCTGCCGACGACATCCCTGTAAACTTTCTGAAAACCACTGCATCACTCTAACAGTTTGTTTTTTCCCCTCAACCACATGAAGCGCCCAGGCTGTGTGCCTCTCTCTCTCCTTCCTCTTCCTCTCTGCAGGTCCTCCCTCCTCCAGAGCTGCAGCTGTAGAGTCTGGATCTGCAACTGCAAACCACCTACTGCCCCATGATCCTGTTAAACAGCTGCTGCTAAACCTGCTCAAATTTACTATGATTAATAATGATAATTATTAATTATCAGCTGTCATAACTATTTTATCAGTAGGAGCACTAGTTGTCATTACACTACTGTTGCTGATACTGCCGCTACTATCTCTATTATTAATATTGCTATCATTGTAAGTTCTTGATCTTTTCCTCTGCGCTCTCTCTTGCTCTCTCTATCACTCTCTCTCTCTCGCTATCTCTCTGTCCAACCCAATTGGTCGAGGCAGATGGCCCCGCCCACCCTGAGTCAGATTCTGCTCGAGGTTTCTGCCTCTTAAAAGGAAGTCTTTCCTTGCCACTGTCGCCTGCTGCTGCTCCTGCTGGGAATTGTTGGGTCTCTGTATATGATATTATAAAGAGAAGGTCTAGACCTGCTCTATTTGTAAAGTGCCTTGAGATAATGTATGTTGTGAATTGGCGCTATACAAATAAAAATTGACTTGACTGACTGGAATGCAATGTAATTTTCAAATATCTCCCATTTTTGTCTCTGTGGCAGGGTATTTAACCGTTTCCATTGAGCCACTTCCTCCTGTTGTGATTGGAGACACAGTCACACTGAAGTGCAACTTCCAAACAGATGGCAACCTCCGAGAGATTGTGTGGTTTCAGGTGAACACACAGGTGAACTTAATGCAATGACAACTGCTTGCCAATCTCTCTGTATATGGTTCATGAAAGGCCTTCCTCCTGTTCACAATATGCCTGTTTGAAAACATCCATACAGTCAAATAGTGGTCTTGTGCTAGAACTGAGAAAAATATAGATGTAATTAATGCGTTCTCCTTGGTGGTGACTTTCTTATGGATACAAACTAGACGTACAGTCTCGCTAACAGCAGGTGAGACGGTATTTAGGCGTAGCAGTGCAAACAAAAAGAAATTATTAATGCCAGAGGACAGGGTGAAAAATCTCATCTTTTTTTTAGGACTCTACTTCTGAAAGCAGCACCTTATCTTGCACTGAAATTTCTCTTTTGGACCGACGTCACACAGGTCGTGATACCAATGTAATCTCGCTCTCTCAGGTGATTGAAGGAGGCGGTGTCAAACAGAAAATTTTCACCTATGATGCCATGTACAACACTAGCTACTCCCACATGGAAGACATCCACAGACATGATGACCTGGTCTACCAGTCAACTGTGCGGTAAGGCAGGCTACAACAACTAGACAACACGTGTTATGTTCATTCATTAGCTATACTTCTTATCCTTGATGGTCTGGAGCCAATCCCAGCTGAAATTGGGTGTGAGATGGGGTACACAGGTGGCCAGTCAGGGTCGACACATAGAGACGGACATGTTCATATTAACTTTAAGTTAACCTAACCTACATGTCTTTGGACTGTGGGAGGAAGCCACAGACTCAGAGTAACCAGCCAGCAGGTTTGAACCCTGTGGTTAGTTAACAGTGCTAACTACTGCACCACCATGCTGTCCTCAAATAATGATTTGAAAGACAGAAAGGTTTGGAGGGACATTCAAACCTGCCTTCTCTCGACAGAGGAAGAGTAGTCGTAAGTGGAGGTGACATTAGAAGAGTTAAAAAACTCAAATGTTGAAAGTGAAAGATATCGCTAAACACTGTAATTGTTGTGTATGAACAGGCTTCCTGAGGTCCAGATGGAGGATGATGGCCTGTATGAGTGCCATGTCGGGATCTATGACAAGAGCTCCAGAGACAAAGTGATTCTTGTCTCAGGAAGCATTATCCTCACTGTCATAGGTATGTATTAATTTATGATGTCTTATCTGAATTTTAAATAATATTGCTTTACAGGAAAAGTCAGGGCATCACCAAACCATAGATATCTGCATGGTAATCAGCTGCTGTTCAGATTCGGGGGGTTAACATGCAGGAGTTACACCTTTCTGACACAAGTTGGGTGCGGCCTTTTGTGTAAGGATCATTAAAAAAAACAATAATGGGAAATACTGGAAATTCTGTGGATATATCCAATTCTTTTCAAAACTATTAGAATTCTGGTATCAAGATTTTTTATTAAATATTTGTGAGAGGCTGCTGCACCTGTAATTATGATCCTTATAAGATTCCCACATTTTCATGACCTGTGTTTGAATGAAAGAGCTGTCCCCCAGGACACGCATGACACCATGTTCATCATGTTGTACAAGAAGGGAGACTGCAGTAGTGACTGCAGTCTACTGCAGTCACTACTGCAGTAACTACCATGGCATCTCTCTGTTCAGCATCATGGGGAAGGTCTTCACCCATGTTGCCCTTGCCAGACTCCCACAGTGAGATTTTTGGTCAGCAAGAAACATGGTACATGTTCTTCACCCTCTGACAGCTGCAGGAGAAATGTCTTACAGAAGAGATTATCTCCTCAAGCTGCTTGCAAAAATTGGCTGTGCCCCCAAACTCACCTTCATAAAATTTTTCACAACAGCATGTATGAAGGAGAAACATCAGAGGCTTTCCCATCTGCAGCGGAGAGAAGCATGACTGTGTTTTTGCACTGACTCTTCTGAATTTTCTTCTCTCTCCTGCTGACATTTGCATTCCATTCATCTTTTGAAAGTGTCTACCCACTAACCAGAGCCGATACTAAACTCTTCAACCTTGCCTGCTTGCGTTCCAAGACCGAAGTGACCAGTGTGCTCCTGATGGAAATACTATTTGCCAATGCACCATCCCACACCAAGTCAGACTCTCAGATGCTTGTAGAATGTTCAGCCTCACCATTAGCGACAATCAACAACAAAACTCTTGACTGTGACAACTCATTTACATACCTTGGGTCCCCAGTGTCCAGCGACCTGTCACTTGATGTGGAGCTTAGCACCCATCTTGCGAGGACTGCCACAGTGAGAGAGCAGTCAAAGGGAGTGTGGACCAACAAGTACTGAACCGTGTGCACATGGTCTTCACATCTACCAAGCCTAATCATCAGCAGTAAACGGCTTAACATGTGATGCCTAAGTGCATCTCATGGCAGACAGTAGTACCTAACATTGATGTCCTGCAACATGTTTGCTCCTGCAGCATGTTTGCCACGATATGCCAGCACCACCTCAGATGGCTCAGCCACATCCACAGGACGGACCCAGTCTCTCCCTAGAGCGCTTCTGAATGGCGAGCTGTCGACAGGCTCCAGGCCTACTGATTGCCCACGTTTGCAATTCAAGCAATGCAAGTGTGACATGAAGCAAGTAGGCATTCAGGCACAATCGCCACTGATGGCCCTTCAGGTGCAATCCAGCATCAGCTGTGATGGACGGATGCCTGCTAATTTTGGGGGGGTGGAGGGGTGTGCAGGTTACCACAGGCTAGGTGATCCACGTCCTGACTCCAGCTCTGTACTTAACAGAGATTAAGAACCATCTGAACATCTAATTCTCAGAAAGAAAATTAGCATATTTTCCAAAAACCCCAACCCTTTGATTCAAGTAAAATTGAACTGATTTGCAATGTTCTCTTTGAAGGTACTTTTGCAGTCTTTGCTCAGAGTCATCACCAGCATACTGATTCATCACTTAGGACAATTTTTTTCTTTTCCATATAGATACCTCATAACCGTACTATATATTTATTTTCCTTCAATGAATCAAAAGGTATTTCCATGTTAGAGTGCCTAAGTCTTATTTGTATTTTCTCTGCAGTACCTCCTAAGTCTATCTCTGTGGTGGCAGCCAACAGTCCGGCTCCTTTCAGCCGCTATGAGGCCCAGAACTTCACTCTGGTTTGCATTGTTACAGGAGCAAAGCCAGCTCCCATGGTGAGATGGAGCCTTTTTACTCTTTGTCTCTCTTGAAGGTTTCATTCTTCATAATCAATTTGTAACACTGCTTTGTGTGCTAGGAAGGAAAGCTTAATGATCCATCTATCCATCCATTAATCTATGATCATGGAAAACAACTCTTTTAAGAAATCCTGATACAGTGAAAGAGAATACTTTTATGTTGACTGCAGGATGGCATTGGAAGCAATGATTTGAAGTGGTCACAGAAAAAAAAAAAACAATGTCCTTGCTTTATGCTTGCTGCAGTGGATTGAAAGTTTGAAATGAAAAAAGCTATTTAAAGCTATACCCTGTGTGACCTCTTTGGAAAATGTATTTCATTAATATTAGGGGATTAAAGGACAGCTGCATATGTGATAAAATAAAACTCCAGTGAAGCATAGTTTCACATGTCCTGAATGAGACAACAATCTTTTACTGTGTTTATCTACTGAACTGGACTGCCTGTTTTAACAGCTCTCTTTGTTTAACCAAGGTCACCTCAGCCTAAAACTGGGATATTGTAGTTGTGGTAAATAGTGATGATGGCAGACACCAATCTCTCTGGTCACATGACCATATGTTCAAACAGTAAACAAGATTAACACAGTAGCAACCAGCTGCAAGCTGTCCACTAACACATACATTTATAAATGGAGCAGTATGCACAGCACAAGTACGATGTCTGGATAATATTATAGCTTTCAGTAATGTAGTTTTCCCCCAGTGTCCTCCTAGTGAGCTGATATTGAGTTTTCACAGCCAGCTAGACTCCTCTTCATACTATTTTTCCAAGAAATAGTATAAGAGAACAATACAGTAGAACAATTATTGTTTTAGGCAGATTTAATATGAAGAAGTGTGAAACTGACAAAAAAGGCACAGGAAAAATACAGATTAGTAAGTAAAATCTTGTCAGTGCACTACTGTATGGTCAAAAAGGCTGGGTCTGTGCTTGGCAGGAGTCTGAACTCACTCAGGACTTTTGTGGAGAGACGCATACAATGTAAAATAGAGGCCATCTTGGACATTACCAATCATCCTCTCCACAACATTCTGGCAGGACAGAGAAGCAGCTACAGGTGCAGCAAACGTCTCCTCTCACTGCACTGCAGAATAGAGAGGTTCAGGAGATCCTTTGTTCCCACTGCCATCAGGCTATACAACACCTCAGCCAAAGGAAGTGGACTAATCTAATTAATTGTTTATTTATTATCAACTGTTGTTATCATTATTATTATTATTATTATTATCAACAATGAGCTAATGGACACATGAATTTCCCCTAGGGGATAAATAAAGTATCTATCTACTTATCTATCTATCTATCTATCTATCTATCTATTGGTAGGAAAGCAGTTAAGCACAAAACCTAGTATGATGAGGGAAATACCCAGGTAGATGCATGAGGTGAGTATGCTATGAACAATTTAAACCAATACCATGTGTAGTCACACATGGTATTGGTTTATTTGAACAAATGACAAAAACAATATAATGAAAAACATTCACACAGTAATGATAAACATTAAACGTACTTATAATGCCACTCAAAGGTCTGCAACCAAAAGAATGGATAAAGATGGTCTTCTTTGCTTTGACTCTGCTGCAGAGAAGGGACTTCCCCTCTGTCACTCTTCTATGCTACACAGGAAGCACAATTACTAAACTACATGCAGTACCAGGAACAGCCACTAGAAAATTTAATTCTCCATAAATTCTCCTTTTATTCTCCATAAACAACTGTTCCAACACAAGTAATGTATGTGGAGTAAAAACTGGTAACAAAACTACAGGTCTCACTCACTCACTCAACACACACACAAACACACTCACATGCACACAAATCCCTTGTTTGTACTTTGATCTGTTATTGACATAATGTATTCCCCAGCCCCTTACTTTAACCTTAACCATCACAAGTCAATGCCTAACCTGTAACCCTAAAACCAAGGCTTTACCCTCAAACAGCTATTTCACCCCCCTCCCCCTAGCAAATGTTTATGAAAATTATTTTTGTATCATTTAGAATAGTCACATGGTTTTATTTACCATTTACCATTCTTGTTAAAGGTTTTAATTGGTCACGGACAATGTAATATGCGTAAAACCCAGATTAAACAATTCAGTTTTATAGAAGAATTACTCTCTTCTCTGGTTGAAAGGAATCCTGGATGACCACCAGAGCGTTCAGTCACTCAGAAACATTGTGAGCTCTCAAGGTTCTGTAGGAACAGATTCCTTGATGATGCCGGCAGATATACCCTCTCTCTTGGGTCATCTGGGGTCATGAGTGACATTGTTGATATAAAATACTCAACCTATGCATACATGAGATGGAAGATCCAGTGCTTAAAGTAACACTTTACATTTGTAAATTCCATTCCTTTTCATCTTTCATGAACACCAGAGGTGGTGTTTTAGGCATTGGATGATTAGTACCAACAACGTCACAAGGAATCCCAAACACATACCTCACAGCAAAGACCTAGAGGAACTCGGTAGAACTACCACACCCAGAGTATGTGGGGTGGCAACATTCACCTTGTAGAACCTAGAGAATGTGCTCAGTGATGCCCATGAGGGCGTGGCACATATGGCCTCTAGGGGCACTCCTTCCTGTCAGAGAGGCGCCACAGTGACCTGTGACAGAACCTGTGCTGGAGAGGGAACTATGTCCACGCTGGCCAAAAGTGGGCCACAAGCAGAAGTCTGTGGCCCTCTTGGAGGACTCTCTGAAGTGTAGGCAATATTAGAGAAACTGGTGGGAAGGCATAAAGTTAGCACTGGTCTTCTCCATCAAGGAGAACCAGAGGGAGAGAGTGAGATCCACCTCTGCCCTGCTGAAAAGACCCCAGATGGTGTGCACCATCTCTGGATGGAGTCACCACTCCCCCAGTGGGGGTTTGTGATGGGAAAGGAAGTCTGCAGCCATGTTCCTCTCCACCAGCAAATACATAACCCGCAAGCTAGTCAGCCACAGGGCTGCCCATGTCAGCAAGTCCTGGGATGCCCTCAGTAACCATACTGATTTGGTGCCCCCCCTGGTGTTGATGTGGTACATGGTCAAGGTGTTGTTCGACCGAACAAGTACATGCTTCCCCCTCAGGTATGACAGGAAGTGTTTGAAAGCCATGTGCACAACCCATAGTTTGAGCACATTGACATGCACTGCACAGTCCTGTGCAGACCATTGCCCCTGTAGCGCCCTGTTCTGCCAAAGTCCACCCCAGCCTGAGAGGCTGGCATCCGTCATGATGATGTCTCTGCGAGATAGGATGGAGCCCATGGAGACACTCCTCTCCAGGTAAGACTTCTCCCCCAGTGGGAACGGAGTGAGGAGGCACTATCGTGACACTCTGAGCCTCCTATGTTTGTGCCACTTGGAGTCCAAATGGAGGCTGTTCAGCCATCCTTGCAAACAACGCAGAGACAGTAAGCCCAAGGGAACAATGGGTGAGGCCACTGTACATTTGCCCAAGAGGTCTAGGAACTGGATATACGGCAACGACTTGCCCTTTTGGACTGTTGACTGTTAGACCCAGGTGGGCCACATGAGAGAGGAGGAGAGCTGTATCTTGGGCCGCCTGAGACCTGAATGGTGCACAGATCAGCCAGTCATCCCGGTACGATAGGATTACACGCCCCATGATAGCAGGGGCAAGTGAGCCGCCACCACGCAGGGAGGGAGAGACTCAATGGAAGCACCCGGAAAAGAAAACAATGGCCTTGTAAGGCAAAAAATTGCCTGTGTTGAGGCGCAATGCAGACATGAAAGTAAGCGTTCTTCTAATCGATGGACATGAACCATTCCCCTGGGGAAGTAGTTCAAAGCACGCCTGTTGTGCTCACCATATGGAATATCAGTACCTTCAGGAACTTGTTGAGCCTGCTTAAGTCAAGGACTGGATGAAACCCACCTGTCTTCTTCACCAGAAAAGAAGTTGAGTAGAACCCTCTGGGGTGCAACCTAGTTCTAATGCGCCCCTGGTCAGAAAGGTGGCTAGCTCCTGGTTCAGGGCTAAAGTCTTTGCTGGGTCCTTGATGATGGTCATTCTGACCTGGTTGGAAGCTGGGGGCCGGTGTCAGAATTCACTCTTATACACTTGGGCCAAGGTGGAAACCTCCCAGGGATCTGAACTGTGAGCAGCCCAGCATCTGAGCTGCTGCTGGGGAAAAGCCTGAGGACAAGCCAGCTGGGCGCTGAGGCCCATGGTGTCATGGTTTGTAATGGCAGACACTTTTTGTTAGTTTTGTTTTGGACTTTTGCACTTCCTGTTTTATTTTGTAATTGGTTTCCATGTGTGTCAGTGTTTTTGCTTCCTGTCTTGGTCTTGTTTGTGTGGTGATTGTCTGCCCCGCCCTAATGTGTTTCACCTGTGTGCAATCACCTTGCCTCCTGTGTCTATATAGTCTTTGTGCTCCCCTTTGTCTGTGTCGGTTCGCCTGTTTGGTTCTGGGTTTGGTCACGTTCTGTTGTCTTCATGTCTGCTCATGTCACGTTCACGTCTGGATTTTTTGCTAATTAAACATCCTGCACCCCATTCCCCTGTGTTGGCTGCATTTGGGTCCTACTTACCACTAACACCTTGATACATGGTAGCCACCGGTGTGGGATGATGGTGATGGCAGGGAGAGGTCCTCCTGCATGTCTCCATCAGGGGTGACTGTGCGAGCCAGACCTGGTGGCATGTCTGCACCAAGGCGGACATTAGGCATCCAAGCTCTCTCAACATGAAGGCAAACACCTGCAGTGAAGCATCACTGAGGCTGGTAATGGAAGCATCTACCCCCACTTCCTGCAGGAAAGCTGAGGGTAAGCATGAGGTGAGAGAGGGAGTTGCCAATCCAACCCATGCGTGCCACCACATAATAACCCCTGCACAAGCACTTCAGCCCGTTTACGCCTGAGACGGGTAGGCTCTCTCTCAGGTGGTCGGGGGCCGAGACAAGAGGGGCAAAGATTATGGCCATGATCTAGCAGAAGAGGGGCTATACAGGCACTACAGTAATGAGGGGTCAGTATAGTGGTTACTCCACCGGAGACACTGTACACTGGGAGCGAGGTGAAAACACCACCTAGAACAGTTAAAGTTATCAACAGCCAAGTCAGTGTTAGCGAGAGCACTGACACCAACTGTGGCCTGGTGTTGGGAGCAGGGAGCAAAGACACAGCCCTCACCAACAGAGATTAAGAATTCATCAAGGCAGCTAAAGTGCTAACAAAACAAAACAATACATTAGGGATGCCTCGCACTTATTTTTTTGCTGCCGATACTGATACCAATCATCTGTGAGTGTGATTGGCTAATCCATGGCTGATGCCGATCATTTTTTGTACATCATTAAAGCAGCTGGTTTAGCAGTTGGTCAGTCTGCTTAGCTTTGTAGTGTACTGGGACCGCCAATAGGTGGCAGCGTCACCTAATAAAATGACCACAAAAAGTCATCCTTATTCAGTTGACAGTATGCTTTAACTTTGTTCAACAGAACAGAACAAAAACCTTGATCCTTGTTAGTTTTCCAGCGCTCCAGTGGTTGTGCACTCCGAGAGATGAGTGGCTCTGAAAGGTAAATAATCATTTCTGACACCATGGTCCTGCTGCAGAGTTTCTTCTGCTATGATTTCGCCAAACATTGATGACAAGGAACCGGGTCATGGCACCTTCTCTGCTGGCTCGCCTGTGGCTGCTGGCTCCAGGTCCACAGTTGGGGAGTGTCTGTGTGGCCTCGGTCAGCAGATCCAAAGGCAGTCCCCATATTTTTGCCTTGAACCCTTCAGAAAAAATCTGTCCTTGTATCTAAAAAAAGATTGCGTTAAATTGCGTTATCATTGCATTTGTTTTTTTAGATCAGCATATAAGATGTTAACTAATGTTAGATGGAAATATTGTACTTTTTATTTTACTACATTTGTCTGAAAGCTTTGTTACTTTTCAGATTAATATTGAATTGAATATTGTATATCAACACATATACATATTATAAAGATAAGCTGTGAAGAGTTTATAAAGTTGAGACATTGTTTAGGATGAAACTACCCAACACTATATACAGAAGTTACCTCCTGCAGTTTGAGGTGTAGCTACAGTACATGAAAATTAACTGACATGTTAATCATCATTATACAGCTATGTGACACTGACAAGGGGCAATCTGTTGCATAAAGCAAATGTTTAGTTTTGATACATGGTTCAGATATTGCAGAATTAGCCATAAAATGTACTTAAAGTAAAATTTTGAATGCAAAACATTTCCCTGTAGTACTAGTGATTCTACAGTGTGGTACTGCCTTCAGCAGCAGTTTAAAATGGTCACTAGACTGCGCTTGTATAGCGCTTTCTAGTCTTACACACTCACACACACACACACACACACACACACACACACAGAATACCACTGACCCCCCAATTAGTGGACGACCACCTGCTCTACCTCCTGAAGGTAGCATTGTTGTGCTGTTTTCTCTTCTGCTGCTAGCTTGTTTTTTGGAACATGTTATGTCATCCAGATGTTTGTTTTTTCAAAAGGGCCAAAACATCACAGATTTTTTCATGTTTTCTGAATCCATCCATTGTTAATAGTTCACATCCAGAGTCCATTTCTTTATACGTATGTAACATTTGTAGAAGTCAGATCATCTGATTGAAGCTGAGGTTGGTTGTGTCTTGTCAGCTGAGGACAAGCTAACACCTCATGGATACTGGTACGCAGCATTGACATTGAGGGACAACAGTCTCTGTGAAGAGAGCAAAATGAATGATGTGTTTAAACACCACAGTTTTCTTACAGTCATGAGTAAGACAACAGTTATTACAGCGAGTTAACCTTCATTCTCAAAGTCATGTGATCGCTTGGCTTAAAAAACAAACAAAAAACGAACAGTGACTACAAATCTTTGAACTGATGAAAAAGATTTGATTAACAAAGTGAGTCCTCCGAGTTTCCTCTATCATTTAAGATTCTGCCAGAGGGTCACGGTTATTCCACTCTTGTGCCTGTTCCTGTGGAGCTCACCTGTCTTTGTTTCTGCCTGTCAGGTATACTTCAAGCGGGATGGTGAGCTTATTGATGTAGTGCCAACTGCCCAGTCATCTTCCACAGTGGGAGACCAAAGCCAGGCGGGGCTCTGGAGCTCCCGGATTCTCAGCAGTCGAGACCTTGATGACACCAAACTCCACAAGTCCCTGTCCCTGCTGGAAGAAGAGGGGAAGCTAGCTCGGCTGGGCCAAGACGGGCCCGAGGGCCCTGAACCGGGCCGAGAGCCGGGGTCCAAATCTGACCCTAAGCCAACCTCTGAGGTGATACCTGAGACGGTGGTGAGCCGCGAGTTTCCACGTTGGGTCCAGAGCAGTGACCCACTCTACTACTTCCAGCACCGGCAGCAGGCAGCAGGAGACGGCACCATGGAGGTGAGAGCCATGCTGACCTGGAGCCTCAACCCCCAGCTGGACAATGAGGCTCTGTTCAGCTGTGAGGTCAACCACCCAGCTCTGTCTATGCCCATGCAGGCTGAGGTCACACTGGGTGAGTCATGATGCACTGACACACTGGCTGAGCTAATTAGAGCTAACAACTCTATGTTAATGCACAGAGAATCTGTCTGAGCCAAGTCACTCTGATCATGAGGTGATGAGATGAACACAACCATTGATTTCAAACACGCTCCTAGGAGAGTGCTGTAAGGAAGTGAACAAACAAATCTTTTTACTGGTACTTATTTTTTCATAAATATAAGTGTAAACCTGGAACTTACTACTTTCATGAAATAGTGTAGTTTCACACACTGAGCGCAACACTGACAGAACCTCTCACCTTCTGCTTACTTGGGTCAAGATACAACCGAACTCACTGACAGCAATTCAGTTCAAAACAAAACAAAACAAAAAACCCAAGCCAAGCCAACCTGCAGCCAACATATGACATCATACCCTTCATGAATATTCATGAAGATTTTCTGATTTTGTAGTTAATCAGATTTGAAAACATTTAATGATCTCCAAATCCCAACTACAGAACGGAGACTTTGACCAAAGACTTGCAGGAATATCAGTCAGCTCAGCTCCCCCTAGAATACTGTGACCGTTACCATGCAGGATGTAAAGATCCCTAGAAAGTCTCTTCAGGCAGTCCACTCAGTGTTTGTTACCCCTGCTGCCCATGGAGACTCATTCTTTATCAGTCAACTTAATGGAAAGGATATTGAAGCATAAACGGTTTCACATCCACTCAGTAACGTCACATCCCATTTTCGCTCCTTTCATTCTTGTGGCACAATGTACAGTTCAAAATGCTGAAAAAACAGATAAAATCTGTTTAGTTCCATAAAGGGTGGACTATGGATTAACCAAAAAAAGAAAGTCAGCTTCCTAGCATTCGTTTAGGGGAGTACTCTGCCAGGAAGATTGTTCAAGTTTGTTTGAGTTCTTGTGATTGGAGGGAAAGTGTTGTAGGAGTTTGGCGTCAGTCACTTCCCCTTATCAACACAATTACTCGGATCAGCTGGTTATAACAATAAAAACGCAGAATATACTACAAATAAAATTTCCATTCACCCAACACTTCTTGGAGGACAAATTCAGGATTATGAAGAATTAAAATAGGCAAGCCACTGGGTTGATTAATTCAAACTGGACTAAGAACGACAAAAATGGAGAGGGGCCTTCAGTGTTATGTATGCAGGAGATGGAACCCAAATGTAGAAAACACAAAATGGTATAGGTGGGAAAAAGGTCTTCTGATAACTAAAGAAAACTGATGAAACTGCAGAGAACTCACAATCCAAAGTTAAGGTGAACAGGAACTTAACCGGAGGACATCAGGATTTAAAAAGGTTAACAACAGACAGACAAAGACGAGAGGGAGCACAAACACTAAGTACACAAGGGAGGCACAGGTGATTGAACAGGTGTAACACATTAAAGCAGGGCAGACAATCACAAAGGAGGGAAACAGGACAAAGACAGGGAGTAAAACTAACAGGAGACACACAAGGGAAGTGATTACAAAATAAAACAGGAAATAAAACAAAAACATAAAGAGTCCATCAAGGCAAACCATGACATTCAGTTCGTTAGTTTTTAGATGGTTTATACCATGTAGTGGTGGACATGTACTGTGCTGGTTGGTAGATCCTTGTACTATATGTACTATTATTATACGATGACTTTCCTGTTATTAAGACATCTGAAAGTCAAGTTTTGTCTTACTTTGTCAACTGTGGTCCAATGTGGTATTTTGCCTTTCTATCAGCTGCTCCCAGAGGACCCAAGCTGACCATGAGCCCCGGTAAGGCCAAGGTGGGAGACACAGTGCGGATCACTGTCCAAGGCTTCCAGCTGGGACCTTCTGCAGTGAGTTTCCAACAATGTGGCCCTTTGAATAGGGAAAGTTCAAAAAAACGACACCAGAGAGTAGGACACATAATAAAAGTAGCAATGTAATGACCACTTTTCCAAGTGTGCCGTACATTCTTGGATCATTGGAGCGTTCCTTCCTGCAGGCAGCGCATGGTTTCAGTTCTTCCTTTGAAAGTCAGCTTGCAGAGACTTGAATGACGTTTTGTCATGGGCGATGCTAAAACACTCCACACTGGCTCTTTCAAGAACACTCTGAAATGGTTCTGAGGCAATATTTGACATCCTATTCAAATTCTTTGAGTGCAATGATATTTACATGTTCCAATCAACCACAAGACGTTCAGTTAGTGGGAGGCATCTGTATGAAAACCTTATTATAAATCACAGTGTAAGAAAGTGTTTGGATGAATGTCTGTCTGTGCAACAGGTGAGCATTAGTCTGAACACTGAGCACATATTAAAGTAGTGTTTTTCTTCTAACCTTTAGAATAGCATTTTCACATTCAAAGTTTAATAGACTTCATTTTATTGTTTGTTCAGAAACAGATGTTATTTTTGCAGAGTGACCTGCAGTAAGTAAGGAGTAGTAACTTTTGTCTTCATGACATATTAGATCCAAATTATTTCCCTCTGTTTAAATTCAACTGCTTCCAAAATCCTGGAATATTCCTTAAATTCCACTCCTGGTGATTCACTGCTACGCCGGTTTCTAGGAAAGCCTGTTCATAAACATTAAGCACATTTTCGATGTGTTACGACACTATTGTTTGTTTTAACTGATAGAACTGACAAAGCTCATTGTCAGCCTGCTGGACTCAATATATTGTGTCTGCATGATTTATGATCCTACATATTCTTGACACTTTTTCTCCAAGCAAACCTGATCACACAGAAACCTCTCTGCTGGATTCAGCAGACGACAGTCCTTTCAGTGATATCAGTATCAGCCCATCAACAGAGAAAAGAATCTAATTAAATATGAGATACTCTGTCTAACTCCAGATGTGGCCATTGAGTAATTAAACTCAGTTGTCTGTAGTAATAAAGTAACCCAGGGTTGCAGGGTCTTGCAGACAATGCAGTACCACTGATGGTGCCGATATGGCCAAAGTGTAAACAAACATGATCCAAAAATACATGTAGTAGATAGTTTGAAGTTTGATATTCAGACAGTTGGTGAAGCTAATCATTAATAACATTCAAACAAGATCAGCAGTTTTCACCAGAGTACTTGGGCAGTAAAAGGGTTAGGGTTCTTTCACCTTTATCTCCCTGCAGCTTTCTGCTCGCACACCTGTGTGTGTGTGTGTGTGTGTGTGTGTGTGTGTGTGTGTGTCCACAGAGTGAGGTCTTCCCTGAGCCCATGTTCACCTGGACCAAGGTCGGCGGACGTCTGCTGGATGGTAGAGAGGAGCATGACGGCAGGGAGCTTATTCTAGAGAGAGTTCCTGCTGAACTCAACGGCTCCATGTTCCGCTGCACAGCCCAGAATCCTCTGGGCTCCACGGACACCCACACCCGCCTCATTGTGTTCGGTGGGTCAGTATATGTGAGGATTTGATCTAATCATTTATCATTAAGCGTGCTCACAGTAAATGTTTTCTTTTATTTTGTGTGTTTTTTGCAGAAAACCCAAGACTGAAGAAACATTTTATTGGTAGGTTATTCTTTTCTGTTACAACTGTTACTGTGCTAACTTTGCCATCAGTGTAACGGACCATTAGCAGGCTCTTACATCCAGGCATGTGTCTGGCTGATTGAGCATTTCCAACGACAGTAACAGAAACTTTGCTTTGTACAACACTGACAGAGCCCTAAAGTGTTCAGTGTTCAATAAATAAACAAGAAACTAAAATACATAATCATGAATAATTTGTGAAATGATTTAAGAAATAAAAACACAACTATAAAACATTATTTCATCACTATTATTTTCATAAGGTCTATAGGACTTTTTTCTTTTTCGAAATAGACATGTTTATCTTTTCAAAAGTCTGTTTTTATTAGATAATAAATCCCCTGATAGGATTTCTATTTCATACCACTTTTTATTTCATCATAAAAAGTTTTATAAAAATTAACACACCTACTAATCTAGCAACTTCAACAACTGAGAATTAGCCAGTTAGCTCCTGTTAGCCAGAACAACAGCAATGTAAAAGTGATTCTGAATCAACATTTCAATAAGTTTATAATAAGTTAGTTCAGTAATTAGTTTTTATGTTAATACAGCATCTTTTAAATTGAGATAATTACAGTGATTTTAATCAAACAAAATATTTTTTTTTTTTACTAATTTCTGATTGAAAAAAAGATACTTGTTAGTAGGATACATTTATTATTGGCTCTTCATATGATGACCATAAAAATTTGGAATGTACACTTATCGTTTAATGGTTAAGTTATTCTGTGAATTGGAACATTTAATATCAACGTGTCACAGTCATGGTGAACTGAAGCAGTGCTCTGTAATGCAAGCTGTCTTGTTTGTGTGCAGCTATTGATGCAGCAGGCAGTTGGCACTCCCTCACATTATCCTCCATGATACTGCTGCTGAGCTTCACCTGCCAGCTGACGTGACCTGTGGCTTTGCTGCACCTCCACACACCACCACTACCACCACCACCACCTGAGGCCCCTGTCAGAATGTAAACCTCCACCCAGCTGTTAGCAGCATCACTCAGCGCTGCTAGAACATTAAAGCTGCAGCAGGACCCTGAGAGAGAGGACAGATCCTGGTGCAGCATCAGACACAGAACAAAGATCCAGTTGCTGAACAGCATGTTGTCACTCTGTGAGCAGCTTTGCAGATAGGTTATACTCTCACTGATGATGAGTATGTATGAAGCTCTGATGTAGTGTGTGATGCCACCTAGTGAGTACAAGGTTCACACCAGATCCCAGGCATAATGGCACTGGAGAATGGAGAACGGTCTAGGCCATATCAATACATCAATCAGCACAGCCAGATCTCATGTTGACACCAGACCAGATAAAACATTTTTCATCACCAGTATAACCCATATAGGACACTGCAAGATACAATATTACAAAAATATTTTTATTTCTCAACTTCACTCTACTTGCTAAAAACATGGATGTGTTCATTCATATGTGGAGGTCAGACAGAGCCATGTGAGTGTCATGAGGGCTGCTCAGACCAAACATTGCCATCAGGTATTGACTGGTCAGGCTGTTTATTCTGTGGTGAGGGAGGTTTAATGTTATTAAAGTTCTCAGAAATCAACTAATTTACAGAAAAACATCTGAAGCTTTTATTCCCTTGTGCAGCTGCTCACGTATAGTGACTGAGTTTGCTCATCTTCCACACACTCTCAAAGGCTTCATCAAAAATTATTAATTTATTTTTTCTATATTTCTATCCCTATTATTTAGAAGCTATACATTCTGAGACAAGAGGACAAAAAACAATCATGGGAAAAGTGATAGTCACATTATTTACCTTTATACTTTTGTGGTGGAAGTGACACACTCACATACGGTGTCCTCAGACTTGAGGTTGGCAGTTGGAGCCTCTTACTGTATTTAGACCCAGTGGCTAAATGCATGGGCATGCTACCCGCCCACAGCGACAATGCTAACATGCTGTTTATCAGGTATAATTTTCCCGTCATCACACAAGGCTGACTGAATTGTCATTAGTTTGCAGCTTCTAATCATCAACCAAAGTATAAATTAAAATGCGTTGATCACAATCCAGTGTTTCTATTAGATTGTGGAGTAATTGGGATCCAGGTCAATCACAAAATTATTACTGGAAAATGTTTGCAACTACTGTCACTAATGATGATGTCCAACATCAACTTTATAGACAGTGCATTCAGAAAGTATTCAGTCCCCTTCAGTTTTTTTCACGTTTTATTATGTTGAAGCCTCAAATATTAAAATCATTTTTCCTTCAATCAACACTCCATAATCACAGAGCCTGAGCAGCTACAGTACACACACACACACACACACACACACACACACACACACACATATATACACGTATGTGTATGATCGAATACTGTACATCTGTTTTGGAGATAATAGAGTTTGGAAATAATAGGTCCCACACAATGAGTGCTGAAGTTGTGGTGCTTTATTTAAAGCAGAGTCTATGTGAACAGTATTTTACAAAATCACAAATTGAGGCCTATCATGAACTCCTCTCTCCTCTCTACCACACAATTCAAACTCAGCTCAAGAAAATCTCATCTGACACCAAACCAAACCCCAAAGCTCTGACAGTTAACAAACATCTCTTCAACAAGTTGTGTTAAATTTATAGAGAAGCCTGGTTAGAGGGAAGTCCACATTGTCTTTGAGAGGAGAACTCCGGTAAGAAAGAACAGCAGGCTCATTAAAATGCAGGTCTTTGATTGAAAAAGGCAGAGACAGTGACAGACATCTCCAGTGTGAGGCAAGGGAGCTACAGCCCCCCCCCCCCCAACCCTAACCCCCAACACACACACAGTCATAGTCTCTTATACACATAGAGTTGTAAAGGCAGTTTGTTACATTTGACTTTATTTCAGTATCTGCTGATATTCTCCGTACTTCATAATCAGTCAAGTATGCACACTACGTTAGTGTTGGTGTGTAGCTCTATTTACATTTCTGTCTATTCACAAAATACAGAACAGCTGTAGGATGTGTACACCTGCTGTTACAAGTGTTTTTTACATATACACGGTCAAACTAACACTGTCTTGCATATGTTATTTATGTAATGTACATGTATGTGCTTTGTCAAGCATCAGGCCATGTCACTAAACCACGTGCATGGTTGCTTGACTATTCCCTTTACTGCAGCTTGTCAAAACAGAAGCCTACAAAAATCAATAAAAGTCATTACCCATTCAGGATTTAAGAAAGGTTGGAATCCTTCAGACAGGGGATCAGGACTCCAGCAGTAAGTAGTCCTCATTCTCACTGGCAGGCAGCATGAGCTGCTGCTCGTAGTACAGACTCTTGGCATAGTTGATTTCTTGAGAGATTTTGATGGCAAGACTCTCACTCTTCACATGGACCTGTGGAGAGGATTGTGACATTAGTTCTTGAAACAGACAGACCGACAGACAGACAGACAGACAGACAGACAGACAGACAGACAGACAGACAGATAGATAGATAGATGAGGGGTGTTAGGGGTAAAAACAGTTTCATCAACATGTACAATGTACTCCACACAGTCACTGACATTCCTGATCTAAGACGTCTATCTGTCATGCAGGTCCTGAAAGACCACAAATTAATACAGGTATAATTTGACATGTCACTTGGCCAGGTCAAGGCAGGGCCATGATCACCTGATTAATCTACAGAATATTTTAGTCTTTTCAGATGATCATAGTCATATATTCTTGCTCTGATGGGCTCAGAGATGCGACAACCAATCAGCGCTTGCAGTCTTCATTGACTGTGTCGTGTACAGACGTGATCAGGATTGATGTTTCTGGAGGTTTTCAGGGTTTTCTTAATGAAAGTGCAGCTGGAAACATTCAAGGTCACTCTGAGGTGAAGGTAGAAGAGAGATAATGAGTGTGTAGGTGAGCAGCATGCAGAGGCAGATGTCACACCCACAGGTGGGATTCATGTTCAATTCTCCTGACTAAAGGGTGAGTCTCTACAAGAACTAGAATCACCTCCTGGTGCTCGTCTGCCTCCTCCACTCAGACTAGCTCCAGATTACATCCCTGTTTATTCAGAGTCATAAAAAATATGAACCATTTTTGTGAAATTTTGTCTGTGAAGTCTTGAGTAATGGCTAAAAAGTGTTTTGTGAGGTCAATGTTACTTTGACTTCCAAAATCTAATCAGTTTGTCCTTGAGTCCAAGTGAATGTTTGTGCCAGAGTTGAAGAAATTCACTCAATGTGTTACGGAGATATCGGTTCACAAGGCCAAAACCACATTTTGTGAGGTCACCGTGACCTTGACCTTTGACCACCAAAATGTAATCAGTTCATCCTCATGTCCAGGTGAATGTCTGTGTCAAATTTGAAGAAGTTCCTTTAAGGTCAACCTGAAAACAACCTGAAAACAAAACGGCCTCCTGCTCTGACTGTCGCTGGCACAGAGGCATAAAAACAGGGACGCCTGCTGCTTCCCGACTGAGCCGCAAAGAAGTTGGCATTGTGAAACCTCGTGCGTGCGTTGTATAACCTGTGGAAAAGAATAGAAAAGTAAAGTATATCCAGCCATAGAACGAATGTGAAGGACGAATGTAAAGGAAGTAGAAGGAAGTTGAACCAAAAATGGTTTGAAGGGGGTGTGGTTTGTAGAAGGCCTGGTTTGTAGGATTGGCAAGGGTGCAGCCAAACACTGCTCCAAAAACTATCTGGGGGCATTGACAAGATGGCTGCCAAGTGGTGAGACTTGCCTATAAGGGCTTTGCTAGAAATATTTGAATAACTGAACAAATCAGAGATGTTGGTCTAGAGACAAGCAGCAGTTGACAGTTTATTCGGTACACTGAACTAAAGCTAATGCAGTCTAATCCAACAGGCCAGTAATAAATTCTCCTTCATGAAAGTTCTTCAGTTTGTGTTGAAACTGTTTTGGAGACGTGTTGATTCAACTTGATGGAGGCTGCAGTTTGTTGAATGCTGAGAATTTGATGGGTATTTATTTCTTCTGTAGAACATAACTACAGTGAAACTATAAATAATAAACACTCTCTCTCTTTGCTCTCTGTACACCCCCCCTCTCATTCACTCTCTAGCTTGCTCATGTTCTCGGCTTGTTCACATCGTCTGTCTTTCAAAAGCAGTGAATCCGACAGCAAAGCCTAACTTTGCTTTTTAATGTTAATAAACAACAAGAAAAGGCTGATTCTCACACCGATGTTAATGCTAGAGTACTTCCTTGTTTTGTGAATATAAGAGGCTGCAGTGGCTGTGTTTGACCAATCAGTGATGGCCAGCTGTGCAGACTCCACCCCCTGGAAAACGCTGAGGCAGAAATTTAAAAACTTGGACAAATACAACCAGAACTATCTGATGGAGAGAGACCAGTGGAGGGAAGTGAGGAAACATTGAGGCTGTTAATGAAGGATCAGTCAGATGGGTGTCTCACCATTGGTTTCTGGTGGGAGGGGCCCGGAATGGCCACACCACTGCTGGTGCTCTCAGCCTTCTTGGTGAGCTGCACATACACCTTTCCATGATCTTTAGAGACCAGACAGTGGTAGAGGTCATCGTATTTGACCTCTAGGAAGATGGCCTCACGGTCCACATAGTCCCCTGGCTTCAGGAAGTAGACCACTTTGGAGGAAATGAGGACGCAGTAGCTGTCAATGGTTTCCACTGCAATGAAGCTGGTGGGAGAAATGAGAGTTAACACCTCTGTCTGATCGAGCTGCAGGTAATAAGGTATTAAACTCAGCCAGTGAAATGAGTGAGACTCACAACTCAGAGTGGATGTTGTCTGTGAGGCGGAAGAGCTGCTCCTGACCGTCAGCTTGTGTGGCAGAGTATCGAGGCAGAAGACCCTGGGGTCCTTTACAGCAACGAGGCTTCCTGACCCGCTGTACACCGAGCCTACACAACGCAACAACAACACACACACTTTACACACAATACACAACACTGCTCAAGCAGGAACCTCACAGACCTGTCAAGCCAAGTTCTGGATGCCATACTTACATCTTAAATTACTTTATCTTAAATAATTATTACTATGTTTTTATTAATATAATAAGGACACACTTTTGAACAGAAACAGAAACACAGAAAATGTTCATACTGAATGTATCAGTAAATGTTGTTTACAATTCGTTGTCAATGCTCAATTCCATAGCTCAATAACACACATGTATTCAGCAGAAATGTATTTATGTTCTGTGCTGTATGTAGACGTATCTATGGTCTGGAGGCATCCATGAAACACTCTGTGGCAACTAATCTCACCTCTGGAGACAATAAAATCTACTTATCTTATTGGCGCTTAAAGCACTCAGTCAATGTTAATAAAAGGTGGTGATCTAAATAAAAAAGTCAAAAGTCACCTAAGACAAGATGTGTTTACTTTATTAATATTTAACTAAAACCACTATCTTTACCTCACCTTAAACCTGCAATAATTCATTTTTGGCTGCTTGGGGGCAGCAGAAACAAGGTGTGAACAACACAGCTTTTAAGTTGATATAGTGATCTTTTCTTTTGAGCAACAGTTTCCACATCCAGCAGTTAGGGAGCATTGATATTTTTCCTTTTCAACCTGATGAATAAAAGTCCAATATTCAACCTTATTTTAGCTCAGTACTTTTTCTATATCATCACCTGGAGGAAATATCTTTCTAACTGTGTGCATCTGTTGTTTGGACTTTATTTCACTGCTCATTACTCCACTATATAAAATCTCATTCACAGAACCTTTAAACTTGATTCTCCCAGCAGACGCCTTTGTAACATCCAGGTTTGTTATTTCACTTTTATTATCTGTTAAGCTGCAGAAAATTCAGATCTCCATGTTTTTTCTGCAGAGACCTGAAAACTTCTCTGACTCAGAAAGGAAGTGAAAGCTCACGTCACACAGGTAACAGACTTAACCCACCTGTGGTTACTGAGGCTAGCCATGTCCCGGACTGTCTGTGCAGTCTCTGAGGCAAAGTCCAGAGCTCCAGCCACCGGTTTGGTCACAGTTCCGACCAGACCTTTACCTAGGCCTGAGAAGAAGCCACTGACTCCGCCCTCTGTCTTCACTCCTTCCACTGTGGAGGTGATGATGCTGGTCATGCCTCCAATGATACCTGGGGGAGTGGGAGTTTATTTAAAAGGACATGCAAAATTGCAGAGATGGTGGCTTCAAGTAGAACAGAAAGACTGGGATCACTAAGGTGTCCAGCTTCTCATGCACAATCTGTGTACACTGATGCCTATGAGATTATATAGTGCAGGGCTGCAGCAATAAAACCGTGGACAGTGTATGACCTGCTGGAGCTTTTTTATCATCTGATTAATCCCTGAGCACTGACACAGCACAGCAGTTATTCATTGTTGCTGGACTGAAATGAACATTGAATCCTACAGGGAATAATTTGATGTATGTTCACTGTACTTAAGATATGTGTGTATTAGATATTAACTGCACTGCCAATATGACTGATCTGCTTTTGTATACTGTATACTGGGCAACAGAGAAATAACCCTCTGTTGATTTGATACTGTACATAGAAGAGTACATTCATGTTATTTCCACAATTCACTGGGTTAGTTCAACCAATAGCCGAGGATGCAGATTCAGCAGGGAAGTAGTAATGACAGCTTATTTATGGACATTTTTTCAATTAAGAAATTAAGCAACTGGCTGGGAACAAGTGAAATCAATTTTTAGGTGAACTTGTATGTAGTACAGGTGAACTCCAACCAAGGTGTGGAAACATCTCGAAGATGATCAAGAGAAATGGGAGGAACCTGACCTCGATAGTAGTGCCTGAATACTAATGTCAAAGTGATATTTCAGTTTTTACTTTTTAATAAAATTGCAAAAATATCTAAAATTCTGTTTTCACTTTGTTATTATGGTGTATTGAGTGTCGATTGATGAGGCAAAACGTGATTTTTGATTTTGGCATAAGGCTGCAACATAACAAAATGTGAAAGAATTGAAGGGGATGAATAATTTAGAGCTGAACTATATATGCCACATGTCTTATCTCAGTGCACAAACTGGCAAAATATTTGTCAACACAGGATTTAATAAACATTATTTATCAGCTGCTATAGATCATAAAAGGACACTGTACAGCTGACGGTGAAATATTTCTCTCACATATTACAAGGATAACATTATGAGTGAGTCAGTTTACATGTCTGCCAGCAAGTCATACACATATTTCTGAATGCATGTCACACTTATCAAAGTATCAATCGCAGTGTTTGTGCAGTTTATTCAGACATAAACTCACAGTAAAAGTATGAGCTGTCTTTCCTTAAAACAGCAGTTTTTGGTCCTCACCAGGTTCCGTGTAAAATCTATTGCTTTATTAAAATGCAGGGTTCTGATCAAATCGTTGGAACTAACAGCTAATTCTGCACCTTTGTGTGCACCTTTATGTGTACAGCTGAGGACACTAAACAACTTTTTGTGCACATACATCTTATAAACTTGTCAACATTTGTTTTTCTTATAAGCCTCATTAATTCACATTCCATGTGCTGCTCCTCACTTTTCAGCAGTTCAACATGTACAAAAATGTACAGTTTACATTTTGCCATCTTTTTCAAGCTCCCCCAAAATGTCCAGGTGTCCAGGAGGCTTCAAGTGCTAATTTAGAAACTCCCTAAACAATTCTTTTGGCCACTAGCTGTAACTGTAATCAGACAAAGAAATGTTTCCAGGTTTTACCATGAGCCAGTCCATGAATCCCTGCTACCAGGTGCTCTCCACTGGTGGCTCCGTGGTATCTGATGTACTCTCGCTCACTCTGGTGTCGGTTATCCATGGTCTTCCCTAACCCGTCGGATAAAGTCCCTGCAAACTGACACACAGAGAACAGGAGGATTTTTACACTACATGGCCACTTCCACTGTTACAATTTTCACATGCTTTTTACTATTTCTCCCCAAATGTCCGTGACTGAGTGAGTGAGCGATAGAGTTGAGTTTGAAATTAAGCCATTGGTCAGCCGAGTGTTGGACTTTTCCCATTGGACCCCCCTTTAGCAACTTTAAAAAAACAATTTTTGGAAAAACTTTCTACTTTCCATAGAAGACAGTCGCCACTATTATTATAGTAGTTACCCAGAAGAAAGCTATGTACTGTGTGAGAGACAAATAAGAGAGATACTTTCGTTGTTTCTAACTTTCTATGATCATTTTATATGTAAATACAACTGAATTCACAGCACAAATAGATGAAAGGCTGAAACCTGCTGACACTATGCAAATACAACACAATGAACATCATCGCCATACATCCTCAATTTTGTACATTGACCATACACCGTCCACACGTATACTATGTTTTGACCTAGTCTTGTTACAGGTATACGTTCATGTGTAAGTGGGTAGACAGATAACAGAAAAACTGCATAATATAAAACAACAATGCCACAGCCAAGCAATAAATTAAAAGTCTTTGTGATGCATCAGAGTGAACAAAAAAGAATTCTGTAAAATATACTGAACATACACTACAAAAAGCAACCAGACACAAAAAGAGTTAGTTATACAGCTAAGCAGAGATGTACCTTGGCAGCAGAGTTGGACACACCGTGGGTCACATTTCGTATAAGACCACCGACATTGCCATACTTGATGAGCTCAGACACGCCCTCAGTGACATCATTGAGGAGGCCCATTGGATTTCCAAGGAAGTCCACGGAGCCCAGGATCTGAGCAGCTTGGCTGATCAGCTCCTTCATATAGAAACACCACACAGATAATGATCCGCCAGGCTACTACATTACATGATACACCTACGTATCTGCAAAAATATTCAGACTCTACAGTTGAAAAATAAGGACATGGAGATTTTTATTCGTACAATTTAATATAATACTATTTTAATTGCACCCACAGCTTCCTCTGTTTCCTCAGGATGAATGAAGCAGTAGGCCACAATGTAAAAAACAAACAGGGAATAAAGACTGGGCCCATCTATGGCCACACATGTTAACAGATATGCGCAAAATCATTAAATATCCGTAGGAAAAGAAAAACAAACAAAAATAGTTTTTGCATTTTTCTTTTTTTCTACATTGTAGAATGATGCTGAAGGCATCAAAATCATGAAATATGTTTAAAAAGACTGAAACGGTCTTAAAAAATAAATAAACAGTAACTGTGGCATGTGCAAAAGTTTGAGCACGCTACTAAGTCCGTACTTAAAAACTCCTCCTTTGGCAAATATCACAGCTTAATGAAGAATTGTTTGATTCTTAAAGCTGAACAGTAACAGAACAGTCATTACAAAGAGTTATGCAACAAATTGTATTAGCGATATAAAGTAATTGCATTTTCTTCCTTCTGATCAACCATGCAGGTTCTCTGGAAAAAGGACCGAAATTTAATGTTATCAACTCGTTTCTAAGTTTGGACTGTGATGGTCAGTTAAAAAAAATAAGTTGAAAACAGCACTCCCAGTCATGCTTAATATAAGTGTGTGTTCCTCTCACCTCTCTGAAGTGCTTGAGGATGTCATTGATGATGATCTCCTGGGTCTCGTAGGGGTGCACTCTAGTGAACGGGTACATGTTGATGACAGCGTCTTCAAAGCGAACCAGAGGAAAGCCCAGGGTGCCTTTCAGGACCTATAGCAAAAAAAAAAGATAAAATGAAAAGAATAAATAAATAAAATATTGAAGAACACATGTCATATGAAAGCAGAGCAGCTGTCAGAAAATGTAGTAACAGATTGAAATCACTTTCCATGATCCACAGATGCACAAAACTGGAACTTTACAATGTTCACTTAATTTAAGGCTGATTTTTAAGTAAGTGACACTTGCTAGTACTTGCAAATGGTCAGGGCTGAACCCATCTACGTCTTGATTAATTCCGATTTATTTGTGTCTTTAAATCTTTACTTTCTAAAAAGCTTTCTAAAAAGTTTGACCTGTCACTGACTCCAATAATTATGTTGAGACTCAAATGACTTCAAGACCTTTACTAGGTTTTAAATACTGCTGAATCTTCTAATCCGATCCCGCAGGCTTGATCCTATATCGTCACATATCAGCATTATCAGTTTAGATTTTTTATTCTTGTCAATTCTTTTCACACTTAAAATATCTTTGTCCATAATGATAGTAGATTGATGGTCTTATGTGCTTTTTATGTATTTTTCTCAGCATAAGAGTTTGCAACCACATCTCATAGATAACTTCTGACAAGTTTTAAAATGATTAAAGTTTATTTCCAGAAATTTTAAACTCTGTAAAAATACTCTGCTTTGATTAATATTTTGTTTAACATGGTTTTCGCACATAAAAAGTGAAATAAAAAAATGGAAAGCTGGATCTGAAGCTCATCTACTTCCTGATTGAGAAATCATCAGCTCCAGATTGACAGGTGAAAGAGCAGAGAGTATCAAGGTGGTTAGAGGAGGAAACATCAGAGAGACTCAGCCTCATGTTTGAGCCTCGCGGGAACACACTTCCTGCAACGCGTAAGTGTGGTGGCTACCATCGCTCAGCTGCTGCGTTGCTTTACATGAATAAAATAGGTGAGAGGCCAAAACTCTGGATCATGTCACATAGCTCCGAGGTGTGAGGCACGAGACGTGCGTCTCCCTCATGTCTCATGCAGCCAGTGCGTCCACTCTAACCCATTAACATGTGACCAAAATGAAAACTAAGACGTGCATCCAGTGAGTTCCTGGCCTCAGTCAGACCCAGACTCAGATGAGGAGTCTGTTGGGACCAGAATCAGAGACTAGCAGACGTATCAGAACAGTTAGTGTAGTTAGCATCTTTTATTGGTTTACTGTTTGTTAGCTTGTAATTGACAGTGGCTGATACAGTGTTAGTGGTTGTGCTAATGCTAACTCTCTCTCTCTCTCTCTCTCTCTCTGTGTACTCACAAGGTTTCATGTTTCTTAAGCCCCGCCCCCCCATCCCCACAAGTTGACAGGATTGGTTCATTAGGTTTGTGACATATGAAACCCAGCCTGTCTGAATCTGTTTGTCTGTTTCGAGGCTGTCATTGGTTCACTGCATTTCAAGGTGAATACATTCAGTCATGGTGTTGATGATTATTTCACTCATGATGTGTCTTGTAATATATAAAACCGACATGTAAACAAGGTTAACAACATGATTTTCATCGAGAAGGGGTCTTTAAATGATTTCATTGAGTCTGACTAAAGGAAGAAGAGTCATTTTAAAAATAAAGATGTCAAAAATGACCATGTTAGTTTACCTTGAGATCAGGAGGCAGCTTGTGAGAAGTAAAGACACTCAGCTTGACCTGAGGGAGACTAATCTTCAGGTTTTCAAAGTAGTAACGTTTGGGGGAACTTGCATCCTCGTTGGGCTTCTCATGGAGGTTTTCATCCAACTTCTCCAGCTCTGCATTCAAATATGATTTATATTTTTACTTTAAAGAAAATCTGACCTGCTTATAAATATTAACATATATTTACAATGACATTCAAATAACAATCTACCAGCTTCTGTCTGTCCATATCCAAAGAAGCTGAGCAGCTTGAGCAGGAGTTTCTCCTCAATGATCACAGTGAAGCGTCGGGCTGTCACCATGAGATGCTGTGAACACATCAAGGTGACATCATTAGTCACAAGATTCTAGTATCACTCTAACGCATCAGAAAAGTTTATTTTGTGATGTGCACAAGAAACCAGGAATTATTCAAAAAGAAAGACAACTATAACTAGACCTGTATAAATGGGTTCCAAGCCCCCTTAGCCATTTGTGCGCGGGCGCCCATCGAGGCAATGCAAGCTGGACCTGTTTCAGGCGCCCCCTAGTGGACGATTTGTGCCAAATTTTGTAGAGACCCCTCAGAGTGATATAAACTACTGTCCTAAGTATGTTTTGCATATTTCACGATTTTGGAAAAAAAAAAATTCTAGGAGGAAATAGGATATTCAGTTACTTTCAACAAACACATGCATGTAAGGTTTTTGAATGTGTGATGAACTGTGATGTGAGAGTTCCAGTCTAAAATACTTCTTGTTACCAGACATGTCATTTTTGGTGTCTGGGGTGTGTGCACCATTCTTTATGCTGCAGTAACACTTTTACCAATGCGAAAAAAAAAATCTGAATAACAATAGGCTTCCTAGCACCACTGATACTGGGAGCTACACTGCTTTGCATGCGTGGCTCCCAGACCAATCGCGCTTGGACCCCCAATTATTCTTTGGGGCATAGTGATTGAATGTAACAAGGCAGTTATTCAGCGTGAGACGCTCACACTCACTCACTCACCTTGAAGAGATCAGTGAGGATGAGGTTGCTGGGAACCTTGACAGAGTTGATCTGTAGGGCTGGACCACTGTCATTGACACTGCTGTCACTGGAACTGGGACTGACACACAACATCACAGGCTGGGTGGTGCCCAGCAGCTGGTTGTCCACCTGATAACCATAACATGACAAAAGTATTTATACAACACTCCCCACTAAAACTCTCCACTACAATACTCTCCAGTATTGATCAGACTGTATTCACAGGAAGCTTCTGGATCAAACCACCACAATGTAGCAGCAATGTGGTATCAGATGTAATTTTATCTGATTGAAGAGCCATACAGTAACTAGGTGTTACATGTCGACTAATCAGTTGATCAACATCAAATATTTCCTGCTGAATGGGATTGTGGGGGTCCTGCTGATGAGTTAAAGTGGTCTGGATCTGCATTACCATAGCTGTTGACCTCTGGGACAGGGCAGAACCACGTGAGTAATGAGTGTGGTCCAGAGCAGCTTGCCACATAAGACAACCATAATGTCTTTTGGTTCTTTTAACTTTTTTGAAGTTTTAAGTTTTTTAAATTACGGCCAGTCTGTCTGCCCTGTATACTTTTATACAGACAAAAATATAAAACATGAACTTGAATATATGAATGTTCACATAGCTGTGGTCAGCTCACCTGGATGTTCTGAATACTGAGCTCCAACACCTCGTTGGCAGCAGTGCGAATGAAGTGGACATCTATACCAGACAATGTAGTGAACACAAGCTCCTCAGGAACCTTGTTGACCAATGAAACACCTAGGCCTTCATCCAAGTTCACCAACACCTGGAAATGAACACATATTAGGCAGCAAGTGAACATTTAGTCCTGGAAGTTGATGTGTTGGAAGCAGCATAATGGGCAGTGTAAGGGTCTGAGCGACTTTGACAAGGGCCACATTGTGATGGCTAGATGATGACCAGAGCATCTCCAAAACTGTAGGTCTTGTTGAGTGTTCCTGGTCTGCAGTGGTTAGTACCTACCAGAAGTGGTCTAAGGAAGGACAACTGGGGAACCAGTGACAGGGTCATGGGCACCCAAGGCTCATTGATGTGCATGGGGAGTGAGGGATAGTTTGTGTTGTCTGATCTCACAGAAGAGCTACTGTATCACAAACTGATGAAAAAGTTAAATCTGGTTCTGACAGAAAGGTGTCACAACACAGTGCATCACAGCTACCTCTGTGGTCTGCTGACCACTTCTGAAAGCGCCTACGATGGGCACGTCAGAACTTGTTGGCCTGGTCTGATGAATCACGTTTTCTTTTACATCATGTGGACGGCTGGGTGCATGTGCGTTGCTTAGCTGGGAATGAGATGTCACCAGGATGCAGTATGGGAAAAAGGCAAGCCTGCAGGGACAGTGTAATGCTTTGAGGAATGTTCTGCTGGGAAACCTTGGGTCCTGCCATTCATATGGATGTTACTCTGACATGTAGCACCTACCTAAACATTGCTGCAGACCAAGTAGACTCCTTAATGGAAACAGTATTCCCTAATGGCAGTGAATGCTCCTGCCACACTAAAACAATGCTTCAGGAATGGTTGGTTTGAGGAACACGAGCTCAAGGTGTTGACTTGGCCTCCAAATTCCCCAGATCTCAATCCAATTGAGCATCTGTGGGATGTGCTGGACAAACAAGTCTGATCGATGGAGGCCCCACCTTGCAACTTACAGGACTTAAAGGATGTGCTGATAACGTATTGGTGCCAGATACCAGAGCACAGCAGAATATTGCCAACCTATACTCAGTAGAACTATACTCAGTCCCACACAAAGCACAGACAACACCACATTCACAGGGTAAACAAAAATAAACACGAAAATAAATCAAAACATTGCTCCAATGCAGTACCACTCCACTTCAACTTATTAATGTGAGTGATGGCTGCTGGAACAAAGCTCCCTGTATACTGCTTTGTTGTGCACTTTGGGACTATGAACCTTCATCCAGAAGGAAGAAGCTGAAATTCACATTTCAAAGGGTGTGAGTCTTCATTTAAAATCAAGGGAGCTATCCACTGTAACTGTCTGGTGCACAGGGATGCTAGGTTAAGCTGTGACTCACCAATCAGCATACTGGACCATTTAACAATTTGGTTCAGACAGATTTCCAAACCATGACATCAGAGAGAAAGATGAAATCGATTCAATAAAAGCACAGTAGAATAAAATCATGATGGTCTTGTCAATATGGAAATGTAGTTTTCTCAGACACAACAAGCACTGATGCCCTTCTTACACACAGCTTCACAGTGTACCTCAAATCTAAACTTTCTGTCAATAATTGTCCAGAGGTATTTGTAGGATTGTACACAGTCTGCTGTCTGAACTAATGGATGTGACTTCATGTATGCTGGCACATCTTCTGAAATCAATTATCATATCTTTTCTCTTAGATATGTTCAGATGAAGGTCGGACTCCTCACACCACTTGACAAAATCCTCTATGACTGGGCCGTGGCTGGTGTCATCATCCTGGAGCCAACAATAACAGAGTCATCTGCATACTTAAGGATGGTCCTGTTTTCATACCTGCTCTGACACATATTTGTGTAGAGGACAAATAAAAGCGATGAAAGCACACATCCTTGTGGGATGCCAGTCAAGGGGCAAAGTTGCTCAGACAGAATTCCATTTACCCTCACTCTTTGTGTCCTGTTAGTCAAGAACCAGCTCACAAGATTATAACTCAGATCAAACTGATCTAAAAGCCTCCTGATTAAAACATGGGGGCTGAATCGTATAAAAGCAGAGGAAAAATCTACAAATATTTAATTTTAAATGTAGTTATTAAGTTAATTATTAATCAGAGTTCCAAATTAATAGTAACATTCTGAGGCTGCACCGATATTGGCTATCCTTTTCCTGTTTCAGGATGGTCCCCCAAGGAACTTTAATTAATTTGAAAGTTACTGTTTACTATTAATATTTTTAATATTAATATTTTATAAATTCCTGATTAGAATCATTGATAAACTGCCAATGCCCCAACACAGTGACTGTAAAACCAAATGAGCTTCAGCAAATGATTTCAGACAGATATTTTGTTTTTATATAACAAATAAAATAAGGAATAAATATGATTAAACATATATTCAAAATAAAGAACAACAGAAGAAGAACAGAGCAGTGGGGATTCATGAATGTGTAGTATGGTTACTATGAGATTTTTTCCAGGCATGAACATCAGTGGTGCATGTAAAATGGTGCCATGAAATCATTTCAAAGTTAACCATACCTCCAGCTCCTGCTCAGGCTCTCTCTTCTTCACATCCTCTTTGCTCCTATCGTGTTCTGTGCTGGGTGAGCTGCGGATCATTCTCCTCTGATTGAAGTCACTGATCTGAAACAAGGGCAAGCCATGCAAATGTCTGTGAGCAGAAATGATGAGGTTCATCATCACTCACTGACTGACTCTAGCATGAAGAAAAAACAGAAGCATCATGAACCTTTGGTTCTCAAGGTGGACACATTGGCCTCAGAGTTTGCCCAAATAAAGGCCCTTATTCTTAATTTACAGTCTGGTGGCCCTCTTACTGCTGCTGCCATTATGGTTCCAGAGCCACCACTCCAGACCTATGATGATAGGGATAGCCTAGCTACTTCACCCTCTTTTCTGATCGACATGACAAGGATGCACTGTATATTGCGTCCTCAGAGAATCTCTTTCCTGATAAGGAAAAAGAGCAGGAGGAACCAGAAAGGGGATCCCCCCCCTCAGTGTCAGGCTTTCACAGTTCAGGGGCAGCTTCCCTGAAGGATACTGAGGCTGGCCATTCCTTTGGCTATATCACGGCTTGGTCTGGATGGTGTCCCTGTAGAGGCTGCTCCCTCTCGTGCCTTTTTCAAACGTCTTCCACAACCATCTCCCTTCAGAGTTTCACCCTCTGTGCCATACATCGCTAAACTGCAGAGGTGCTGGCCCAACCCCAAAGCATTCCTCCACCTACCCAGTGACTGCAGGGCCTTGGCTGCTATGAAGGATGCTGCTGAATATGGCCTAGACCAAATGCCTGTCATTGATGCTTCCATCGCTTCGCTGATAGTATCTCCTGATAAAGCCTTAAGACCAGATGCCCACAGTGTAGGATCACTGATGACCTCCTTACCAAGAGCTATGATATAGAAATTGAATGGGATGTATCGGAAATTCTTACTCCCACCTTGTCCAAGCTCCGTCACAGACTCTCCAGACTGCTGGAGTTGATGCCTCAACGCAGAGCTTGAGTGATCATTCACTCCAGGCATTTGCCTTCATGATCAGGGAGCTTGGTGGGCTGATGTCTACTTTGATCTTGGCTCGGCACAAAGTATGGCTCACCCAGTCCCCCTTAACAGAGGGATGCAGGAAGACACTTTGCATGCTGCCTGTAATTCCAGGCCAGATGTTCGGGCCTGCAGCCCAACAGGCCTTGGGGCATAGTGCACAAGTAGACAAGGTCAGACAACAGTTTGCTGACTTGCATTGGACACCTTTGCCTAATCCTGGACACACCAGCACTCGTCACCCTACAGCCGGCACTCATAGCCCTTCAAGAGCCAGACACACTTCTTTTCAACAGAGGCACCAGCGGGCCCCTCCACAGCATGTCTTTCGTGCACCAAGGGATTGGGCACCCAAACAGGGGGACCCCACCAACAAACCTCCCAGGCAGCCCAAAGGTCATGGAGGTCGGGCCTGACTTCCAAAGTCCAGGCACCAGGCGTTTCTCCCCGCAACATCTCAGCCGCTTGGAGGCTTTGAATTCAGACCCTTGGGTGTTGTCTACCCTTTCCAAAGGGTGCACCATCCACTTCAGGCGTGGGCCTCCAAGGTCAACAGGGTCAGAATGACTTTTGTCAATGACCCTTGTCTTCCCTCCGCCCTCTTCCGTGGGCCTTGCCTCACAAGTGTCAGGGCAATGCATTTGCCAGGGGTGCAGAACCAGGCTGCAGACATGCTTTCCCTCTGGGCGAGTGGCGATTGAACCCAATAGTCATTTAGATGAAATGGGAGAGGCACGACAGAGCAGAAGTTGACCTGTATGTTCTAAGTTGGGGTCATTAAGTGCCCATCTGGCTCAAATGAAGAGTATAAAGAATAAAGAGAATAAAGACCCTCATCTTAGTTCTTTACATACAAGTACGATCTAATGGGAGTGTATCCTGAATGCTCACCACAAAATGGTACACTCATGACAGAACAAAAATAAAATATACATTAAAAAGAATTATGAGCCTCATAGGGAGAGAGTGTCTTTGTTAAGCATGGAGTAAGTAGGAGTAGTAGAACTGGTTTCCCTGTGAATAACTGCCTAAATTAAATGGCTTTTAACATTCTCTAAGTGTATGGAAATGAAAAGAAGCCATTGGTTACCTGAAAGGCAAGTAACATATACTGGTATTAGTGGTGAAAAATTATTATTCCCTTTTAGTTTTACTGGGTTTTGTTCTCACCTGCAGGACACGAGTGGGTCCGTCTGGCAGCACCTGGACTGACAATACCCCAGAACCAGGTCTCATCTTCTGATTGATGAACTGCTGCTCAGGGCCCGGCTGCAGCAGCCCTGAGTCTGGTCCCAGCACCACCTGTGCTCCATCATACAGGCCTGCCACACCACCCTTCACCTTAAGGGGTACAAGTCATATATTGAAAATAAAACTGAAGAAAATTATTGTGGAGAAAATCATGAAACTGTGACAGAACATATATGATTGTGAACTGCACCAACAGTAAAATCTCAGAACAAAAAGTTCCACAGAGGAGTTCCTGAAACAGAATAATGACATTTTTCAATTTCCTCATTAAAGACATAGAGTTGCTTCAGAAACTATTCAGATCCCTTCACCTTCCACACTTTTATTGTTGATAAAACTGCCATTTTTTACCATCAATCTACACTCTATCACCATGCTTTGCTGTAGGGATGATATTGACAAGGTGTTGAGTAGTGCCTGGTGTTCACTAGACATAGTATATGGAGTTCTGCCCAAAGAGTAAAATTTCTGGTCACATTAGACCAGAGAATCTTCTTTCCTCATGCTCTCAGAGTCCTTTAAATGCTGTTTGGCAGGCTGTTATATGCCTTTTATTCACAGTGGCATGGTCATTCTACATGCAGGTTCTCCATTTCTGCAGAGGACTTCTGAAGCTCTGTTAGAGCGGCTATTGGATTCTTAGTCTTTTCCCTGACCAAGGCCCTTCTGGCCTGGTTACTCAGTATGGCTGGACAGTCAATTCTAGGAAGAGTCCTGGTGGTTCCAAATTTCTTCCATTTCACAATTATTGAGGCCACCGCTGTCCTGGGAACACAGAGCTTTAGAAAAGGTTTTTTCATACCCTCAACCTGATCTATGCCTCACCTCAGTTCTATTTCATCCTTCCTGACTGCCAGACGCGGTGTTTTAAGCACTGGGTTTTCCGTCTCATTTATGCGCAGGTCCAGTATTTAATATCAACAAAGTCACCTGTGACCCCAGATGACCCGAGAGAGGGTCTATCTTCCGGTGTCATCAGGGCATCAGTTCCTTTTCATCTTCTTTCATCCTTCTGTATAATAATCTTTTAGTTGTGTTTTGTGGAAATTGAGCGGGATCACTTTCACTCCAGCTGATTATTTTTTGTGTTTGCTTTGTCGCACAGCCTAGTATTTATTGTGGCTGTTGAGTTTTGTTTGAGAAGGCAGTGCTCTCGCTGCCATTCCCAGCGTGTGATTAGCTGTGGTAGTTTGGTTTTACAGTTAAGGGCAATAAGGTTCTTGGCTACTAATCCAAAAAAAAAAAAGTAATAAGATAAGCACAACGCCGGGCCTTGTGTTTTGGTTGTTTGAATCTGTTTGTAAGCAACCTAAGGTTGGTCTTGGCAGTGCTCTCGCTCCCCGTTCCCATAACGAGGTAGGTTGTACCTTGTTTCTGCTCAGACCACAGTCAGACAGCGTATCTGCTGGGTCTGACTTAGTGGCATTGGCTACTAATGGTAACTTTTACTGGCTTAGGTGGTGCTTTCACCTCCGCTCCCAGTGTACATACAGTATCTTCTACTCGTGTATCAGTGAGTTGCCACCATGTTGACACCACATTATTCTTTTTTCTTAAGATGGGCTCGGAGGGTGTGTCCCTCAAGTGTTGCAAGAGCTATAGTCTGTGACCTGCCCCTGGTGTTGGATGCTCTATGTTCGTCTCCTTTTGAGCCCTTGACATGGGCGGAGCTGAAGTGGGTGTCCATTAAGGAGGCGTTCCTCGTTGCCATTTCCTCAGCCAAGCACGTCAGTGACCTGCACGCTCTGTCAGTGAGTGAATCAGGCTCAGGTGTCACTTTGTGGCGGAATACAGCATTTCTTCCTAAGGTGCTGTCACGCTTACACCTCAACAAGCCTATTCAGTTGGCACAGTTTGATCCCCCATCAGGGGAAGTGGAGAAGTCAAAGTTGCTATGCCCAGTAACGGTCCTTAGAGCCTTTATTTGGCGCTACTGCAAGTGTACGTTGGTTTGGTAGGAACTGATCCCCTGATGACACTGGAAGATGTAACCTCTCTCGGGTCATCTGGGGTCACAGGTGATTTTGTTGATATTAAATACTCGACCTGCGAATACATGAGATCCAGTGCTTAAAGCACCGCCTCTGGCAGTCATCCAGGATTTATAGAACCGCAGTTACATTCGTAACTCTCGTTTTATCACCTCTTGGTTTTTGTCTTGACATGCAATGTAAATTGTAGGAACTTATAGGTATGAGTATTAACTTTGTCCAATCAGTTCAATTTGCCACAGGTGTACTCCAATCAAGTTCTAGACTCTAGGATAATTAAGGCAAACATGATGTACCTGACCATAATTTCTGTGTATAGCCAAGGGTCTGAATACTTTTGTAAATTAAAGATTTCAGTTTTTGATTTTTCATGAATGTGCAAAAATTTTTTAAAATATGTTTTCAGTTTGTCATTGTGAATAAGAAAATGCAGACTACTCACTTAAAATCAAAATTTTATGTACAAAAAAGTGTGAAAAAAGCAAAGGTTTCTGAACACTTTCTGAAGCAACTGTATCAACATAGCTTGGTGTACTCACCTGTACTACCAGCCGTGGAAGCCCGCAGGTCAGCATGCCCGAGCTGAAGTACCATGTCTGTGTGGTGCTGCGGCGTGAGTCTGGCCTCCTCAACATCAAAGGCTCAAAACTGGGAAAGAAGAACAGGTAGGGCAAGACACCCCTCTTACATCCAATTTTACATGATAGATTTCCTTTCAGTTTATGGTCCAGTGTCCAAAATTGACTCTAAATGATTCCTGAGAATTATCTGTTGTGTAAACCTTATGGCGCCATACAACTGCACACAGTACAAACCTGTTGTCACTAACGGCTGCAAGCCCTGCGATGTCCAGCACCAAAGAGGAGTCCAGTGGGCGTGGCTGGGCTGGCTTGCTCTGCGGTGGAGACGAGCCTTCATGACACAGCATACCAGTCCCAGTCATCCTCCATAGCTGGGAGCGCTTCCCTGGCTCCTGCACAACAAAAACATAAATGTTGCTACACATTCAGTTATGGACTTTGTCTCAGTGTTGATTTCATAGGCTGCAATGAATGAATCTTATTTTATTAGGGCCCGAGCACCCAAGGTTTATTTTCATTTTCATTATTCTTTTCACCATAACATTCTTTTTTTGGATAATCAGCTCATCTTTCAGGCTAGAAAAACTGCCAACCAGTTTCCCTTCATCTTGATGGTTATTAGATATTGCATTTACCCTGTATAGTAGTATAGTTAATTGTGTTGCTGAGTTGTGTTCTTTGAAGAAAGGTGTGGAGAACCATTGAATCAAGAAGTCACGGCTTCTGATATTAGACTGGTCATAAAAATCAATAAATTCATTCAATAATGATGATGAGAAGAGGTGCCCCCAACTAATGAGGATTTTTAATTATAATATATACGTATATATATATATATATACATATTCGTATACATTGGGAGACGTTGAGAACTGGTTTCCACTCGCCCTGAATTTATTTCCTCTGTGGCAGGAGAACATGTTACAGCAGCCTTCAGAAACTCCTGCTATATACAGTATATTACGTATAAATATACTCAAATGCTTTCAGAGAGTTGACACAGTAGAAAACAACTGAATAGTCTACTTGAGTAAGCAGTGTTGTGTATATAAGCAGTACTGTTCATACTGTTGCATTAAATGCAAGACAATGTTGTGGTAATCCACAATATTTAGAATATGTTTGTCATATTGAGTTATCTCACAGACCAGGTTACAAATGACATGTTAGGACATGTATTCTGTGATAAAAGTGCCCCGGGGCGCCCTGGTGGCTCACCTGGCAGAGCGCCTACCACTCCTAACCGCAGTAGACGGGGCCCTTAGCGGCATGTCATCAAGTCTGACGTTTCTGTCACTCTCTCACTATCGCATCAGTGAATCTCTGAAGTTTAAAGTGAAACTGCTTTCTGGGTTTTTCTACTGGTTCTAATCCCCTGGTGTGTTTGTTATGGAGAGGAGGACACCTCTGTGGATAATTCAGCTGTTGGTAAAAACCTGCTGAACGTCTGGTTCATTAGTTGTCAGAGAAACAATCAGAACAAAGGTTAGCATCAATCTCATCTCCAACTCTTCCCTGAGTCTCTGTCCTCCGTACAGTGTCGCTCAAACACTGACTTTAAATGTCAAACTGCTTTATTCAGTGTTTTTAACCATATCATGCAGTCCTATAGAACATTCACCATTTTTATTTGACTAAAAATTACTAAAGTTGTTGTTGATTAAATTTCTAGCAATCGACAACAATTAATCAATAAAATGATCAATTCAGTGCTACTTTTTTCACTCTTCCCCTCTGAATTTGTAGGACAATAATACTCAGACAAAAGCAGACGGTGTGACATTTGGGGGATTCCCACCACATACAGATCAAAGTCTGTTTGTTTATTCTGGGTTATTTTAAACTAAAAACTTTTACCTTCTTTTTCAAGATGACCCTTTGAGTCTTGGTGTCCACATCAAGAACTAGTTCAGCACAGCTCACCAGACGCTTCTTTCCAACAGGTCGCTTCTCAGCATTCCTGCAACAACAGAATGATGCTGCCTATTCTCATAATTTTTTCAAACTTCATAACTTTTCTATATGAGAAAACCTAATGATATAAAATTATATTCTTATTAGTTCATTATGACATTGGTCCATACTGTGAGAAAGTGTGTGTGGCTGCGATGTAGATGAAGTTCTCGTAGTAGAGCTTGTTGTATTCTCTGAAGAAGTTCATGTCAGCTGTGACCTCTGAGGATCCAGCTCCCTTTACGGTCAGTGTGAGGTAGGGGGGCAATGTGGGCTCATCACAGGCGTAGTCCAGCTCTGAGCCTGCCTTTACCTCAGTGTGCAGCCGGATGTCAGCCACACCATGCTGCCAGAACTGGATAGGCACCTGAGGGGATTAAAACAATGGCATTTATTATATGTATTAGGGGAGGGTCATGATTTTCAAATTTTCAAAGCCATTAAATAATTAAAAGCAGTATGTCAACTGCCATTAAACAACAAAAGAAGAAGAGCCCGTTTCTACTGGGCACTGGTAAAATGCATGTGCCACTGTGAGATCGGATGCTGCTTTACAAACAGGAAAAACTACAGCTGTCAAAACATTCTGTGTCGAACTCAGTTAGGTGCAAACTCTGCCTGGTAAAGCTAGCATTTCGCTACCAAAACTACGCACTCAGGTATGTTCAGAATTTAAACTTGTTCAAAATCATTATCAGTATCATTATGGCTTAGTATGACAAAAACAGAAATAAGTCATTTTCCTTTATTCTGTGGTGCTGTTGGCATACAGGATTTTGATAGCTTTTGTGGGGTCTGAGTCATGGACCATGTCGCCTCAAACATACTGAGCAGTAGTATGACTGGCTGCTCCCCAATAACCGGAAGATATATGATCAGTTTCTGTCTGTGATCTCTTTGAGGACAGTATGAAAGTGTGCTCTGTTATTCTACACTACAAAGACAAAGAGTTCATGGAGAGAGATCAGGGGGTCCTGTTAGTGATTCAGGCACAGACATTCTTTTTTCTTGAGCAATTATGTTGACCCCTCAGTAACAGGTCATGTTAATGAAGCTGTCATCACAGTGGCTTACCTCAGACATGTTGTCAATGCGGAAGGGTGGAGGCAGTTGGTCAGTGTCAGTGAAGGAGATTTGGTAGGTGGCTCCCTTCAGGGTGATCTCTGTCCGAAGGAAGAAACAGTTCCCCAGTGTGTCCCTGTTCAAACAAAGATCCATTTAAAACCTCTCAATCCTTCACTTACTGTACCTCAGTGAAAGCACACTCCCACTTGGTGGAATTTATTTTACAAATTCATCAATCCTTACAACAAGATAAAAAACACCCAGCACAAAGTTTCAGTAGCACAACATATAGGCAGACTAAAAACATTACATAATATAATATTATATAGTAATATTACATAATAATGTACGGATAAATAACAGTTTTTGTATATAGCTCACCTCATGTTGACATGGAATGACTTTGGTTTGTTGACCTCAAAGCCCCCAGACCAGGTGCAGTCAGGGGTGTCCATGAGGCGCACACACAGCAGCTGGTCGTAGTCATTGCGCGGCCAGTGGAAGACAACACTGGAGCCCGGCAGGGTGGAGATGTAAGCCTCTGGGTTGGCCGTACCCTTGGACAAATTAATGAATGAATGAATGAATTATTGTATTTACTCCCCAACTCTGTAGGTGAAACTAGTTGTAGTTTTTTGTACAGGTTCACTGGGATCACTCACTTCATCTTTTACTTAGTCACTAAATAGAGCCATCATTCAATTAACCAACAACATGGAACCAAAGTCTCTGACTGGAAGCAAACCAGGAACTAGAGATAGGACATTCGTATTTTCTCTTGAAAAAGCAATGTATCCCTGTGACATGGCAATGACCCCCACTCCCCCTCCAGATAACAAAACTATTCATGATCACATAACTAGTGGGCAAACTCCCTGTCCTATACATGTTTGTTCTCTGCCACAGTAATTAAGTGTAGAAATATTTTTACACTTCTCATAATAGCATAAAAGATCTCTAAAGCAGAGTTTTGCCACATTGTTTCATTGTAGAGAAGCTCAACTCAGCCTGTCCTTGCCCCATGCTCTCTGTCTGTCTGTCTGTCTGTCTCCCTCCCTCCCTCCCTCCAACAAACCCGTCTGTCATGGTCAGACTGGATGGACCCTCAGGAAAATCCAGCTTTTACTGGTGCTGTCTGTGATAACTAATGATTATCAATGATAACTAAACAATGATTATTGTGTTTATATTCCATATCAGAAACCACATGCGTTCCTGTAACTTTCAACAGCAAAAAAAAAAAAAAGAAGAAATACGAAAAATTACGAAAAATTGATGAGCTCAAACCCGCGGGAGGAATCACATGACTGCAGTATTGCGGTAAGGCTGCTATCGTCACAGCACTACCAGGAACCAAGGCCACAGGAATGACCTTGCACAATTCATTTCTTTCTTGGCATTTTGCCGTTATTATTTAAGTCAAAATAGAGATACAGACAGAAAATGGTGAAAGAGAGAGGAAGGGTGGGAAACAAAGTCCTTGGCTCGAATTGGAGATGCTGCGATTAGTGTAGAAGATATGCGTCTTAACTATTAAGCCAGAAGAACAACCAGAAAAATGAGATCCTCACCTTTCCTCTTGCGAACTCTCTCTGAGCGAAGGCCAGTTTGTGTGTGGAGCGGTTGTCCAGCAGGTAGCGAGGGGCAAAGGTCACTAAGTGAGTGTCCCTGTAGCGTCCTTTACCTTTTCGTACACTGATCCCTGTGTTGATCAGACAGAGAACAATAAATGCTTGAAAAACATTTTATTAGCTCTAATCTCCAAAAGTAAAGAATTTAGGTCAAGATAAACTGCATGTTGTACAGTAAATGCATCAAAATATCAGAAACAGTTTGAAATTGAAGGAGTGCTGCTTTATGCCAAATCATGTAGTCCACTCATAGACTTACTGACAGGAGAGGTAAGAAATTCAATTCATCTGGACGCATCAAAACTTTGACAACCAGAATCTTTGGAGGTTGTGAATCAATTGTAATAGACTACAATTTAGCTCATTGCATTTTTCTTTTTATATGCCTTTGAAGAATGAGTTACTGTAAACAGGAAACTAAACCTTTAACTTTACAATGCTGAACACAAGCTGGAAAACTGTGATGTCATGAACTATGGCAGATACAGGAGCAAAGCAAGACATTATTAAGTTGTATGCAAATGTTTGGGCAAGCACAGGCTGTCTTATACACACCGCTTATCTTAACATCTCCCCACAGGCTCTCAAAAGCTTCAGCTTGTCTTTCTTCAAGTAGTTCATGGTGGATTTTTTAAGGTCTGCTTTGGACCACTGACATGTTGTAGAACCCAGCCTCTTTTCAACTTTGATGTGACTATGACATTTGCACTCAGGCAGTTGCTTAAGAGAGTCCATGATTGAAAAATCAGAGGATTTTTCAGCTCAGGAAATGTCATCAGCTGACAATTTTCTTTCCTTATCTTAAAAGTCCAAAGGAGTTAATGAAGTTCTGAACAAAGTGTTTTACAAGTGGCAGGGTGCCAAATTTCTGTAAATGCCACAATCACATTTTTTTTAAGGTCATGAAATATAAAGTAATGTCAGTGCATTAACATTTGAAAGGCTCTTGTTTATGTTTCAGGTCTGTTTGCTGCACAGATGGATTTGCTTTTTTTCACTACAAATGTCAACAAAATTGGAATTTGGCCTGTATAGGCTGTTCCATAATGTCTCTCTAGTGTAGAGTTGATCAGAGTTAAATAGGCAACACCAACTCATTAAAATGATCTTCCCTGTGGTCTGAGCATCCAGTTCAGAGCCAATCCAAGGTATCGGATGGGACACAGGATTGATCTTAATCATGTGTATTGGACATCATTACACCACACAGTAGCTGAGTTAGTGCTATCTATTTGTACTGATTGTGAATGTACCAACTTGCCTATGTTGTAGATCAGGCCAGGCCTGTTCCCGTGCTGTATAACCTTCACTGCCCTGACTCCACTCCCTCCATCCAGGGAGAACCCCTGGCACCAGCCTGGAACTCCGTCTGGGTGGATTCCTTTCCCGATCCGCATCGTACACCTGAGATCAAGATAGACGGGGAGAGAATGTAATTTAAGGACAGATGAATAAAAACACCAGGAGGATGTCTGTTGGGTAGAACCGTGCTCACTCACTAAGACATTATGTACAATCCAGATCAAAAAATGGAGTGGTCTGGTCCCTGACACACACTTACATAGCGGGCTGCTCCTTGTCCGTGTAGCAGAATAGTAATGGACTGAGACTTCGAGCCAACTCGTGCTCCTCAAACTGACCCCCTGCATCGGCTTTGCCATTGTCCTGACGGAAAATTAGTGGCAGACCTGAGGGAGGAAATGGCTTTAGGGAGTGATAGCTGGGAACTTAGTATGTAAAGCAATGACTGAGTTGGGTATTTACTTATGATATCTGTGCAAGTGTAGTTTTTAATAATAAAGACAACATTACCAGTTTTATTGATAAGCCAGTAAGGGGCAGAAATGAGGATTTTCAGCGCCCCCTGTGCCCGCAGGATGATGCGGATGGTGAGGCAAAGCAGACGCTTGTTGGTATCGTACAGTCGCATGCGTACCACATAGTTCTGAGTCCCAGGGGGAATCAGCAGCTCTTTGCACATGGGGAAGTTCTCCAGCAGGACTCCTGAAGGACACACATCATTAACACCAGGAGTGAGAATGGATAGGAAATACACTTCAGTGACTGACATTTCGAAAGTCCTGACCTAGTTCCATATTCTGTGAGGTGTCGGCTGCGTGAAGTATGGCCTCTTTTCCCGGCTTCAGTGAGCCTTTGATGGGCGTTCCTTTGATGTAGTAGTTGAGGTCACATGGCAGCAGGTTGGCCAGCACCATGGTGGGTAGCAGGTAGATGGTGTGGCCTGGCTGTCGATAGATCTGCTTTGCACTGCCAGAAACTCTCTTAGCGGGCTGCTGGTCTGGGTAGTTTTCCTTTTTGATGACCACACAAAACCTGCAACATGCAGAGAAATGAGGGGAATGGTAGCACATTTGAGGAAGAAAACAACCAAGAACAAACAATCTCAGTGACTGTTTTTACCTGAAGTTACGCTTGAGGTTATCATCAAAATCTGCTGACTGACACTCCCTCTTACTGCTGCTGATCTCTCCTTGCCGCTCCACACTGGTCCAATGGATGGGAACCTTACAGAAGAATAAGCCCAAGCCTTTAGGCCGAGCCTGTAGCCGCCAGGATGTCAGGTGGAGGGGGACTGCCAAGGCCTGGCCAGGCAGGATAGGAGGCAGAACCACTGGTTCTGTCAGTACAGAGACACAACTGACTTCATTAAAATGACAAAACACAACATGACATAAGATAAAACTAAATGAAGAAATAAACAAATAATATATATATAAATATAAAAAACAAAACAAAATAAAACAAAAATGATCAAATAAAACAAAATCTATAAAAATAATTGAAACATAAAATACAAAAAATATGGATTGAACTAAATATAATTAATTTAATAAAACAGAAGTTTGAAATACTTATATTTAAATGTAATAAATATAAAAAATAAATGAAATAAAACAGGATAAGATTAAATTGAAAAAAGACAACGCAAAAAAGGACAATGAAATGATTATATAAAACAAGATAAAGATAAAAATGAAATACATGCAAAACATTTATTTTATGGTAATTTAAATAAAGCAATCCAATCAATTAATTTCATATGATATATGTCCAATAAAAAAAGATTAAAAAAACAAATGATACAGAAATTATCTTTTTTTTTTTTTTTTTTACATTTTAAGCAAAATTAAATAAAAATTCAATTCAATATAATCTTTAATTTCATATAGTTATATTTAATTAAGTTTGGTTATAATATTAAAACAAATATAATCAAATAGGATAAAATTACATTCCATAAAAAACAATAGAAAAGACAAAAGAACACTGAGTAAGGTTAAATAAAGAAAAAAAAACATAATAAACAAAATTCAATGAAAATATAAATCTTAATTGAACAAAATAAGACACAATAAAATGGTCCAGCCAGTCCACAGGTTATTTAATTGATTGATTATTTTATAGGGACCTAAAATGGAATGGAAACAAATAAAAAGGAGCAATGTCTTACTGTCAGGAGCAGAGGGACTGTCCAGTCTGACCTCCATAGGAACATCTAGCCGGTTCTTCACCATGAGGGCAGAGCGCACAGTGATGACCTTCCTGGCACTGCCCTCCATTGTGATGGAGAACACCACTCTGACAGGAGGCAGGGCCGAGAACTGAGGGGCCAACGGGATTCACACTGAGTCACCATCAGGTTTAAATTTATACTGAGCGTTTGTGTTGAGCCTTAGAATCGACTGTAACACCTGCTTCTCTCCTGTAGATCTCTCTGAGCTGCTTTCAACAGTTTCTTGTCTTGTCTTCTAGACTCTGTTACAACCAGGCAATTGAAGGATGTTTTTCCTTTAATCAACACTTTTGTAGATCTGATCAATTTATCTTTATTAACAGGTTACGTACCACTGGCTTTTAATTACTGTTTTTTATTGCTGTAATTAAACCTCTACTCTTGACCTGCATGTTTTAGAGAATTTCAGACCCATATTAAACCTCTTCTGTATTCCTCAAATCCTTGAAAAAGCTGTTGCAAACCAGTTATGTGATTATTTGCACAGGAATGGTTTGTTTGTCTCTATACTTGTTTTACTAGATCTTAGAGCTGCATTTTACACCATTGATCACAGGAGACTAGAACAAGTTATTGGCATTAAAGGAACTGCACTATGCTGCTTTGAGTCATACTTATCAGATAGATTCCAGTTTGTTCATGTTAATAGTGACTCTTCTATGCACACAAGAGTGAGTCATCGACTTCCATAAGGTTCTGTGCTTGGACTTTTCTCCCTGTTTATCCACATAAATTTCCATTGCCATGCATATGACACCCAGATGTGCTATAAAGCCAGGTGAGACTAATCAGGTTGGTCAAACTTTAGAAACATCCTGTCTCAAAAGGATGCTGAAAAATTAGTCACTGCATTTGTTGCTTCTAGATTCAAAATGCTGCAGCAGAGTACTGACAGGAACCAGGAAGAGATCAAATCTCTCTGTGTTGGCTTCATCAGCTCTCTGTAAAATCCTCCTCCTCACCTACAAAACTGTCAATGGTCAGACACCTTCTTATCTTACAGAGCTCATAGTTCCCTATTATCCAAAGAGAACACGCTGCTCTCAAAATGCAGGGCTCCTTGTGGTTCCTAGAGTTTCTAAGACTATAATGGGGGCTGGCTCTGGTGAGTCCTGAACCACCACCCTAGACTGCTGTGGGGACTCCAATAATGCACTGCTTCCTCTCTCTCCCTCGATCATTTTCATCATACTACTGCATGTCATTAACTGAAAGTACTTGCAGCATCTTCGATCCGTGTATTATACAGGGCCTTTATTTGTTCATGCTGGCCACTATTTAAAAACCGGCCTGGTATCCTGATGAATAATGAGCATAATAGCTGCAACTGTGGCTACAGACTTTTTCTAATTGCTTGCTGTCATTGACTGCTCCCTGATCTAGACAAGACAAGAAAAGACTTGCCATACTTACATAAACATGCGGGTGGATGATGTTGGTCCTGCTAATAGGACTGCCAACCTGTGAAATGTTTAAAAAGAAAAGTTTAACATCAAACTCCAGGCCAGTTTGTTAAGAACCCTTCAGATTATCACCATGGTTTTGACTCATGCTTACAGTGTTGGAAGAGTTGTTTCTATCTGGAGCTGCATAACGGAAGAAAACACCCACTTTGTCCACAGACACCGGCTTGACTTGCTCCCATCCACACACGCGAACCAGCAGCTGGTGCAGCTTCAGCTCATGAGTGTGTCTGCAGAGGACAAGGCAGAAAGGGATCAGAGATACATAATCATAATCTACGAAATGAAGTTGTAAAGGAACACAAAAAACATTTCTCCACTGCACCATTTATACTAGACTGAGTGTTATAGTTAAGTTACACAGGCCAAAGCACTGCATAGTGCATAGTTAACATAAATTACATTTAATTGCTTAAATATAGGCTATAGTAAATTTCCGCCTTAATGATTATATTCATATTAGTCATATTTATCACATTTTAGTAAGTATAACAGAAAAAGGAGAAATTAAGACAAAGAAAGACAAATCTGACATGAAAGAGAAACCTTATACCATTAAATGACTGTGCAGATTACCCGTGCATATCATCTTGTAAGCAAAGCAGAGAAACGTTAAATGTCGACAAACCACTGAGAATGATGGCTAAACATGTCAGCAGTTTCATAAACAATTTCAGATTCACTGGACTAAATCCACAGGTGTGGTGAATTTGAATCAAGAGCTGTACCGGTGGCGGAGTTTCTCTCGGGCTTCAAACTCAAAGGGAATCTCCTCCCCAGGCAGCACCTCTCTCCATTGGCTGATGTTGTGAGTGTCATCAGTTCCTGGACCATGGAAGTCTGAGATGGAGTCTGCACTACTGCTGTGTGACAGTGCCACCCTGTGGGAAACATGTGAATAGTTTTAACTGAAGACATTTATCTGAGATCAGTTTCTACACTGATTGGAAGTGTCTGCTGGGAAGAACCCTTTCATAAGTCTAATTTAACGTTCTCTACATATCTTCATACCAGAAATAGTCAAATCTCACTGGTAGGAGAACTGAAAATGTTTGTTCTCACAGTGGTGCTAGTAGAAAGGCCGGGGATCAATGTCAAAAGCTAATGGGAGCGTTGGGAGCATGGATATTATGTTAACATGCTTATTACAGTACATCAAGAGATACAGTACCAGTCAAAACTTTGGACACACCTACACCTACCATTCATCAGTTTTTCTTTATTGTGACTTCTACATTGTAGAACAAGACTGAAAACATCAGAATAAACAGAAATAACACACATGGAATTATGTAGTGAACTTGATGAGGTCGTCACCTGGAATGCCTTTCAATTAACAGCTGTGCCTTTTCAAAAGTTAATTAGTGGAATTTCTTTCTTTCTTAATGTGTTTGAGACCATCAGTTGTGTTGTGTGGTGGTAGAGTTGGAAAACAGTAAATAGCCCTGTTGGACAACTGTACTAATCCATATTATGTCAAGAACTGCTCAACTAAGTAAAGAGAAACGACAATCCATCATGACTTTAAGACATGAAGGTCAGTCAATCCAGCACTTTGAAGAACTTTGAATGTTTCTTCAGGTGAAGAAAAAGAATAGTTTGGGCTTAGAAACACAAGGACTGGACATTAGACCAGTGGAGATCATCTGTCTGATCTGTTTCATCTATATCTATAAACTTCTGTTTGATCTGTTTAACTTATATCTTCATCTTCTGCTGCAGCAGAACTTGATCCACATCACGTTAAATCTGAATAAATATATTTAAACATTTAATCCAACAAACAGCAGGTTCCATCTGTCACGGAAATAAAAGTCTGATAAATAATGTGGCTTTAATGTCACACATGAATCTTTCCGGCTCCACTGGATTAAAATGGAGGCTCTGCTCTTTATTTTCTCGTTGGTGAATCATTGAATCAGAGGTCGATTGATGATGGCTTTTTGTATTCCTCATGCACACGGTTAACTCAGAGTAAACATACTCAGAGTTGATTGAAGTGACTCAGATCAGCTGTTAAGGAACCGAAAACCCCCAAAAAACGAAAACCAAGTTTCTATCTCAGGGTTCATCTAATCAGAGTTTAGGGTTAGAGTCAGAGTTTGTTAAACCTGCTTTACTGAATACACCCCAGGCCCTGTAAGGCCTATTCAACCAAGAAGGACAATGAAGGAGTGCTGCATCACATGACCTGGCCTCCACAGACACCTGACCTAAACCCTATATCCTGGATATAGGAATGATTTCACTGCCATTGTCCTCATTACTTGCTGGTTACACCCACCTATAATATCAGCATGACATTGTTCAAATGTTACCAAAGTTGGTAATTAATATGCAGTTTGTCCTTTTGATCCTAACACACTGGATTATGGCAAACTGTTCCAAAAAATGACAAAGCCACTCAGCTTCCTGATTGGTCCAAGTCAAAGCACCTTCAGTTTGGATCCTGGTCTATTTGCTTGTCCGGTTATCACTTCATACAGTATGTGTCAAACATGTTTTAACTCCAATTTGTAGTGCATGTACTTTAGTTGTAGTTACACCTACCTTGTGGGGGTTGTAGTCAGAGTGGCAAACCACATGGTACATCCTGTGTGGTTGCACAGAGCATATGGCACAAATGGCTGCCTCCGCTTGGACAGCTTGACATCTGCTGGAAGCAGAAATAAAAACCAAATCAGAGAGAAGATGAGTGTGCTTGGCCTTTTTACATTATTCAATACTAAAATCATTAGCATATGTTGGATTCCGACAGTCATGCACTTCATTCGTCTTGGGCTGTGCTAAAAAGTAGCCAAAGCACACGTGCTTTGAAATTCTTTCATGGCACATTCGCAATTATAACAGTATAACTAGTTATAATTGGCTTGGCCTATAGCTCCTTTTTGTGTTCTACACATGAACATACACTCACTGAGCACTTTCCTCTGAGACTCTGCTGCTCATTTCTGCTGATTCATGCTGCCAATCTCCTGTTCTACCACTTCCCAAAGGTATTCTACAGGATCCAGGTCTGGAGACGTGGGGGGGGGGGGGATTCAGACTCTGACCCTACCATCTGCTGCCTTCAACTGTCCAGTGTTGGTGCGTCTGTGTCTGCTGCAGCTTCAGGTTTCTGTTCTTGGTGACAGGAAGTGGAACCTGACGTGGTCTTCTGTTGTTGTAGTTCATCCACGTCAAGGTTGGTCATGATCAAAGTCACTGATATCACATTTTTCCTCATTCTGATGTTGTGAACATTAACTTAAGCTCCTGACCTGGATCTGCAGGATTTTATAACTTAATTCATATATATA
>NW_019525414.1:1054317-1074379 GCF_002814215.2 Seriola lalandi dorsalis | reverse complement strand
ATATATATATATATATATATATATAAATAATATTTTAAGTGCTCAGTGAGTGTACAGTATACTGATCAATATGTGGCATCAAAAATATTAACTGAAAGCACATCAACAATTTGTAGATCAAAAATGATTTTGCAGTCCCTAAAAGTGAAATGAACACAATGTTGCATCTATAGCATTTTGCTACATATGTACAATGACATGTAATGTTACTGTTTTTACAAAATGTCAGAAAACTAATGTTTGACATACAATATATTATACCACTATATATACCGCAATGAATGAGTAAATCTTATTTAATTATCTTATTTAATAAAAAAAAGAATAAATAAAGAAGCGAACTGCTATTATTAAACAAATATGTCAACTTTTGAGCAAAATAACTTTTTGGTCAATTTACAACACAGAAAAAAGATTGCTAACAGTTTAACCTTTGTGTCCATTTTTGTTTATATTTAGCAGATGGTAAAACTTTTCTTAAATTCCTTGAATATTATGTGTGTGTGTGTGTGTGTGTGTGTGTATATATATATATATGTAAAGTAGTATAAAAACTAATGCAGACAAAGATACTAAATTGCATAATTGCGCCCTCAGATTATGGATGTTGTGAAGCACACTAGTCTGCTATGTTCCAACAAAATGTGCAACACTCTACAACAATCATAGAAAACTACTGTGCAATAATGTCTTCCCAACAACTGGCCATGCAGTGGAAAACAAATGATGAACAAGTCATGCTGTTCAGGTAAACTACAAAGCAGAAAGGAACTTAAATTGCTCTGGAAGAGGAGGAAAGACAAGACAGATGTATTTATAATTATAGTGAAATCTAGGCTGATTTGAAACTCTGTAGTCATTACTACTCAAACCTGCAACACCACTGAATGTAATAATAAAGCCTGACAGGCAGCTTAACAAATGCTTTTGTGAGACTAATGTGCTTAGCTATTTCAATATGAGGGCAGAGTGATAAATGCAACTAATGAGTCACAAATGTAAATGAGAAAAATCTTTTAAATATCTATTTTTGCTCAGATTTTCATTTGATTTTTGATACTCTTGCTGCATATACTGTAGTTGAATATAGTTTAGCTTATTCAGATTTGACGGGTCATGTTTTTTTTTTTAATCCCCCATTTTTTACTTTTCTCATTCCTAATTCAAGTTCATCCTGTTTGTCACTAACAGATTACACAGTAGCATAGGTCACCCATATTTATGAAAACATTTAGAATCCCATTCATGGGAAAGTTGTCTCAGATTTCTGGACCCTACTGTATATGCAAAAAAGACTGTGCTCCAAGGTTCAGTAAAATGGCATCTGAGCAATTTATAAACTTTGTTTAACCATTAATCAATTGTGTTCTACTTTAACTTGAGACATCATTTTATTTTCACTTGTTTATGCTTCTTTTTATTTTTCCCTTTGTTATGAAGCACTTTGGGTGCTATGGAGTATTACATTTAATGATGATTGAAAAAAGAATGTGTGTGTTCATTTATTTCACAGAGTATCATGGATCAGGCTCGTGGTTTTGTCAAATAACCGAAACCTAAATTTAAAGAAGCACCCAATATTCCTGCCCATTCAGTTTTTTTACTCGGTAATTTGTGGCAGGTAGGTTGTTCCATGTGATTTAGGCTGTCTCAATGTCTTCTGTCTCTTCATGTGATCCTAGACTGACTTCATAATGAGATCAGGGCTCTGTGGGGGCCAGACCACCTGTTTCTTCTTGTCTCTAAAGACAGTTCTTTATGACTCTGGCTGTATGTTTGGACCTGTTGTCCTACTTCAATCACACGCCTCACTGATGGGATTGTGTGATGACCTTATCTAAAGTGCCTAAAATGTTTGCACAGTGGTGTATAGTGATAATTTTTAATAAATATTATATATATAATAAAAACAAGGGGGAATGTTGGAGAGAGAATGACAAGCAACAAGGTCGCAGTCAGACTCGACCCTGGGACATTGTGATTCATGGCCAGAATCTTGACTTCTAAGCCACAGAGCTGCCCTGTACAATGGTACTAACACTGATATTAATTGTAATTTATACTTGATCTGTTGGCAGGAAACATTTGAGCATATTTTGATGGACCTTTCTATGACTGAATGAGAGCTTTGATACTCAGTGTGCTGGCGAAGGAGACTGGCTAGGCGACTAAACTGAACTGTACCTCTGGAGTGAATCTGCTGCTCGAGGCAGGTCAAGCTGGCTGTGCTCCTAGTTCTAAGATGAGCAAGAGGAGCACCTGACAGCAGAGAGAGACATTTACAACACAACAGAGACACATGCAGAGGAAACACACAAGAGGGTTAGAGGTTCAGCATCCTCATTCAATACTCTGTGTCAGCAATCAACACTTATCTGCAAATCAGTATCTTTGTGAATAGTGCAACTCATGCTTCACTTCAAGTACTCTCCCTTCTATTTCCTTATGTTCAGCATTATAACCAACATACCACAAGCCCATTCATTTCGTTTTTCTACTACGGGACCAGAAGAACTTGGTTAATGAGTTGCAGGTTTTGTGGTTAATTCATTTGATTGATGCTATTTGTGTTGTTAGCACCTCTTAGTAAATATGGAAAATCAAGCAAACATTATAAAGGCTTGGAGCAAAGCAGCTCAAACCTCCTGTTATACCAACAACTCCTTATAACAAAGTAACCCATGAACCAAATTTCTCAAAGGAAGAATGCATACAGCCAAAGTACCAAACTAAAGCCCTACCAATCTTAAACCAGACACTTTATGGATATAATGTTATCAACAAATCCCTTGAAAAAATGAACATCAAATTAACAAATTAACTCTTTTTTAATACTCTCCAACTTCTCTACCCTGTGTGGGACTCCCAGCTCCAAGCTAAATAAATATTTCTGCTGAACATGAAAAATTTTAAAAACACTTATCAAATGTCAAGTTTCATTTTCTAAAAAGGTTCAGTAATTTAAATGTCTATAAAACAGGAGAAAATAGTGCATTTATTGGGGACTATTTTTTTTTAATCCAAATTTGGTGCTCTGTGGGACAAAGTCAGAATAAATTGCAGTGTCTGTGTTCATAATAATGAAGGAACGTCTCACCCAGTGCAACAGAGGGGCTGATTCATCTGAGTCACAAATACAGACACAATGTACTTAAGCTAATAACACACATACAACATGGGACATGGTGTCCATAAATAGAGATGCAATCATTCCTTTAGGCCTTCAGCTCTTACTCTGAGGTTCTTTGTCACCTTGAGTCATCTCAGCTGGACACCCACCTCTAGGGGAGATTAGCCACAGAACTACACCATCTCCATTTATAGACAGTTTGTCTGAATGTGGACGGATGAAGATCGAAGTGGTTCTAACCCTCACTTTCAGTTAGCTTTTGTTGATGTCATTAGTAGAGGGGTTCACATACTTTTTCCAGCTACCCTGTGAATGTTTGAATTATGTTTTCAGTATGGACAAGAACAACACAATGATGTGTGTTTTTAGTTAAAACAGATTGTCTTTGTTCATAATTATGCTTTAGATGAAGATCTGATCAAATCTGAAGACGAATTTATACATAAATGAAGATGATTCCAAAGAAGTTCACTTTCTTTTTCTTGCCACTGAATACCAGGCTTGGCTACACACACTATACCTGTTAGTGGGATACGTTAATTGCTGATTAAGCTGTGCACATTGAATTTGAGGAAAAAAAGAAGAAAAATATAGAATATCACCTGATTTATAATTTATGCCAACAACAGTGTCTTTCAGTTTCTTTGAGTTGATAGATACACAAATAACAGACCGACGATCACATCAGATTTAACTGTGGGAATGTCATGCAGATTGTGTTGTCATGTTAACATGTTAGTTTTAACTGGTGCTGGTATTTTTCAACTATAAAGACAATAACAATAAAATATGAAACATACCAGCAGAAAGTATAAGAGACCACTTAAACTTCAATATTTGAAACAGTTGCCTGTTTGTTTCCTTTTGGTTTTCTGAAATAAATGTGTTATCCAGGATGCCACATCTGTCCATTCAAAATATATTTTTAGTGTTTTGTGAAGAAATTCTTCACTACCCTGTGATTTATTTGTGGTACTGTATGTAGCTGACACTCACTCTGTCCGAAGCTTGGTGGGTCAACTGAAGAGCCCATCCAGGATATGGGGGGTGAAGACAGGGGGCTCTCTTCCTCCTCATTACAGTAGTCAGCCATCCAGGAGCTCTTGGTGGTGTTGTATTGTTCTGGAAGAAGGGGATAAAAACATGTTCAACATTTCTGGCTTGTTTAGTCAAGTTTATCACTGTAACTAAAAACCAGTACTAATGATATACTGAGTGATTTGACTGAGCACTGTTCGATCAGCTGTTTAACCCATTCAGGTTTGTTTATTAGCAAAGAAGCACGTTCCACTTTTCACTCACCCAACAGGACAGAAGTGATGTTAACATCCAGTCTCTGCTTGGCTCGAATCCCCATCTTGAGGCGCGGCGGGTGGAGGCGGCCAGCAGCCTGCTGCTGCCAGGACAGGAAGCAGGGCCAAGGTTCGATGAAGGGCTCCCAGCCTGGCACACGCACAGACACAGATGTGCAGTAAGTTATAAAAACCTTTCGGTATTGTACCTTCCTGTACAATGTGGTTTCTTATTGTTCAGTAATTCCTTCTCATGTGGAGCAGTTGCATTACACTCAACCAAGGCTAAAACTGAGGGAGATGTAGTGTTCACACGTTCTTTTATAACCTTGTTCATGCAGTTAGACTTAATTGGAAATCACAGATGTGATCTGTTTGGCGCAGATGTGATCTGTATTCCAGCTCTTTGGCGACTGTATTTTCAATGTATGTATGACCTATATGTGGTATGTGTTTTATGCTGTATTTTAGATGTGGTGTGTTTGTGTGGCTGCTATCCTGGCCAGGCCTCTCTTGTAAAATTATTTCTTTTTCCTCTCAATGGGACTTCCTGGTAAAATAGAATAAAATAAATAAATAAAAATGTAGCCTGTCTAACCTGTCTGTTGCAAATACTTCAACTTAAAAATAATACAATTATTTTTATTTTAACTTTCAATCATTTAACATCTTAGTGACATTCTACACAGGGGTGTACTTCTATTATATCCTGTAAGTTTGTCATACATAAAAAGCAACATTTCTGTTTTTTTATTTTTATACATTGCAGTTTGCTTATAGGTATAATAAATCATATCATCTCATTTTCTCTCTGCACTTTGCTGTAGAACTGAGGTCATTAATAGGCGGTCTGGACCAGGACGCCTATCTGTCCAAACCTGGACCTATTACCTGTAAATTATTTCGATTTATTACACTTTGACACAGCATTTCTATGTTAACTAGAGCAGCTTTTTTTAGCCTTTATGGCACTGGCCAAATAATGCTACTCAGTGAATTATTGAACTCAAATTAGTGAGTGAGGTACACACACACAGTAGAGAGACAAGACCATAGTTGGAAAAATAAGTGTGGACAGTGGGGGAGTCGGTTATAAGAGGGAAAGAAAGGTATTAATACTGTTCAGTTAAGATGTGTTAAACATAATAATGTTTGAGATTGTTCAGATGTGAAATGTAGTGAGAAGAAAAGAAGGAAAGGGAAAATTGAAGCTACGATTTTTATTTTATTTTTCTAAATCTAAGCACTTTAAGATGGACATTTTTCATTTTTCAAAAGCTCTGATATGTAGTTTTGACTTATCACAGCACGTATCCTTGAACTTTCCCCAAAATCTCTTTGAATCTTAATTGAACACATTACCGTTTAAACTAATGTCAAAACGCACATTTTAAGACTTGTGTATAATACTGTATATCATCAAAACATTAAAGAAATGTTCTAATGCTGTAAGTAAATCTTTTTACCTGAAAACTCTCTGTTGTAGTAGTCTCCAGACAAGGTGAAGCTGGCGTTTCCTTCCTGGGTGGAACCAATGCGCTGTAGCACATAAAGCCCTGCAATAACAAACAGTCCGCAGATCACAATCTCAGGCTGAGATAAAAGATGGTCGTCCTTAACTTCCCCAATCTGCAATTATTTATTTATTTATTCATTGATTTATTCACAGTCCTTAAAGTCTGATTTTGGAGGATTTATTCCGCTGACATACAAAAAGTGATTACATTTTTGGCACTATAATCAATCAATCAATCAATCAATCAATCAATCAATCAATCAATCAATCAATCAATCAAGTCAATCAGCCTGCCTGCCTGACTGACTGATCATATTTCCACCACTGGTCAGCTGAATGCCTCATCACTGAGTTGGGAGTTTCCGGTGCAAACAGGTTCTAATAGGGTGGTGATTATAGGTGCAGCTCATTGTTTCTAGATTTAACCTGGTACATGAGCAGACTGTGTATGGGTGCTGACCGGGGGCTCGGGGCTACACCTCTTGTTACAGGCAGGTAACATGTACATGTATCATTATTGCCTAAGAAGGCAGAGCTAGTTAAGTGAAGAGATCATAAAAATCTCAAATCCCCCCCCAAAAAAAATCTCATAACTTTATAAACTCAATCCTCCTCAGTTACCTCCATAACACTCCCAATCTCCAAATGGGAAAATGAATTGCCTCGCTCTCCCAACCCTGATTTCTAGATACAAATCTGTAAAAACACCTTCTTGAGTATGACCCGTGGCCCTTTGCTGTCATCCTCTCTCTCCCTCTCTCTCTCTCTCTCTGACTTTCCTGTCTCTCTCACTGTAGCCATTCAAATAAAGGCAACAAATCCCCCCCAAAAAATTAATAATGATAATGATAAAAAGGAAAAATTTTGGATTTTTATTATTTATTATTGAATTACTATGTGACAGAGATTACAGGGGGGTTGGGAAAAGGGGGAAATATTACACTTTCTACTCAACTACATTTATTTGGCAGCTTTAGTTAAACAAGCAAGATACCTACTGGACTCTTAACTTAACTCCCCCGACTGTCACTGTGGAATTTGAATGATGGACAGCAGGAAAGGCATTTCTGTCATATTATTCAAAAATGAGGCTTAACTAACCCTAAGCCTAACCCTAACCCTTATATACTGCTATGACCACTTCTACATATTAAACAGAGGGTGTAAGGCATAAAGATCTGCCTCTAATCAAAGTCTGGAGTTGAAGTAAATAAAGACTAAACTATTGTGCATCCAGATGGAGGCTGTGCTCTGTGTGAGAATCCAGGCTGTGGCTCTTTGCTGCATCTCTCTCTCTCTCTCTCTCTCTCTCTCTCTCTCTCTCTCTCTCTCTGTGGGAGGTTACATGCTGTGCCTTCTCTAGGTTTAAATAAAGCAACAATACATAAAAAAAAGGCCACTTTTAGCGAACACAAGAGTGGTGACTTCTAACTGAACATTTTCTTTTAGAAAATATGTATATCTGAGTGCGAAGAAAACAAATGTTCCCAATTTTCATATGTTTGATGATGCAGTTATATTTTACATAAAAGAGACTTACTAGAGAAGGTCAACTCAGCCAGCGGTATGTCACAGTCCAGACAGTCATCGATGAAACAGATGCAAACACTTTCAGCCCTCACCTCCACCCCAGACAGAGGAGCTGAGTGGCTGCTGGAGCCAGAGTCACCCCTGGCTCTGGGATGGCCTGCCATGTTCTCAGCATTCTCCAGGAGCCATGTGGCTGCCTGGTCCAGTTGACCTGAGGGACACATTATTCTGTCTTTATATAGATTTTCATTAAATAATAATCAAGACGCTGTGAGCTCTATAACCTACGGCATGCATGTGTGGAGAGCATTGTTAAAGGTCTCACTCACCTTTACAGTGGATCAGGGCTCTTTTGCAGTCATCTTTCCTGAAGCCAAGGTCCTGTAAACGGGTCAGCTGGCCCTCTGTGGAGACAAAAAACAACCACATAAATAACTTTTCTGAGAACAGTACGTCATCACTGTTACTAATCAGTGGCCTTACTATAAGATTACACAAATAAGAACAATTTCAAGCATTTCATGACTATGAAAGCCAATAATGTGTTAGCATGTCTTATAATACTTTCTGACTTCCTTACCCAACTCCACTTCTCATAGATATACAGTTGTACACAAATGTTTGAGCACCCCTGGACAAATTCCATATTTTGTTAATTTTTTAAAAGTAAATCCAACTCCTGCAGCAAACAGACATTAAAAATGAGCTTTTATATTTAATTTGATGAACTTATATACACTTAATAACTGAACTTAATACAAAAACAAATAAACAGTAATTGTTTAATAAAGTTTAGGGACCCCTCTACTTGTAAAACACTCAGAGTTTCATTAACTCGTTAGGGTGCCCCAACTTATGTGCAAAACAAATCAACAAAACATGTATTTCGCCCATGAGTGCTAAAACTTTTGCATATCTGTGGCTCAGGAGGTAGAGCTGACATATGGTCCCTTTTTTGGGATGGAAAGCCTCTCCGTGTAGCTGTGTGTGTGTGTGTGTGTGTGTGTGTGTGTGTGTGTGTAACAAGTGCCAAGTTAACTTTTAGTTAACTAAGGCTAGAATAAAACTAACAAACATCAAGAAACAAAAATTTAATTAAATGTAAAATAAACAAAAAAAAGACAAAACCTTACATTGACATTGCTTTACATACCTATGAGGGCCTCAGTCTTTTGCCTGAAGCTATCTTTGGATGTAGCAGTGGGCTCAGTGCTGGATGTGGTGGAGGTGTCAGAGTCAGATGGCAGTGGAGCGCTGGAAGTTGGGATGGATTTGGCAATGGCCAAGAAGAGCTGAATGTCGTTGTATGACAGACGAATGTCCAGAGCAGGAAACTGAACCTTCAAGAGAACATGGACAATTAACATTTACATGTCAGAGTCAGTTTGTTAGTGATGGGGAGCACTAGCCATCATGTGAAAACAGCTGCATAATGTTTGCTGTAGTTTTGCTTTGTCAAAAGGAACCCAGACATGGGGTCTTCACACAGGCAGAATGTCAGGCTTACAACAGGAGGAAACATTGTGCACATCTGGCCAAACAAATAGTCAAACATTTGGAGGCAGTAAGGGCTTGTGTTCTGACTGCTGTGGCCATATTATGAATTATTACAATGTTTCCATTTTGCGGTTTGTTTTTGCACATCTATTTTCTTTTCACTGGCTATTATTTTCATTTTAGAGGTTTAGTGATGAGGACTGGAGTGAGGAGGAGAGTTCAGACTCAAAAAGTCAATGTCAGCTGACACATCTGTCAGCAAGTGCACTCCAGGGAGGATGGGGGGATACCTGCAGACGCAGCCACTTCACAAACCTTATTTTGTGAATACAAACTAGATCTTTATTTTGTAAATAGTAGGCCTATGGGCTATAAACAGTAAGCAACATCTGAAATTACCCTCACTGATAATGAATAAAGAATTATAATGCAGCCTAATGAATCTCAACAGTACTGCCGACTGCTGTCCAGTCTAGTACACAAGCCAGACCGGTCTCTGTGAGAGCTTGTGCTTCATCTCCAGGTAGAACAATTGTAAAAGACCTATGGCTGTTGATATTAAACAATAACAGAAAATAACAATCTAATGAATCTCAGAGCGAGACAGCGAGAGCGGCTGTTGACATGAAATGACGGCACACACATCTAATCTTACCACATCATATCTTACCACATCATATGTTTCATTCTGCAATGTGTTTGTTATAATACATATAGCTATAGTGTTGTATTTTAACAACACAGAAAAAACTGTCCATTTGGATAGGAGACCACACCAGAGACCACTGAGCAACTGGTCCAGACCACAAGGAGCATATACTGGTTGATGCCATGCACATGTTGCATATCTTAGTTTGGTTGATTGCTAACTCCTTACTTCGAGAAGTGGTGGGATGTCCTCCACATTGAAGGCATCGAGTAGACCTGAGCTGCTTTGATATGTGGGACTCCCACACAGCTCCACCTGAACATTGACAGGGTCGATTATGGACAGCGCTGTCTCCTGCTCACTGCCAAGCCGACATGAGAAAACCTGGGGGTGACAAGATACCTCTAAATTAAAGATGATAAAATTATAATCTGAATATTGGCAGTAGTTAGTGCAGTGTGTACTAATCCCATGTTACATAAAGAAAGTACAAGTACCAATGTGTACTGAGCTTCACTGGATACTGTTTCAGCCATTAAAGGTGGGGTGAGGTGGGGGGTGGGGGAGTTGCAAGTTGTAGCAAGAGACTGGGATTCTTTGATTAAGATTCCTTATTAATGGTAGCACTGGTAAAAGTCTCAGAAGTAATATTTGACCACAAACTAGTGCTATGGCAGTGGGAGATGTCATTTCACCTCTATTCCTGCAAGGCTGCCAGAGAAAGGTCTATCTAGCAGACGGGGTTTGTAGGTGAGGACAGTGGTCCCTTTTAGAATGATGGCGTTGGTATCCAGACAGGACGAGTCCTCCACAACCACAAACTCAGTGCCTGAAGACCAGATGAAAATATAATTTTAAAAGACAAAACCAGTTAAATACGTGGGACAGCTCATTTAAGGTTCATATCACACACAGGTTAATATGGTCAATCATCTATATTTCCTGGTTCAAAGAGTTTTGAAATATTTCGTCACAGAAATAGGTCCAAACACGCTGACCTGTGACGTTGATCTTGACCTCCAGACAGCGGTCCTGGGTGACCGGCACTGTGGACCTCTTGGTGACCACACCACTCTTGACTGTCTTTGGCATGACAGCCCCAGTGGTGTTGGTGTTGATCGTGCCCGAGTCGGGACTGTTGCTACTGGGCCATCGCTGACGACCCTCAGCACCACTTGTCCCCTTCTCCCCTGGCGTCCGCAGGAACTCTCGCACCAGCTGGAGCCAGTCAAAGATGAGTAAGACCCTAAGGTTGTTGAGGACCACCGTGAAGCAGGAGGAGTCACGTGTGGACCTGAAGGAAGGTGGACCACAGCTTAGTTGACCAACTCTTTACTATCTAAAATGACCTAAAATCTCTAGCTCAACCTATGTCTGGAAATGTTCCATGAAAGCTTGAAAATTCTTCAGTGATACCTGTAATGCAGTTCCAGCTGTAGTGACGCACGGTTAGAGCCTGTTTTAGAGGGCTGAAGGATGCAGTCAAAGACATTGGATTTTACCCCATCAGCTCTACCAGTACTTTTATTCAGCCCAGTGTACCGAGTGTCATATGCCAGCAGCGAGTGAGACACCAGGTTGACAGACTTGGATCCATTGGAGAAAGTCTCAAAGAGGAGCTTGGATTTCATAAAGTCAAACCTTTGCAAGAGAAACACAAACATAACATTAAAATAGCATCTTTTTTAACTTGACTGTAGATAAGTGTCTTTTTTACAACTCTCACTCAAGTCTATAAAAGGTTTCAGATGAACTAGCTATAAGATGTGAGAGGTGGTAATCTGCCCAAAACAGGTGGGTACTCTAAAGTTGCAACTAATTTTAGTTTCTCTCTTAAAGTGCAACTATAAGAAATCCCATGGGGAAATGCACTGTCCAATACTGACCATGTTCTAGTCAAAATGACTGTTTGATTAAGTGTTCTTAAAAAAAGAACTAGAAGTACAACAAACACTTTAATCCAGAGAGGGCACTGATACCCTAATTTTAAGGTTTTCAGAGTTAAGTTACTCTAAGTCCATCTCCTCAAACATACAGTTTTTGGCTGCGAGATCTTTGGTGCCTAAACACAGTGTGTCATGGTACTGGCATTACGACCTCCTGAATTTGTTGATGTGCAGGGCTTTGTGTCATGTGTATCATTTCTGTGGAAATTGTGACCTTATTTGCAACTATTAGAAATGCCCATACTAAGCTGGCATCTGGTATTCTGTAAGAAGTCAGACCAATTCTGTTTTTTCGTAACAATTTTTTCATTCCACAGCACATATGCATATGCATCATAAGCATATTTATAGATTTTGAAAAGAAATGCTAATCTAAATGGTTTTTAGTTAGTTTTTTTAATATTTAAAGATGGGAGAAGCTCACCTTGCTAATGAATGTTTGTGGTCAGTGGGGCTGGGGCTGTCCAAGAGCTCCAAACTGACATTCACCATGTCCACCAGGAATGTCAAGTTCGTGTAGACATCTCCACTTAACACCGTCTGAAGAGAGATACAACATCAGTATAAAAAACTACAAGTTTTATTTCATTCTTCCTGACCACCAGAGATGGTATGTAATATCTGGATATGCATTGTGTTGCATGTGCAGGAGGTCGAGACATAATACCAACAGTCACGTGTGACCTGGGTGACACAAGAAACCTGATAAAGGGGCCAGTCACCCAGCAGTCATCTCCTGTTCATCTTCTTGCCTATACACGCAGGTTGTGTATGCTCTTAGCATTACCTAGTATCGGTGCTTACCACGTATGCCAGTAGCCTTGTAACCTATCAATTGGAGCTATGTTTTATTGTCCTCCAGAGGCTACATAGCCAGTGCTCATTACCGCTGAGTGTTTTGTCTGTACTAAGACCCTAAAGCGTTGGACTTTTCCAGGAAAGTAGCCATCTTCATGTGGTGACACTAACACAATTGGATTTGGAGCTGAGTGTTTTCTCACTATATTGCTACATTGCTGGCCTCACAGAGCTACAGGTGCTCTGTAAGCCTCAGAGTTAACCCAAATTAAAGCCCTTTTTAATATACAGCCTGGCAGCCCCCCCACTGCTGCTGCCACTGCAGCTTCAGAGCCACAGCTCCAGACCTACAATGAGAAGGATAGCCTAGCTATTTTACCCTCTGTTTGTGACCGACATGGAGAGGACGAATCTCTTCTCTGATAAGGAAGAAGGAGAGCAGGAGGAACCAGAAAGGGAGTCCCCCCCTGCCCTTTGTGACAGGTTCTTACGGGTCATGAGCAGATTCCCTGAAGGATGCTGAGGCAGACTGACCTTTCCAGAGTTAAGCAAGCCATTCAGATGGCCATATCTGGACAGTGGTCTCTTCACAACCATCTGCCTTCAGAATTCCAACGTCTGTGCCATACACTGCCAAACTTCAGAGGTACTGGTCTAACCCCAATGCATTCCTCCATGTACCTAGTGACTTAAGGGCCTTGGCTGCTATGAAGGACACCCGCCAATATGGCCTACACCAAATGCCTTCAATCAATGCTTCTATTGCTTCTCTGATAGTATCTCCAGATCAAGCCCTTAGACCGGATGCCTGTTGCTCTCACCCGCAGTGTAGGATCACTGATGACCTCCTTACCAAGAGCTATGATAAAGCAGCTTGGATGGGACGTATCGGAAATTCTTTCTCCCACCTTGTCCTACAAGGTGGAGTTGATGCTTCAATGCAGAGTTGAGTGATGCTTTACTCAAGATATTTGCCTTCAGGACCACAGAACTTGGAAGACTGAGGTCCACTTTGACCTCGGCTTGGCAACAAGTATGGCTCGCCCAGTCCCCCTTATTAGAGGAGTGTAGGAAGACATGTCACATGATGCTGTCATTACAAGCCAGATGTTTGGGCCTGCAGCCCAATAGGCCTTGGGTGCATAGTGTATAAGTAAATAAAATTCAGGTAACAGTTTGCTGACCTACGCTGGACAACTTAGCCTACATGTGGACACACCAGCACACCTCCCCCTACAGCAGGCACGCAGGGGCATGCTGTAAATCTACTCCTGGGTCAGCCTGAGCCACTGGAACAGGCTGATCTCAGATGGCTGTCCGGTAAGACTGCCTTTCTCCTCGCTGTTGCATCTGCAAAGCATTGTAGTGAGCTACATACCCTCTTCGCTGCCATTGACTTTTTACACTGAAACTCAGATGAGTTTGGAGTTACCATCTGACCTGACATGGTCTATGTGGGGCCCCTTTTTGCAGCTTTATTTTAACAGAACTTTAAAAATCGCTGATGTTGTTGTATGAGATCATAATGTTGGCAAAAAACAATTGAGAACATTTTGATTCCCCTGCAAATAAGTTTCAATCTATCTATATTCTATCTAAATTTGACAGAAAACAAACAATCAACAATGAAACCTAAGCAATATAAATAGGATATCATAATGAGCGGGCCAAAAAGGGCAGGTCAAGTGGATTTCATGACAGAAATAGCATTTGCTACAAAAATGTTGGCTGCAATAATCTGTTAAACTGGTTGGTTGAGTGTATGTGTAGTTGCATGCTTTCTTACATAGGTGCTGGGGTCCTGCAGGTTGTAGGGTCGCAGAAATTCTTCAACAGGCTCTCCCAGGTTGTTCTCCAGTAGCCCTCTGATCAACTGGTAGTGGTCCAGATCCAGACAGCAGTGGACTGACGACAGGTTGCCGTGGATGGACATGTCAGGTACTGCATGGCTCAGCTCCCTAATAAAAATCATAAACATAAACATGAGTCTGAATCGTGAGTATTGTCTTATACCAACACTGGGCAAATTCATACCTACTGCATTTTTTAGAGAAAACACTCTGCTAAGTAGTGTGATGCTGAAGTCAATGGTGGTAAAAATGAAAAGTAAGCCAAAAAGCTATATAATGTCAATAAACACTCCACATGTGGTATGAAAGTGGGCTCCTGCTGACCCTGACCTGCAGTACTTGCTTGTTTTATCTTTGTTTCTATTTCTTTTCTTCTTATGTTTATTGTTATGCTCCAAAACACCAAAGCAAATTCCTTAAAAACCTTTTTACATCATTCAAAACAGTGTTGATGCTCTTTTTCCCCTATACATTTCCTCCTGCACCCTCTCACAGAAATTAGCATTGGTTCAGAAGCACCAAACCCCCCTTGACTGGACTCATTGGACAAAGCAAATGTCTGTCTTCAAGCTAGAATGATGTTTTTCACTCACACTTTTACAGAGGCTCTTTCATACTCATTTGACAATTTAGCCACACATGATAAAAAGTGGGCTGCTTCATGGTTGGGTGAAAGAACTGTTGCTGTTTGAGGGCTAGCTATGGTCCACGGGCCACTGTTATACAATATAAAGTGAACATATACATTGTTACATGTTTCTAACATGTATTTTCTTTAGACACAGAGATACCACTAGGATAACAATAAAAAAAGATCAACAAGAGAAGCCTGAGCCATGGTCATCAATGTGATTTAATTGTAAAATGATCATAACTTTTGCCATCAATAAAATAATAAAAAGCAGGGCATACTTGTCCAGGTTGCGTTCCACCTTAAGCTTGAGGCGGCAGCAGTCTTTCAACAGGTTGTCTCCCGTGCGACGGACAGAGTACGAAGGAAAGATGAGGTCTGACGTTTCGGAAGGTTTACCACCACTTTCCCAGGGCTGACAGGGCAGACGCTCTGCAGCAAAGATATCCATTTCTTGTAGATCCAGTGCAATGCAGTCCAACAGGCACACATGGTCCTCTAATGGGGAAAAAACACACCAGGTGGCTTTTAAAGATAACTTTTTCTATGAAGTTTACAGTGGAGAGAAAACAGAGTACAAAAGAGTACAAGTGACAGGTGGACAACAGTCCACAAGAAATGTTTGGCTTTTTCTGGAACTTAGAAGAATATCAGTTGAAAGTCCATTTGGTCTTGGGCTTTATTTTGTTAAGTGAATTGTTCATGGTGATCCTAGGGGGTCAATGCTAAAACAAATAACATCCTTTAACTGCAACATAGTAAGTTTAAAGTAAACTTCAAAGCCTCTTATCATTACTGAGGTCCACCTTTTCAGGTGCCTCAGCTCTACCCCTATATATAGTACTTCCAGTACTTCCAGTACTGTATGTACATACAGTACTTCCAGTTCTATATGTGGAAGATACAGTGTATGGCTTTCTTTCAAACTTTGCATCGATACTAACCTAAGCTGTCAGGGCCATCTTCTTCTCTTCCTGTGTCTGGGGCTTGGGGCCTACCAAGGGTGAAACCTGTGGAGGAGGAGGAGCTGGACGGGGGGGTTCTAGGCTTCTCCTGCTCACTATGGCTTCCTGCAGCACCCTTGACACGCTCCTTTGTTAAGAAAAAGAAAGAAGAGACATACAGTTACATATCAAGTCCACTTAGCAATATGATCAATACATACATACAAAAACAGACCATTTCTTTTTAAAGAGTTCAAAGCACAACATTATTTACCAAGGGGTTTGATGTAGTTTTGATAGATACTAATGATTCTGTTTCAATGATTTGCTTTACTGTTGGAAAGAAGTTACCAATCCCTCTTCACTGAAAAGCATTTTCAACTTCTTAACAGTGGATAACAATGCTCAAACTCATGTGAATGACATGTGAGGGCTGGGCCATGTGGTTGTGACAGTGATGGGTAGAAAATGGGTATTTATGTTCCTACTATTTGATAAAAGTTTGATAAAGGCTCACTGCATCTCCATCTAAAAATAATAACTGATATTGTGCCATCATCTCCTGAGCCAGAAAAACCACACAGCAGTGACCTAGTCTAAAGGAAATACTTGAACTATTGTTATTTGTTGCATTTTTGAAAATTCTGATCGAATGGGTCAAACACCAAGAAACACAGATATTCTCAATGACAGCAACGTAAAATTTCAAAACACTTCCATTTCAATATCAAAGCAGATCAAAACAATACACCAACTTTTGCCATTAAGTTCTCTGATCAGTGTATACAGTATATGACTTAAGGTAGGGAAACATATTGAGATCTTTGAGTAAATTATAATTCTAATTTGGGTGTCATGACTGAGTCAACCAAGATGCAAGGAGCATAGAAAGTATGAGCTGCTTTACCTGGTTTGGTTTTAAATCTGGGAACACTGAGTAAACTTGTCCCAGATGACCTGAGGGGTCTGGATGCTTAATGATGTACAATCAAATCAGAGATGCAGTTAGGCTCGAGATTTAATGCTTTATAGACAAGCCATTTTAAAAACTATCCTTTGACATACAAGAAGCTGGTCCAATGATTTAAGGACCAGCGTGATGTGCTCCACTTTCTTGATGTTAGTGAGCACCCTGGCAGCTCCTGGATGAGCAGCAGCTGTCTTTTACTAAGACCTGCGAAGACACAATTACAATAGTCCAGCCTGTTGAAAATTAACAAATGAAAAAGTATTTCTGCATCTTGTTTAGACAGAAAATCCATTCCTTCCCGCTATGTTTTAAGGTATTAGTAGGCTGATGTCCAAGTCCATAAATACACCAAGATTTCTGGCTTTTGAAGATTTGTAGATTTGAGTCTCATGAATTCAAGTTGAACACTGACTTTTAATCTTTCTTCTTTGGGGCCAAAAACAATGATATAGGTACCTCAATATCCTGCTCTTCCCCCTTTTATCAGGGGAATGAGGCAGGGCCCTTTATCTCCCATATTTGTCATCACTACTGAATTGCTGGCTACTTTAACAGAACTGGAACAACTAAGCAACTTTCATTATACACAAATGATTGCCTTCTATATATTTCGAACCTAATTTTGAAATTGCAAGCATTTTCAATATAACTTGGTCAATATTCAGGAAACAAGTTAAACTTGAATAAGAGTAAACTCATCCCCATTAACTCCATAGCAACACTTTCATCACGCTTTTTCACCTCTGAAGTCCTTATGATAGAAATATCTGGAGATCTCAATTACAAACTAATTTAAAGACACTCAAAATGAGATTCTCTCCTTTCCCAAAATGTGTCTTTTCAAAAGCAATGCCATCTGAAACATCACATTTATTGGTACACAGAAAGGCCGTTCTATTGATACAATACAAACACAATCAAGGAGCTTGCAAAGTTGGTGTATTCCTTTAAAGTAAACAATACATGCAATATTTGTTTTAGCAGAAAGCTCAGTTCATCACATAACCAACTGCAAACAGATAAACTGCAAACCAGGGGCTGCTTCATCAGAGTTTCTGAAACACAGGATCATTATGAATCTGAAACTGCATTGAAGTGCAGTTAACAGTGACACATGATGTCAAAGAAATCCTTAACATGTACTGGCAGCTGTCTATGGTGTGTTCATGGGACAGTTTCTGCTTCTTTAAAACTTGGTGTAGGATGAAAATTGAAAGGTAAAACACATCAAAGCAAAACCATTACATGTACCTTGTAATGGGATGGATCCTCGTATGAATTTGCATGTAGTATAAAATTCTTCATAAAAAACACAAGATGCATATGAAAGTTCAATAAGCTTGTGTTCTCCTGCCAAAACACACTAACCTTTCATCATTTGTCATTTTAGCAAAAAAAAAATGTGTAAAAAATAGAATCAGCTAAATTAAAACAACTAAATCATAATAATAACTTATTGGTAAATTATTCAAGTAAGATTGATTGCAAAAGCTTAATATTCTTTGAGAGATTTTGTCAGGTTTCATCTGATGGCACAAGCTCAATACCCAAAACGTTGGACTTTTTTCCTTAATAACATTATATTTACACAATTGAATGGCTACACAACGCCAAAGACGTATAAAGATGTTGACAAGGTTTAGTTCTGGAACCATGCTTTACAATCTTCAGTAAACTATCTGCAATGGCGTATTAGTTGAGCATTTCACACCAGATTTAGATATGAAGCTACTAAAACTACTTTTTTTCAGGGAACCAAACTGGCATGTTAGTAGTAAATATACCAAGTAGCATAAAGTTATTATGAACTTTTAAAACTTGGGTAATAAATTTAATAAATTAATACAGTGTAATTAGTCAAAAGAAGAAGAAGAGAAAGGACAGTCAGCGAGCAATGTATGGATGGATGGATGAACAGGCAGCGTGACTCACCAGAGAAGGGAAAAAGGCATGTGCCATGGTGAGTTTCTCTACCTTGTCTCTGAGGGAAAAGGTTCCATGAGCCCCAGCAGGTAGGAAGCAGTTCTGCACCCTCAACTGGCCGAGGTTGGCCACAATGACCCTTGGTGACCGTGAGCTCTCTGGTATGAGAATAACTGGGGCCCCGGCCTCAATATCCAGCAAAACCCTGGATGCCCGCTGAGGATGATACCTCACCTGCACAGAGAGACAGAAGGTTAGATAAAGAAAGTGAAATTGATAGACAGAGTAGAGGAAAGAGTAGGAGAAAATTTAACTTAGACAATAAATTGAGTAGGCATCAGCTGAGAAATTTTTTTACATCAAAAATATTACTGTGTAATACATGTAAGACCTGTCTGCATTTTAGTTGAATATTATGGTAAAGACCCCCAGCACCGGTACTCACAGCTTGGCCCTCCATTGCAGCCCTCTGCCTGCCCAGGACATCCTGTAGCTGGGTGAAATGTTGGATGAAAGCCACCACCTCCGCCTGGAAGCGCTGGGTATGAACATACTGCACTGATGCCATTTGCAGAAACACCTTGATATCACATTCCCGCTCCAGGTAGGGATCAGGCTGGCCGTACCTGAACAGACCACAACAGAAAAGGTAACTAAAAAAAGACCAATTCTCCCAAGTTCTTTAGTATGGTGCAGAGTAATTGTCTGTTGAATCTTCTGTGATATATACTTATGGATGTTGAAAATAAGGGCCTCTCCTCCTCGTGTGGTGAAACGCTCACGGTAGAGATCACCATGTGGCGTCAAGTCACTCAGGGACAAACTTCCTAAACTACCTTGTAACTCCAGGTTTCCTTCTGAAATATTAGGCATAAAGTTTTATGTGAACATAAAATATCAGATTATCTTCAAGAACCTAAAAGAAAATTATGTTGCGTGGAGGGTTTGTTTTATCTAAGCAAGGTGAATTTATGAAGTTTTTCATACACACCTAACATTTCAAGATGAGCAGATAATTTGGACACACTAGCTCTGGCAAGCTCATTGAGTTTCTTGTTCAGTACAAGAGACAAAGAATGAACCTAAAAATGAAAACACAGACAAGTTTAGTCATGAAGCATTCACTTCAGAACTGACTCTTAAAGTTTCACTTAGACTGACAGAGAGAGAAAAATTAGAACATTTTCAGAGATACAATTTATACTATGGTGTCCCTGTTAAAGTGCAGGATAGCATATCATTCCATCTCAAGAGTGGACTGAAATTCAAATCCAAACAATCTTTTTAAAACGGTGTGGTAAACAAATTATTTTCCAATAACACAAAGCTACTGTTTCATTTAATTTCAATTATAAAGTTACAGTCATATAGGTGACATAAGGTGTC
>NW_019525414.1:1053371-1054267 GCF_002814215.2 Seriola lalandi dorsalis | reverse complement strand
TTGGCCCTTATAGCCCATGCCCAGCTCACAAGGGACATTGAGGTGGCCATGTCATCAGCCATGCTGGCGTGTAGACAGATCTGGCTAGCACAGACATTGTTGCCAGAGAACATCAGGAAAGACCTTACTAACATGGCGGTGGTGCCGGGCAGTGTTTCATTCAGACTCTCAGAGCTTATTGGAGAAGGCTGAGGAGTGTCATTTCACAAGGGAAGGTGTTCAGTGTACTTTCAGCAGAGCAGGGGTTTCTGGGTATAGGTCTAGGGGCCCTCAGCCCCCACACCAGACATCATGGTTTGTGTAGATTTAAGCACCTTAATTTGTGCTTTTTAAGCACACAAATCTGTGCTTTGCTAATTGTGCACACTAAATATTTTTGTTGTTTAAGTACCTTTCCTGTGCACTTAAAGTGCATTAAGCTGCACTTAAATTGTTTTGTAGACTCTACTGTAGGCTGCTGTTGCATGGCAGAGGGTGCACACAGCATGTGTTTTCCTTTTATTATTATTATTGTATTATTATTATTTTATGCCAATTGAGATATGTGAAGGTGAATGCGAATATGTGAAAGAGGAAATATTTTGTTTATAATTAATTTTGCGATGGAGGTAATCATTAGAGCTTCTAAGTGGGTTGTAGGTGGAGAAAGGCGGCAGGATGGGATGCGCCTTACACCAATTAGGGCCTACATGGATGACATGACGTTGATAACTCCAACGGTGCCATGTATGAAAAGAGTACTTGAGAGACTTAATAAAAACTTAAAGTGGGCTAGTATGAAAATCAAGCCTAGTAAGTCTAGAAGTATCTCAATAAGCAGAGGGAAGTTAAGTGATAGGAAGTTTGTAATAGACGAAGAGGAAATTCCAATAATTAGGGAAAAATCAGTAAAGAGT
>NW_019525414.1:1022142-1053343 GCF_002814215.2 Seriola lalandi dorsalis | reverse complement strand
GGAAAAGTCTGAGCATCACTAAAATCAGTAGCATTCATCCTCTGGGGACCATAAATGTCTCAAAAAAATGTAATCCATAACATAACAGATACAGTTATGTAATGGATGGACAGACCCCACAGACTGACACTGCCATACCTGCAAGGCAATGCAGCTAGTGTAGCTAACAAATATAAAGAACACATAGCATATCATTTTTCATACAGTATATACATATATGTAATCTACATGAACATTACATTACACATACATGAACTACAGCCTACCAACTAGACTTAGTATTTGGAAAGCCCAGCCTAACTAGATGCACCAGGTCCATTGACCTACCTTTAAGTCCACTTTGGTGTTGACGGCCTCTGTTGTCTCCTCCTCATTGACGTCTGGCTCATACAGAGGGTGTCCTGATTGCAGTGATGAAGGGACCTTCACAGCATGATTATTGGCTGTGGAGCCAATACCAAAGAAGTCTAGGATGACTACCCACGTCTGCAGTGTAATCAAAACGTCCAGGCAGTTGAAGTCAATATCCACACTTCGTCCCACACTTCCATAGCGCGTTTTGAACTCTGGGTGGTTCTGGTCCACCAGCTGCACATTAATATGAACTAATGAATCATCAAAGTTTGGAGGTGGCTGAGGGGAAGGTGTATGGTGGGTAGGAGAGGGGGGTGGAGTGCTGGGACAGTCCGGGTCCCTCTTGGATTTGCGACTGCTAGCTGAAGGAGTGCTGGGATGCCTCTGGTAGAGCTTGAAGACGTTCTGGGCCTCTTCCATGTGAGCAGGCAGTGAGCGAGGCATATCTGGGTACAGGGCATTGGATGCTGATGGACAGCTTTGAGACAGGTATTCCTTTGGACTAAAGGTGGAGGGCTTGGGAGCTCCGCGAGACACCATCAAATGTTTGTACTTAGACTTAGGGTTCTGTTCCAAGAGGTCTTCCATTAGCAGCGAGCGCAGTGCCAGTTGGACTGCCAGTAAGTGAGGGTGGTCTCTGGTAAAGTCCCCCTCAAGATCTTGGAAGCGCAAACTGACTAAGCCCTGGGAGCCCTGGGTCAGGTCAGCACTTAGCTGGACCTGCAATTCTGCCACATGTAAGGTCATTTTCAGCTGAGTGAATGTGGGAGAGTGAAGAGCAGGTTTGTGAGACTGGAGAGGCATAGGAGAGGAAAACGATGAGTGGGAGAAGCCCATATAGGGAGGGTCCCTTGCAAATAGCCCTCCCTGGGGATCAGGAAAGCGATGAGGTCTTGTGGAGGAAGGAGTTGGTGGTGGGGGTGTGGGCGGTTGGCTGGGTGTGACACGTTGCTCCTCAATGAGGGACAAATTGTCCAGTGTCTGCAGGACTTGCTCATATACAGACTTGCACAGGAATACCTATCACCAGAGAATCACATATTGAAACCATTAATAAACACTTATTAACATTGTAAAATTGTTATGTAACGGCCCTGCACACCCACACAGATCACTTATTCTAGCTGATGAGACTTCTGCTCATATTGACTGTGGGTGGAGATATGCTGCATTATTAGATTACCAAACTCCATTCTCTAATAAGAATGATAAAGTTATAATTTGTCCTACCCTAATACTTGTAACAAAGTACAGCAAAATAAGGGCGCTGTCAGTCAAAGTCAAAGGCAACTACTGTACATCTAAATCTCCTTTGACTTGCATTGTAATCAACTGTACATACTTTTAATTCTCAGTCTCTGAGATCTTTATTTTAACTACAGTGAGAACCAGATTTATATTACAGACAGATCTTTACTCCTAACTTAACTCAGTATATTGTAGGAGGAAGCCCCGTTTTGCTGTTGATGCAAACTCAACACTTCCTCCATGTTTACGCATTGTCTTGATTAATTCCTGTCATGGCATTATTGCATCATACTCAATGTGTAGCTCTGCATATTTCCTTTCAACAGAGATATTGTTTTCACTCACTAAATAATTGCAGTTAATGTAAATGAAACGCAACAGTTTCTGCATAGATCATATTAAAAACCTTCCAGTAGCTCAGGGGAAATAATCTCTTTCTTGGCAGAATGTGTAAAACATTTGCGACAAGTGTTGACCTTCATTGACAATAGCTTCTCTGTGATGGAAAGAACTGAGTGAGAAATGAGTGAATGAGGACAGTATTTCCATTAAAAAGAATAACTGAGAGCAACAGAGTATGAGATTACTGTTGTGGTGATGGAATTAGCGCTGCAGTTTACTGAATTGACTTATTACATTTGACGGTATTACAGTAAATCTAACGACCTCTCTGCATTTGTTACAAGGCCTTTATTGGGGAGTCATCTCTCTCTCAAATGGCATTGTGTTTGAGACACAATCATCATCTAAACTTATATATATATAGACTATGTATATACTTAGATATTTAGTCTTGTATACTTGAACAGTACCTGAACAGGGGTGACGAATTTTCCCTCAATTTTTAGCAACCCTGTGCTCCTGCAGGGCTCCTCTGTGGTAAGGAAGGTAAACTGAGAGGTGTCTTCGTCAACGGGAATTTTCTCCAGGGTGAACTTTATAGTGGTGTCTTTCAATATATGGAAGGCTGATAAAGAAATTGTAACATTGTATTACAAGCTGCATATAAATTGCATGTTTGAATTATTTTCATTACTACACACTATGCACCATTCAGAATACAACTATTCTTAACATTTAAAACTAATTCTCACCTGTTCCCTGGCTTAGGGATTCAAAAAAGTCATGACGTGTGAACTGTGGTTCATCACGACTGATGCTCCCATTGTGAGATGGTGACATGGTACCAGCACTATCCCGTCTGGCTGGCCTCTTCAAAACCAGATGACTCATATTGAGTGAATACAGCCGAATATCCTTGACAAACACCTGTAACCTCTCTCCATCTGAGTCTTGCCCAGTCACAAAATTCTGGATTGTTATTCTTCCCAGATGACCAACCAACAGCTCAGGGTGTCCAGGCTTACGGGGAATGGACACAACTGGTGATTCAACGCTGATATTAAGGGTGAGCTTCACCAAGAATGTGTCCAAGGTGGATTCAGGTTCCTCCATGGGAACATCCTCCTCATCTTCAAATGGATAAGCCCAGCTCTGACTCTGAGTTCGAGTTCTCCGTGAGGGAGTCTCGAACAGCGACACCATACCACTGTACTCTGCTGTCTTGGTGGCTAGAACTGTTGACACTTTGGTCGCAGCAGTTTTCAACATGGAGCGGAAATTGTCTTCTACCTCATTAGCAGACAGACTCAGCTCCTTCAAGAACTTAGCTGAGTGATTATAGTGCAAGGATGCCATTTGAAGCTGCAAGGAACAGTCTCCTTGGGTTTTTTCCATAAGGCGAAAATTTAAAGCTTCTGAGGGAGAATCTCCTGTGTCAGCAAGGAATGTTAGTCCGCCAAGGGTTGAGGAGTTGTCCTCAACACTGCCAATGCTGACCACAAACTGGCTTCGGCCTCCTTCCTGGGTCAGGTCCACCAACTGCATGGACCCAAGTGAACCACTGATGTCCAAACGACTGCCCATAGACACATTTACCTTGGTGCCAGTGATGCTTGCAGTGGCAATCTTCAGCCCTTTCTTCTCAGCAACCAGGACAGTGCCAGTGGACACAGTCCGAAGAAGAAGCAGGTTAAGGCGGTGGATCTCTACAGTCAGCTCTTTGTTCTGGTCATAAGTGGCTTGATACGTTCCCTCCTCTAGCTCACAGTAAGGTTGTGCATTATTTTGTTGCGCTGATGATGTCCACGTGCTTTCTTCTTTGGGGAAAGACTTCTGGAGGAATTTGAGTAGCTCCACCATGGTCTCAGGGTTGAGAATGATGTCCAGATTGTTGACTTGCATGCTTGTCACCTGGAGAGAGCTGTCAAGGTTCATGGAAGGGCAGTCTGAGCTCACAAACTGGTACTCAAGCTTAATTAGGGCCTCCTGGTCTTTGAAGAGGGAACTGAAGGGGGAGACTCTATCCACAGGCATACCAGAGGTTGACTCACTATGGTGGCCCTGATGTTCAGGAGATCTGCCATCAGGGGATGATACAGGGGACGAAGGCTGGCTCTCTCGGAGGCTGCCCGTGGGTATGTCAAAACTGAGATGCTTATGAGAAGCCACAAGAAGGTCGAAGTCTGAGCCATAAGTCTGTAATGTGTCCACCAGCAGAAGACCATGGACAGTCAGAGATACTTCAGCATCATAAGGCCGCTTGACAAAATGAGCATTGGTGCCAAATACCTTGAGAACAGATATGTAGCGGCCATCACTCTCTACACCAAGCTGCATGTAATTAATGTTGAACTCAGCTAATAGTAGACGGGATTCCACCAGGACTTCTCGTGTGTGCTGTTCTAAAGTCATCACACTCTGTGTCAGGTTCTTGGCTGAACCTTGCAGCTTCCAGGAGCTGTCCTCCCTCTGAAATATCTTGTCATGGCGAAGGGTAAGAGGGTCAGGAGACCTTATATTGGGGCCTCTCTCTTGACTTTTGTCCCCTTCACTCACAGCTGGGCTGGTTAGCCTAGCCAGGCAACTCCTAAGGGCAGTCATCTTCTCAAGGTTGATATGGACTTTGAGGTCTGGTAGAGCTCCTGACAGCACGGCCCCAGGGAGCTGGGGGTCTGATGTATAACGCAGTCTCTGCTCAAGCTGCAACAGCACATTAAACTTCTCCACCACATGAGTGGGGCCTACCTCACTCTCTTGAAGATGTTTCCAGTTGTCCTTAAAGCGACCAACCATTATCTGCAGGTCCTTAAAGGACAAAGAGTATTTTTCATAAAGCTTTCTGCTGTAGGCCTGTGTAATTTCGGGAGATATGAGGCTGGGATGTTCAGGGCTTTTATGTTGTGCTTTCAAAGGCACGTGCATTTCAGGTGGTGGAGACTCTGGCGGGGTGGCAAGGGGTGTTTGGTACTCATCGTCACTCATGTCATCCTTTTCAGGCTGCATTGAAGGGCTGGCCTTGTTGTCATCTTCAAAGAAAATGAATAGTGATGAGCTGACTTAGAAACCACATTAAACAAAAGAATGATGATATTTGGGTATGTCCTTTTATTTAAAAAATGGCTGATTGTTTTACCTTGGGAGTTTGTAAGGAGAATCCTGCCTAGATCAACTACAACTAGCATCGGGTCCTCTGACTGGAAGTCATCTGGAAAAATCACCTGGGGTGCACAGATGTCCAGTTTCATGGTCCAACGCTTACTGTTTTCCTATAAAGCAAACACATCAGCTGTATTTAGAAATGATCAAACGAACAATTATTACAAGTCACCATCCAGGGAATCTCTCTTACAATAAACTCTCCCACGAGTAGCTGATCAATGGTTTGTCGAATCTCTGCCTTAGTCTGCATCTTCAGCTTGTTGTACTGCCTCCTGGCAGCCTCTGCCACTCTCAGCTCCAGCTCTGACTGATAGCCAAAACCTGCAGATAAAAAATTTTTAAAATACAATAATCTAAGTTAGAGGACTATCATTGTGTCTGCAGTGTTGTTCATTGATTCCTTTTGTTAATTGTTGGAATTGATTTTTTAACTCATATATAATAACATGTATGTACACTTACAGCATAAAAGCAAGTTTCAGTACTTGCCTGAGGTGTGAACTCTTCCTTTATAGAAGAATTCAGCAACTTTTTTGATCGCTTGTGGGTTGTAGACAATGTTCAGTGGACTCGTGCTCACTTCCAGTCTTCTCTCAAACTTACACCTTGCAGGGTTGCGCTCATAAATCATCTCAAACACTGGTGATGATGAGCACTCTGCACTGCATCCTGACAAAACAAAAACAAAACAAAAAATGTATCTATTACGAGACTAACTTTTTGGTCAATGATGGTGGGAGTATGGTGCCTTGCTATTCATACTGCCACCACAATCTGATTCTTGTTACATCTTTACTCTACAGAGATATTGAACTGGCATTTTGTATTAGTGACCCCAGAGGCAGGAATTGTCATTACACCATACAATATGAAAATGTTAATGATTAGGACTGCCCCCTACATGATGATGATTTGAATCACCAGTCCACGGTTAAATCCTCATTTTAGTCAAATCATCAGCCTTTTTGCTGTGTCATTAAAACACAGAGCAATAAAGGAGCATAGTATTGTGTCTTAAAATTAATTCAAACTGAATCAATCACAGTGGAAAGAGAAAAGGGTGATGGGAAAGGAGGGCAGAGAAGTACAATTCCCTTTTTGTTTTTTCACCATGGTTTCTGCTTGCTGTTCCAGTTCTCTCAGCTCTGATGCTGAATGTACTGAAGTTGACTACACTACTCATGAACCACAAACACTAAAACATGAGCAGGTAAAACCTGAGGCTGATATAGGTTAAGTGTGGAGTGTCTGCTCTGCAGGGGTTCTGGACTGTACTTAAACAGGGCAGAGGCAAAGTTACACTACAGTAAGGTTTAAGTGATGGTGATGAAAAAGAGTCAAAAATAATCTTGAGTATTTTTAAAAATATCTATGGACAATAAAAGTCAGAAACCACACACACATAAATGAAGAAACAGTTTCATGTTGCGTGAACTTGCTGACATTGTTAGAAATGCCATTTGGCAGTCCAGAAATATGGATAAACTTGAAAGTTTATTTATACACAATTATATAAAGACATATAGAAAATAATATTAGTACTGACAAAAAGTAGTCATGAGGTTACAAGATCATTCAAAGTGTTATTTAATTTTGTTAAACTGAGAAAATACTCTTAAATCAATTCTTAAAAGCAAAAAACATAAGTCTTACCAAAAGTACTGCTGGGATGGCCAGATGGCTGATTAGTGGTAACAACAACTTTGTCCTACAAGAGATTAAAATTATTACGTGCTACAGCACACATTAGAAAATAAGGAGGATCTCCAATTCACTTTCTCAAACTTTTGTTCACATAATGAACCTGCTGCCCACCTCTGTTCACTACCTTACCATTTTGGGAGACACCAGGACAGGGAAGATGGTGCCCTGAGTGGTCAAGTCTCTCAGGACCAAACAACCCAGTTTAACAGACAGCAGGGAGGACTCTGAGCGAGGGAGAGACTCCACAATCACCTTCACACCTGTGGAAACATGGTCACAGTAAATTAAACCACAAACCACAAAATTGTGGTGGATGGTAGAAATTAAGCTGTATGGACTGGCGAGAAGAATATGAAGAGAATCGTGGAGTGCGCACAAAGTTCTGGAAAGGAGAATGTTTTTAAAGACATACATGGAGAATTGAAAGCTCAGTTGCCCAAGTTGATAAATGTGAAGCTTTGGCAACTAACTAAATGGTTTAACATTTGGAGAGCACTGAACTGTCGCACTGCTGGATCAACCACTGCTGAGATGGGTAGCTGCATAAGAGTTAGTTGGCTATTCCTCTAAACAACATCCTCTCTGTTGTCCATGATACTGAAGACATTGCACAGGAAGAGAGAGACATTAGAAAGGAGTTCTTCTATGACTCCAGGATTGTTGCTATTGTAACTATAGAAAAAAGATATGTAGATCGGTTAATTCCACATGAGGATAACATTTAAGGACAGGTAGACAAAGTGTTGAACATAGACAACTTTGACCTGGCCTTGTTTAAGAGAGAAATGGGAGGGCCAGAGTGGGTCTCGGAGTGAGTTGGGGAGGCCAGAGCACTGCAAGACTGTGTGACCAAAATGAGAAAACACCATTGCAAAAGATGCAGGAGAGGGGATGCCTCCCTCCTTGCAAATCTCATTAAAAAATGGCAAAATAGAATTGTGGGTGTGTCTCGCTAGGCCAGAAGGACAGAGACTAGAGAGCAACTAGTGAACTTGGAGGGGGAATTGCCTGAACCCCATAGCCTTCCCTCCTGCTCAGTCGCCAAACCATCATGTCCAACAGTTACCTCTAGAGCTGATACTCTCATGCCTCTGCATCTCCAAGAGTACCCCCTACCAGTGAAAAGCATGGACCCATGGAGGCATGCCAGGCCAAACCAGATGAATTACAGAGAGTGGAGTAACAATACCAGAGTCACAAAGTCATGGGACAAATATCAACCTACTCAAAGACTGTTTCACATGATAGTTAAGAAGTCCCTCCCACTGCCAGTACAGAAGTCGTCAGAATTAGTTGCAGGGTTGAATGCTCCCTCGTTTCCTATGTATCAAGAACATGTGATACATCATGTGGAACAGCATAGGGGGAAGGAAGCTGAGGCTAAGAACAACTCTAAAGCCATTCAGCTACAGCTCTATAAGATGCAGCTGGGTGAATATTTACAAAGACAAGAAAGATGCAAGCTGTAGTAATCCCACCAGGGCACCACTGGCTCAAAATCCATTACACAAGCAGTGGGTTCCCAAATGGGTGTTCAGGGGACGGTAGCTCCACAAGCTCCGCCCATACTTACCAAGGAACCAACCAGGCCTGCCTTATTCCTAGAAGATTTCAAGGCCCTCCTCGCCCTGGACCCCGAGAGCTGCCACCTCGGGGAAATCTCCAGCCATGACCTTCAATGGCGTCCTCCACAACCAAGGCAACGCATTTAGCAGCCAGAACTGATCCTTCCAACAACGTCAATTTAGGAAGCACAGGTGATTGTGAATCAGTTTCAGCTGCTTTGGTGCAAATGAAAGTGACAGGTGCAATGGAGAGGCGAAAGCAAGACAACCCCAAAAATGGGAATTTTGCATGTGGTGGCCACAGACAATTGGTCTCTCCTTCCTGACTGATTCTACTCTAGTTTTGTGTTTTGCTAGTGTCCTTGTCACTACTGGTAGCATGAGGTGGTACCTGTAGCCCAATCAGGTTCCGCCAAGTGGCAAACTACCTTTGAAGCCTCGAGTTTACCTTAATCAAAGATCCTCTATACAGAGATACCACATTACAGGCAGTGCGCCAATGGTATGAAATAGGACACAGTTCCAGTCTCCTAAGTGGGCGTTGTCCCCCAACCCCTCCATCAAGCAAAGGCAACTGGCATGAAATGTGACAGTAGCTAATATTAAAATCTATCCCTGTCTAGACTTACTTCTCTGCATCCTTTGGGAAAGAAAAGACAAATCCATTTTCTTGTTATTACAGCCTGTAGCTGCACAAAGCTCAGGCATTTTTAACACAAATTTATGGACTAATTGTTCCTGTCAAAAGAATACAAGATACAACACGGATACAGTACAAATTTGTGCCTTTTTTGCCGCTGTTTTTTATCTGCTAACTACCTCTGATCAGCCCAGTAAAAGGTCATTTCAGTTTAATAGGCTAATAATCTATTTTAGCAACTGTTAAGCAATGAAACAAGTTTTATTTAAGTTTTAAAGTTTAATCCATGGTTTCACGTAAGTCAATCCAAAAATAACTCTGGTCCATCTAAACATCTGGTTATCGGTTGGCAAACGATGTCGGCAGTTGACAGATTTCACGAGAGTATAGCACTGAGACAGAGGCAGGTCTCGAATAAAGTGAATTTTCTCCTGATCTGTTCATCTGAAAAAAGTCATTCTGATGTCAGAATGTTCTGAAGACGTGTGGCTTGTGAAAAATGGGTCCAATATTTATTTCGGTAACTATGGAGCGAAATAATCTGTCACTATCTGTGATCGCGTTCACTTCGCCCATTGGAATGAATACAATCCTAAAGGGGTGGGGAGGTGCAGAAACCCACGTGACACAGATACAGAGAATAATCGGAAATGAAGTGTCTCCATTTCTCTACTGTCTCTGGCTTAATGGACGTTACCATCTTGTTTTTTTGGAGCCAGAAGAAACCATATTTGGATGAGAGGGTGGAGCTGGGGAGGAGTGAGGGGTGGATCTGACCTGTGTCCTCGAGGACACTAAGTACGCCCACCTGCATCGGCAACCTGCAATACGCTCCTGGCTGAGCCGTGCAAAGATGCTGCTAACACGGGTTAGCTTTCACAATTCAAGGTAAACTTTATAACTAACTGTTAAATTAGTCTTAGAAGCTAACTGCATACATCCACATTTGGCAAATGTCATATATGTGAGTAACTAGTAATGTTATTGTACTTGAAGTTAGCATGTTTGCTAACGTAAAACTGTAAAACCACAGTGTAAAACGTATACTAACCTTGTGTTTTAATTTGGTTCTGCAGAACATGAACAGACTTCAGAACAGCCTCTCCCTAAAACTGAGTCTGCAACATGTAAACTGTGTTACACACAAAGACTGATGATGAATAACGGCTCCTTGACTTTTTGCACCTTATCTCCATCACTTACAGTCAACCTGTCTTATGCAAACTTGTCTTGTGACAGTGAAGTTCACCCGTACCTTCATCCACAACTGTATTCTATTTTTGTCAGTTACAATTGCTTGTAAATTGCACACATTACTTAATTCATCCATTTATTACATTATTTTGTAAACCTCTCCAGGGTTGTAAATTGTTGAAATTAATGTAGTTTTAAAGTGAAATATAGTTTTTAATGAAGCTTTGCTTTGTTGATGGTTTTTATGGAGTGTGTCTGGTATGAATTTATGAGAATTGGCAGGCATTATTTCATTTATATATATATATATATATAAATAAATATAAATATTATACACATTTGGGTGTCAAAACTAAAATAAACAAGACCATAAAAAGGATTGTTTTCAGGAAACAGATCCACAAAAGGGAACAAGATCGTCCCAAGACCCAGGGACCCAGGACAAGACGAGATAACAAATGACTGGAGGGAGAGGGAGAGAGGGAGAGAGAGGGAGAGAGACAGAGAGAGAGAGAGAGAGAGAGAGAGAGAGAGAGAGAGAGAGAGAGATAGATAGATAGATAGATAGATAGATAGATAGATAGATAGATCCTCCTCCTCCTTAGGTGCATTTGTGCGTAGAAATGTGGTAGTTCAGCGGTTGAAAAATGTAGTGCAAAAGGAAAGTGGTGTTTTCATGGGAAAGTAAACCGCTAAAAAGATTCTATATGAAGCTACATTTAAACGGATATTGAATTGTTTTGAGGGGTGTTTTTAAAAGTGTCTAAAACCTGTTTTTTCTCGTGGCCCCACATAGCTCTGCTAGTCTGCCGGGTGCTGCCTGGTCAGCTTTCCTAACTGGGGGTGTGCTGATCATAATCTACTGCAGGTAATGTACCGACTATTCATGAGTATCTCAAACAATCCCGTGTCAAAAAACCCCAACTATCCCTTTAACTTAAATAACCCTGCAACATGTTTCCAACACTACCTCTTCGTACCTGAGAATTCCAACTGGATGACCCCACTCTCAACCAGTGTGTCCCCCCTCCTGTCCTGGTGGAAGAGTGTGACTCCGCCCTTCTCCAGTAAGAACTCCAGCCGGGCAAACAGGTGATCTCGTCTGGTGAAGGTGTTCAGTGTGTGAGAGTCCTCCAACGGGTCGAATAAGTCTTCTGTCTCTGCTGGACAAGCAAATCATCAGGATCAGCAGTCAGCGCAGGAATAATATTCCATCTAACACAAAACACTACTAAAGATAATACAAAACATAAAAACCTAATTTATTATACAGGACTCCAGACTAGACCACCATCACAGAAAATGTAATTCTAATAAAACCAATTGTGTGGTACCAACATCTACTGCAGCTTATAAAAAGATTAAAGACAGATGTTAAATGTCAGCCCATCTCTAGCACCAGACAGAAGTCCCTCACCTAGAATATCCCAGGAGGATGGACTTGGCAGGAGCTCTTCAGGCCTGTTTGGGTCCTGGGAATCTCCATACCAGCCTCCCCAGCCCGGGAACCAAGACTGCAGGTACTGTATCATTCCTGAGCTCCCACTCTTAGGGATGGATGTGGTGTCTGCATAGGGCTGATGGTCACTGCTGGGCTCTCGCACAATCTAGAAAAGGAGACAGAGAACAGAGAACACATGCTGAAACTATGACAAAGATACATCTGGTACATCAGTGTGATGATTGATTGTGTGTTTTGTGAGTTCACAAACAGTTGAAACTGAGGTGGAGTTAACAGGACTTTAATCTAAGGTAGACGGGGATTTCTCTTCTTACAAAGTCCGCAAAAGCAACTGATGTGTTGAAATCTTAATTTCATACAATACTGTATACCCATATGAATCATGTAACGTTACCTCTGCGATCTCTTCCTGTTTTCGAGACCAGTCGTGGACAATTTCTCTGAGACTCTGCAGCTCCTCTAACGTCTGCTCCTCTTCCACTCGCGCCACTTCACTCTAGATGACAAAGACATGCATCAGTTCGGTAATGTGTGTTCAATTAGTGTGTTACAGTGTGTGAAAAAACTAATTTAACTGAGGCCAGTTTGCTTACTTGGGCAGACAGAAATGAAGAAAACATGAAGGGTAAAGCTGGATAATGAGGTTAGTGTGGCAACCTGTAAGCTGCCAGTATGCTTCCTTATAGGTTCTTGTCAGGTGGTCAAACGTCTTCAGAAACCCTGTGCCCACACCTGTAACCTTCCCAAACCAACAATCTCACACTCACACCCAAGTCACTCTGTGGCTGGTCAGCTGTGCAGCCTGAATTTCTCTCTCTAGCTGTCTTTCTACATTCAACTACTTTTTACTATTCACATGTACAACTGAGTGCAACACTACAGTTATCTCTGTATGTAAACAGTATTGTGTATCCCCCGTCTATGGTGGCCAGCTCTTTACTTTGTCTTCCCGTGTTACTAATCAGCTCAACTATAAACACTTTGATTTATAGCACGGTCGCACAACATATCATATATAACCCAGCCCTTAGTGTAAATCATCAAGTAAATCCTTACAATCTTAAATCAGATCATTTTATGAATTCTATTATAAAATGAAGGGAATATGCGGGACAATATAATGTCAATATTTGTTAGTTTTTGTTTAGATTATATTTAAAGATATGAATAATACAGTCACTTAAATGGCTGTTTATACATCATGTATGTGTTCCCTTGCAGTACCTCTTCCTGAGGACTCAGTGAGACGGCTCTGAGCCTTCTGAAGTAGAGGCTGGTGTAGGTCTGGGCATCTCGAGCTCGCTGCAGGGCAAAGCCCCAGTTGCACCGCTGCCGCTGCTCCCTGATCTCACTCAGGTTGGCCTGGATGGCAAAGATCCACCACTGACGACAGCTGCAGGGAAACACATTGTTTCATGTTCCAAGGTTTATTACAAAAACAATATATGTAATGATGTGAAATGTGAAAAAAAAAACTGAAGTGTTTGAACTTACTTCCCAGAAATGGGGACTTTAGGTCTCCATTTTCGGTAAAGCATCTCTCTCTCCCGGCGGTCTAGCTCTTTAAGGAACGCCATGATCTGCTGGTACTGTACCTAAGGGACAACAAACACACACACACACACACAATCACTGCTCTGTCTGAATGCTTCTGTTACACAAGCTAATGATCAGACACAGGCTGTGGTTTAGAGATACTGTATTTGAAATTAAATTGTGCCGTAAAATTAAACAGTCGGTTCAGTACTTTTATTTGGAACTGGGATGAGTCTGGCTAGACTTATAAAGCCACAGGAAAGAGTTGGTCAGCTCTTGTCAGTGTCAGTTCCTGTCAGTTAGGCTTTACCAACTGGCCTCACCGCTATGCTACATTGCTGACTGGATTAAAAATGACAGTGAATCTGAAAATCTAAAAACTTCTCAAGTTAATCAGTCCTTATTAAGTAGTCTCCTGTTTACTTCTAAACAAAGGATGATTAAAACTTTTATTGGTGACAATATAGTAACATTAAACAATGACAACTATTAAAGCCTGGCAGAATATAAGAAGATTGGAAGGGACAACTGTCCTTCCTTTTGCCAGTACGGGGCAACATAGATTTCTCTCCTGGTACCACAGATAGGGGCTGTGAGTTGTGTGACAGTAAAGGCATTATTACTATTGGACATTTTTATGAAAAGAGAGTACTACTTTCATTTGATCAAATATGTAAGAAATTTAGAAATTTGTTTTTTAGATATTTCCAGGCACCAAGTTCTTTAAATAATGGCTTTTGTCATCAGACTTCTCCACTAGAGAATATAGTCCGTGTGGGTTAGAAGAAAGGCATTCTGGGGCTTGGGTGTATTTCTATGTATCCATACTTTCTGTGCAAGACCAAATATCTGAAATAAAAGGGTTAGACTGCAAACCTCAAAAAAATAGCTGGTGGCATGAGGTTATTTTTGATATAATACCTATGTAATATTTGACATAAAGCTCCAAGTATATGATTAAGGTATTCTATAAGATTTTGGTCCCCATTCCTAGAATACATTGGTACTACTGCTGGGCAATTAACCGAGAAAGTAGAACCTTTCACTGACTGAATCTTGCTCATGTCGGTTAATTCGGTTAATACTCCCCGATGCATGCGTTCATGAACTGTCCCCTTAAAAAAATACTACGTCATGTTAAGTCACATGCCTCCGCCCCATCCAACTAACGTTAGTCCGCAATCACTAAAAGCGAAGCTGGTGATGTGGATGACACGAGCACAAACACTGAGCCTCAACCTGAGCAGCTCATGTGGGAGAAAAATGCAATGGTTGTAGTATATAAATTCTTTCAGCTACAATATTATATTTGTACTATGATGTTAATTGTACTTTGTAATAACTGTACAAGTCCATATTTTTTGTAATCATAACTTGTAAGTTAAGGTGCCCCTGCAAGACCCAGCCAAGGAGGGGAAAGGTGTATGAATGTGTAAAAATAGGATAAATGTTGAGGAAAACAGGAAAACGATTAACAATGTGTGTCTGGTCACGTTTGCTCACAGATGTCCTTGGTCGGCAGGTGAGAAATAGGACTATGTTATCACTCATAATGCTTTTCAATAATATACTCATATTATATAGTGTGCAGAAAAAGAAGAAAATTCACTTGTGCATATGTGAGTTCCAAAATGACAACTATGTGACAGTTGATGACTAAGCATATGTGACATTTGGGGGTTTCATCTCTGGCAACAGCTAAGTTGGTGTCTGGTCAGCTGAGGCCTAACGCCTCAGACTCCAGAGGACAAACAGGGTTTCTGCTAATGACTAAGTAATGGAACCACCAACTGTAGAGTTTGTCCAAATTTGTTAAAGCTAAATTATGTGAAAATTAAAGTTGCTGTCCTGAGATACTTTAAGTGCACAAGGATGAGTGGAGTTCTGAGAAACATGATCCCATGATGCCAGACCTCCCAGTTTGAGAATAACAATTCTTCGTCTGGATCATCGTCACCTTGGCTTGGGAAGGTTGTGAGGTGAACTGAACAGAACATAGAAAATTAAAAATATAATCCTTCTTTGTGCTGCAGCCACGTGGGCCTAGCAACAGTCTCACAGATACACCCCCAAATGGTGGTTACATAAGGTCTGTTGTTTCCTTTGTCTTATTGGATTGAATGTAGAGTGTTAACTTGATAGGTGTGACCGATAGCAACCGTGAGGGTGCGTATACTGTGCTCCAATCTGTCTTACTGAACTGTTACCAGGTGCAGCTTTAAAATCAGACAAGATGATTACTAATGCATAACTGATTTCCTTTTGTTTGTTAATGTTTAATCTATTGGTTTGTTTTTGTGTTTTTGTGCTGCATGTGGGGAGGATGGACCTATAAAAATTGCACTGTAAAGAACAAGCACTGTAGACATGATCTAGGATCAATACAACCACACAGTCAAACTAATAAGAAGTCCTTCTAGTTACATGTATAGTGCTTTTAAGGTAGGTCTCATCAGACCTGCCTTGCCCTTTCTTGTTTTGTTTTATTTTTCCTTATATTCCCTGTTATACCTTTGATCAGTAACCATACAAATAAAAACTGGTAAAAACACTGTGGAGGGATGGAATCACCTCTACTATAATCACATCTCAATCTCACATGGTAAATTCTGTATATATACTACAGTACATACCAAACGCTTTCACTTTTTCATATTAATACTATTTTCATTCACCAATTACTTCTGATTCTACTGTCATTTTTGTGTGCTGATAAGTTATTGTCATTAAATGCAATTCAGATGATTTAAAAGGAAAAGTTCACATTTTTTCAAGAAAGCATTCACAGTCCATTATGTATATCCTAAAGTTCAGCTGAAGCAAATACTGTATGAGAATTCACCAGTCTGAGTTAAACCCAAGTGTATCCATGAAATCACAAAGAGGGGATTTCATATTAAAAAGATTGGAACATCAGCCTCAAAGCACCATGTTAACTTCAGAATGTATTTAGAAAATATTTTTGTACTGTAATGTATACACACCTGTGACAAGCGTAATGACATGGGCTCCAGCTGAACCTGGCCCTCAATCCGTGGGGTGTGTCGGGACCTCAGAGGCTCTTTGGAAGCGTTTCTTCTGAGCAGCACGGAGGCACACACTGGTTCAAAGATGTATTGATGTTCACGGCTCTGCATACACCGGGTCATTGCATCCTATACAGTTACAAAAGTAATCAGACAAGTCATATGGAATTGTATTTCTTTACATCTGATTTGGTTTTGCATCATCACAGTGCGCCATTTGTGAGAATTTCTTCACCAACCAGCTTGCATTTTGTGCTTCATGATATAATCCATTACTGAAAATCACAACGTATAGTAAGATGAGCCACTGAATTGAAAAATGTACCTTAACCAACATTGTGACTCTTTCATAATGTTTAAATTGAATTAATTAAGTTCCTTTACTATCCACACGTCATTGTCAGTTATCACTGGATGTTGTGTTGTGTGTCTCAAGTAGCAGGAATGTCTTTTTTTCTGGTGTTTGTACAATTCAGTTTGGTTAGGTATAATTTATGGTAGAGCTTGTCTTAAAGAAAAGTGACATGGAAAACTCAGGGTGCCGTCCAGAACTAAGGTCTAATCCTCTGTAACCAATGAGATGGCTCCTAACTGTTGAAGGTCACCACATGCCTGACCTGGATCTGATTTGCAGGCAGCTTTCCCAGCATTTCACACTCTGTGTCCCAGTAAACACAGAAGTCTTCAATCTCCAGCTGCTTTTGTCGGAGGGACTTTTGGACCTGCAAATACAAAGAAAACTCCTGTTAACCTGAAATGCAAAGACCCATGGCAGTCCTGAATTAATGGAGGCTGTCAAGTACCATATAAAGATCTCACAATTACAACATACAGTTCTCATAAATGTCAGATTCCAAGACGTCCTTACAAGAAAAAATTTCTTTGGGTTAAGCAATGTGCTTCCTGATTACAAACCTAATGCATGCATTACAGAAAAGAGAGGTCTTTGACCTATAACCAAACCAGTAGTCCTGCTATGTACACTAATGTTTAAATACCACTAATCCACTACAAACTTTAAAAATAAGGAATGAAGTGTAATTTTACATCATTACTGTTACAGTCACTTTGAGTGAAAACTTACCGACTCCTTAGAGGGATTCTGAGCAGAAATATTGTTGATGCAAACCCCAAAGGAAAAGGGTTTCTCTGGGTTGGAGAAGTCATCCTCAAATCTAAGATGTACATCTTGAATATTCAGCTACATACAAGAAGGAAAAAAAGTTCAATCTGTGCCTCAGGGTCAAATAATAAAAACTACCTGATTACTTTAGGCAGGCTGACCGCAGTGTCAAGACAGCAATGTGGAAATTCTTTGTCCTGATATCTGGAAGGTATTTACTTAATTAGGTATTCTTCTTTTATTGAGTGTTTGTACGTGTTAAAACCTTGTTGTTCCACATGTTGTGCATAATTGTAGTGTATCATATATGGCTGCTTGATTACAAGCAAAACCTGTTTCATTGCTATTATGGGCACCTGGGCCCATATTCACAAATCATCTTAAGGCTAAAAGTAGCTCCTAACTTGCCGATTTAGGAGAAACTGCTAAAAAATAGCGCTAAATGTATTACCTAAGTCTAGGAGAAGTTGGAGGGAAGACATGGCTTCTCACACAGATGGCTAATAGGTTTAGTTAGGTAGTCTATGACAGCTGAGTTTTTTAAATTCTTATCATTTTTTTTTTTTTTATAGTAAAATTAAATTCTCCCAGGTCGACACAAACCTCATCATACAGATGCATTTTGGAGAATGCCCTACTTTTGTAAAAAGCATCTAATCTGTTCTTATTTCATTTGTAATTGTTAAAGACTGTTTCTCATCAACCTGCAAGCGAGCTCATCCATGAGAGCTGATGTCAACCACAGTAACAGAATCGTACTCTTAACTCAGAAGTTTTTGCTTTTCCTTAGTAAAAGTTGGTCCGAGCAGCTTTGTGAAGATGATTTAGGTGAAAACCTTTAGTGCAACTTAGGAGTACTCTTAGTGGTAAGATAAAATGCTTTGTGAATACGGGCCCTGAGTATTGCTTTAATAGAGACTTGAAAAACTGTGAACCTATCCTTTAAACCCAACGCATGCTGCTACTATTTCATATTTTGCTTAACTTTCTTTTGTTTCATGGCCCTCACTACATTCACCCACCATTCTCACTTACTTACTAAGATGTGTACACACCAAGTTCTTTTGCTATTCTGTTTTGTATGTACTCTGCAAAACTGATAGATAAAAATACATGTGATGTTTATGATAAAGTCCCAGCTATAGTATCTAATATTGGATAACTCACCTCAATGTTTTCCACAATCCTGGTGACTACTGAGGCAGTGGCAGAGTACCAGTAGGACTCTCCTCTCTGTTCACACTCACTCTGGAGGAGCCGTCAACAACAACAAAGAGTGTTAAAGATAAAAGTGCTTGGTAGAGAAGTGTATGGGTTTGACACTTTAAAACAGGTGAAGGACGCAATGAACATACATCAGGACTAGAAGACCAAGCCACAAAGTTCAGTTCCATTATCTGACTCAGACTCCCTGATAATTCTGGCATGCAAACTGGCACTCTTTTTTTCTAAGGTTTAAAATCACCAAATCAAAACACCAGAGAATAACAGTTGAATTGAAGAAGTGACATGCAGCATCAAAAATTATGCTGAACATGTCAATAAGTCTGTAGCTACTCTAGTGTTCATGTGGGTCTCCAATGCTCATTAGAGACTAGAAAACTAAATGGAAGAAATATTATTATTATTTTTAAATTAACCATTGATGGGACAAGTGAAAAGCACATTTTATCTCTAGTGTTGATCTACCTACTTTGAATTTTTCTTCGAGAGCCTTAAGGAGACGTTTTTTGCGCTCTCTCTCCTCCTCTCTCTCCTTCTCTCCATCATACTCCTGCAGCTGGGTGGGGCCGATGATCAGGTTGAGCTGGGACATGGAGATGACCCATGGGTCACTGTGAGGCCGGTAGAAAGGGATCTGGAGAGTAATCTTTCCAATGAAGCCTGGTGAAAGACAAGATGATGTGTGCATCATAGTGAAGGAAATACAGACTGAAGCTGAAAAAATCAACTGAATTTTGAATATATGTAGATAAATTCTGACTATATCAAGAGCATGTTAGTCAGTTTTGTTGAAACAAGATGAAAATGATGTATTTCTGAGCTAAATAAGAGATTTGTAAATCTTCTGAAGATGTCATGGATAATCATGTGCGTTATGGCCTTTGTTTTAAACCATGCTACTTGTCATTCATTGCTAGTGATAATGCTGGAAATAAATGTTTCTAAACTGCATTTTAGGAGCATTCCACCCAATTTTACACACAAAGATCAGTTATCATTATGAGGAGTACTCTGAAGGTCTCCATCACTGTCCATGGAGCTTTCAAAGTTTAAAAAAAAAAACAGCTAAACTTGGTCTTGACTCTTTAAGTTTTTAACAGAGAGCCAGTGCTACAAACTGGAGGAGCTGGGCATTAAAGAGACAGGGGGCTAATAAAAGACACTAATGATTTGCATTATGAGAAATTTAGAAGGAGCAGGAGATCAGAAAATCCTGGCATCACTTTTTTGATCTCTCCTCTTTGTCTCTCACTCATAGGGTTGCGTAACATGCCCCACTGTAGTATATATATATATATATATTAATGGCATTCTATGAGAAATGAGCAAAACATGATGACACATGTCAAATCAAAGGCTGTGAGATTGAAACTTGGTGAACAGCTTCCCCATACTTCAGTGCTTCACCTACATACAAACGGTAGCAATGTGACCAATACTTTTACACCTATGTTTTTCTTATATTTTCATGTCCATTGCTTTAACCTCAATTAAAAATTTTTTTCTTTTTTTATGCATTAGTCACAAAAGCAACAGCAGCAGATGAAGCAATCACGTGTGCATGTATAAACAAGTCAAAGAGTCCAAACGCAGAAATTACCCCTTACATCTAGAACCACAATATAATGACCTCCAAAAGTTACAGATAAATGCTGGAGAATATGACTAGTTAGGGCTCCTTCCATTTGCCTCCAGAAGTCCTCAATTGTCTCTGGAACTTGTTTCTCTTTTGCAGATCAAACTCCCTGACTTTCTCTTCAAAGGCATCTCTCAAAACTCCCTCAGACTCATTTCTTTTCGGTAGTGAATGCAGGTATGTAAGATAAAGAACGCTGCTCCTCCACCATTACATTAGAGCACATGTAACCAAACAGGAAAATCCTGATTCAGGGTTAGACTGTCAGCAATGTAGAGCAGTGTAACTATAAAAAGTCAAGAGAGAAACACCAAGCTGAGACTTTTTTATTATTCTGGCATCTAAAGAACAGTGGCTTGTGGTGGGAAAATATCTTAATCTATAGGTTTTGTCATTTGGACTAAACAGTCTTTAAAAACATGTCCGTCTGACAATGTAATTTTAAAATAGACATATTGTTTAGCAATTACCAAAGCACAAGATTTGTCAATCAGTTGCACAACTCCTCGCAAACATACAGTACCCTGCTTTATTCACCATAAAATGTTTGGCTGTCTTCAATTTTCAGTAAAAATGCAAAACACAGTAAATGTGCTGATTCAACAACTCAAAATGAAATAAGCTTCTCTGTTGATGGTGGTGAAATTAAACTATATGTGCAAACAATATCAGTGCCATGTACAATATTGACTAATGACATCATGGCCCCTATCACGGTTAGATGTAATGTTGTAATGTTACTAAAGATTATTGTTGGAAAAATTGTGATACTTTATGATAAACATAACCATCTTAAAGGGAAACAGTATTATCCTGAATAGAACTTTTTAATATTGTGTTTACTTTTAAGACAGGAGTTGTCAGAGAGGAGCGCAGTGACAAACATTAGCTATGATAAGGCATGAATCGAGTCTCTATTGTGTCTGTCTCATTTAAGCAAAAATGTGAGGTCACTCTCATATATTCTGTGTATAAATTCTGTGTGAATATTGCATTCTTTGAACATTTGCACTGTGAGCTCTTGTGTGTAACTTGTTCCCTTGCTGCAAGAATAAATATCCTACTCTTGTGAATTTTCAGACGGTGTTCCTGAGTTTATTTGATAATTTACTTAACAATTATCATTGCTATCCATCAGCAAAAAGCAACAAGAACAAAAAAAATTAACTTAAGCATACAGTTCTTGAACAAGTAATCTGTGGGATATACATGGACCAATCAAAAAGGATTGCTTGGTTATAGTTTTTTCGAGTTATGTGTGGTAAGTTTGTGAGGTCAGTAAATCAATGGCCCTGTTCGGACCTGCATTAATATGCATTGTCAGTGATCCGATAACAAGAGGTCAGCTCTAAGTTCATCAGTTCACACCTGGATTTAAAATGTCTCAGTGACCACTTGTGATCGGATCTCACTGCTTTATGTGCAAACAAACAGGTATGCGTTGATGTTTTCAGCCAATCTGACATACGGGTCCACTGTCAATCTGTTTGTGTGTGTGTGTGTGTGTGTGTGTGTGTGTGTGTGTGTGTGTGTGTGTGTGTGTGTGTGTGTGTGTGAGAGAGTGAGATAGAGAGGGAGAGAGAAAGCAGCATTTGTGTTCACACAGCCAAAAGAATGTGGCCACCTCTGAATGTGGTCTGAGTGATTGGATCTCAAAAGAGCCTCAATGTGTCTCAGGCGTCCTCACACCTGAACTTAGAGCTGTCCACTGGTGATCAGATCACCTGAGACTGATGTTCATACCAGGTCTGAAACGGGGAAATGTTTCTCACCTGCTTTGACTTCAAATGGCAGATCAAACTCTCGGAGGGCATCCTTCCTCAGGGGGAGGTTCTCCAGCTCCACTGCACCTGAGGAATGACACGAAACAGACAGTCTGTCAATGCTGGGTTGCCTCATTTTCCTAATAAGTGCTGATGATCTCAATTAAAATTTAAATTAAAATTGACTGTTTGTTTCACTGTGACTGAATTGTTGTCCAATGCAACAGACCACGCCACTACTTTTAAATGTCTTAGTATAGTTCACACAATAACAACACATATATACTGTCAGGTGTTACAATCATTTTGTCGAGCCATTGATAACAATAAAGGAAGGCTAAAAACACCTCTCTGTATACAGTTCAACAGCACCGCAAACTACAGCGTCCACAGTGACAAAACAGCTGAATCAGCACCTCTCCAAGACACTTTCAGCACAACCTTAACATTAGAACCTTCATGAAGGAGTCATAAGATTTCTTTCAGAACTGTTGTATCAGACTGCATTCATTTTAGTGGTGTGTCACTCTTGTTTTAGTGTACATATCAATTCTTAGGGGCATTTTCTTCTCATGTCACCCTTGCACAAACTTTACACTCAAGTTCTACTGTGAAACTGATAAAGCTCAGTTTCAAGTCGAAGTAGACAGCAAGTAGTGTAGTCCAACACTGTTATAGTTCAGGTTGCAGCGAATATTGGAGCCTGAGTCTCAGGTCTAACACTGAAGAACAAGAATCAGAATCAGGTTTATTGCCAAGTAGGTTTTCACACACAGGGTGTTTGGTGTTTTGGTGCATAACAATAAGCATAGTAAGAAGAAAAAGTATAAAGAAAGATAAAGCCAAGCAAATCAATTTGCATATACTTGAAAGTCAAGAAAGCTCTCACTGTGACTTAATACAGTTTAGACTTTTCAAATTGATCTGCACTTTCATCTGTAGTAATACGTAATTACCTCATACACAACAATAAAGAAGAAATCATGTTCACTTTGACAGATTACTTAGAGGGAGGGGAAGAATGAAAACACATTCCCACATGCAGAACACTGCAGTGTGCTTCGTAAAAAATAATTAGCAGTAATTTTAAGTGACCAGAAAAATAGAGACATGTGTAATTACCTTTCAGAAGGGCGATGGAGAGCTGATCTGTGTTCAGGTTGCTGACATATTTGCCCAGGTATGTGTTTAGCACCCAGGCAACAAGGCCCTCCAACATTCTGATAGGTCAGGGATGCTGAGAGCTACACCAAGGTGTGGGAGGAAACTGTGATGATGAAAAACACCCTGTTGATTGTAGCCCTGACAGGGGAGGTGTACAATGTATATACAAGTAATATAATACACATAGGATACAGGATATAGGACACAAATTTTATTCATCTATTTACATATAGCAGTAAACTGCCAAGTTGATCACAACTCGGTCTTCATTAAGCTAAATCCTGTCCTCCTGCAGAGGAGATCTATAATTTGCCAAACTCCGTTCTAAAATGTAAAAAGTTAATTTGTTCATAGCCACAAGTTAGTACAAGCTTCAGTGTGATATTAAAGACTTTTCAAGAATTGTTAGTCTGTTGATAAACTGCAGACAGGGCCTGATAAAACGTTAGGCTTACACTGCACATTACCGCTTTCAGGTGATACTGGCATTGGGAATATTCCCATTCCTAATACTGACTGAGGGGTCTAAAACTCCAGTCTAGTTCTATAAGTTACGTGCCTATGCCATACATTCAGACATGGCCACGCTGATTAAGTTTGGGGATAGAACCCAAAGTGAAAGTGTCCGAGGTCGTGTCTTTAATGACAGCTAGCGGTAATGTAAGTTACAGAATTAGTTAAAGCAGCGACAGTTTCTAATCACAGTCGATGGATTACTCAAGGCTGCCATCTTATCTGACGTTGGCACCGTGACAGTAACTATAACACTCAACTAAAGTTAGATGTTAACAAAGCAGCACCATAACTCCACCTAACTACAGCTACCATTAACCCAGCGTTAATGTAATGCACCAAAGGCAGTGCTACTGACTCACCGTTTCAGACACGTCCGTTTATCGACCCAGCTTGGCTGAGTCCATGTCGCTGCCAGCCTAACGCCACTGTCAGAAGGTGGTCATGTCGTGTCAAAACCACTCAGGACAGGACTCACGGTAAAGGGACGGTTAGCGTTTTATGAACCGCATACTGGAGACTGCCACGCATTAACTAACACATATTATCTAAACGAGGACTAAGTAGAAATGACAATGAACCTACTTAAGAGTTGTCACCATCAGCAAGCAGCACAAAACTGGTTGTGGTGACGGACAGGGCAAGGTTGTGATCTTAGTTAGCTAGCCAATTAGCTACAACTAGCATGCGAAGGGTGTCCAGTCAAAAACAGGCAGCCGACTGTATCACACTCAAAGACAAAAGTAACCGGGTTCGTTTTCACAGTAAACACAGTTAATCCTTCCAGAATAAATGGATTAATACTATATTTTAAAATTAGAGAGTTATGTGTTGCTGCTTCGTAAATAAACACACTTCCTAATACCGTTGAGCTTCCAACGCATACTTCCTGTCATGTGACAAAAACAAACCATTCCTCTCGTTTTGCGTTTGGTTTAAAACCGGGGACTGCGAATTGAAATGTTCTGCTGATATTTCCTACTATCCAACGTACAGCTGCACCAGCTGAAAAGTAATGTAATTTATTCATTTATTATTTATCTTTTAAAAGCCTAAAATAGGGCTGCGTAGTAATTTGGTGAGGTAGCCTACGTACGTAGGTGCCTAGCCTACCTACGTACATATTTTTTCTAGCTGATAGCGGTGAGCGTATTTCCCCGGTGTATTTGTCATTTGGCGAAAGCGGTTGTGAGCAGCACCGTTGTTAGCATCTAACTCTGACTCTTGACAAGGGACAAAATAAACAGTCCAGGAACACAACACGAGGACTTCCGGTGTGCCGAGTTCTGCCTGCCCGCCGAGAAATGCATGTTAGTTTTTTTTTACTTAGTTACTTAGTTACTAAGTTTATTGTCCCCAAGGGGAAATTCATTTTCACAGATCTGTACAGAGAACGCCAACATATGCACATTGCACATAATCACACAACAGTGTTTGTTTGTTTGTTTGTTTGTTTGTTTGTTTGTTTGTTTGTTTGTTTGTTTGTTTTTCCTTTATTGTAAACTTCAAATTTACAAACTGTAAGACAATTGTGGAATTTTTTAGAAACAATGTAGTAAAAACAAACACAGCTGAAGAGACATATACACAGACACAATAAATTCAGTACAAAAACAGCAACAAACATTAAAATAGATTAATCAGAGTAAATCATAAATTAATTATTAAAAATAATGAAATAAAATAAAATAAATGACTAAAACTGTTAAAACTTACATATTAAGGCACTTCATTGAGGTCAATTTCTAGTAATACTTAAAGATATTTGGCATGTTTGCATTGCATTTCATTAATTTCAGACCCATAGTATAGAGTTAAATTGCATTATAATAGCACATGGAGATGGGTGGGGTCTTCATAAATTTAGCCTTATGGATAAAGAAATTGGTTAAAATGAGCAAAAAAAATTCTTATCTATAGTAATAATTGCTGTGGTTTTGCTACTTAACCATTCCATGAATTGTTTCCAGAACTGGGTATGAGACAAAGAGATGCTCTGTTGTTTCAATATCACCTTTATAGAAAATACATTAATTTACCTCCAAGTCAACTCTTAGTCTTATAAATGCACTGGAAGGGTAGAAATCATTAATTATTTTGTAGTGGATTTCTTTTGTTTTGGGTGGAACTGGGTATTTGAAAGAAATTGTTCTCAGTCTGAATATTTTATTTTGGTCAAGCAAATTCATAACATTATTTCTACAACACTCAGCAGGGTATAAATCATTTGTTAGAGTAGATCTTATGAATTTGTTTGAACACTTTATAAACTCTATTTATAGAAAGTGTGGGAAGATGAGATGTGGATATATTTTGCTAAGATAAGGAATGAATTGGGTATGGCACTGATAAGAGATTTAAATTCTTTGAGGTTGCATTCAAAGTCCTATTTACAACAAAAAATATTGTAAGGTAATACATCTCCATTTGCATCTAACAGGTCCATCACACAGCAAATATTCCTAAGCATTCAGTTCCTATTAAACAAAGACTTCCTTTTGTGAAGCACATATCTGTTCTTCCATAATGGTGTATTATGACATATGAAGTTGTGATTGTGAAATAATTTCCACAAAAGTAAAACCTGTTGGTGATATTTAGAAAACTTAACAGGCAATTCGGTGACATTGTAATCACATTTTAAGATAAATTTGATCTTTTCAAATACAGTTTTAGGGAATATGTGCCAGATACTGCCAGAGGATGTAACACATTTAACAAATTCCATTCGTACATTCAAAGTCAATTGCTTTTACCCCACCTTCAGAGAGGACTTTAACAGTGATTGCTTTTTTAGTGATTTCAGTTCCTCCATATAAAATTAAAGTCAAGTTGGTTCAGAGATTTAACAAAGTCTGAACTAAGTGCTAATGAAGATGCAGGGTGAACATCTCTAGATATGCTTTCCATTTTGGTAAGATAGGTCCGACCGAAAATGGATAATCCCTTTGTAACCAAGCAGTGAGTTTGCATATACTTTCATCTGGCCTACTTTGTTCCTCAAGTTAGGCAGCTCACATTCCTTCAAATCTTTTGTTACATAAACACCTAAGGATTTTACCTGAGTTTGACAGGTAGATCATAAATTATATTCTGTGCATGTTCCTAAATAGACAGGAGTTCATATTTTTGAATGTTGAGAAATAGTCCAGAGGCCCTGGAAAAGAGTTCAATGTTCTGTATGCCAACATGAACCTGATGTTCATCCTTCAGAAGCAGGGTAGTATCATCCAAAGAGGCTCTGTTCCAAATACATTAAGTTTTTTCAAGTTCTCCAAGTTCTCACAGTTGTTTATCATTATAGCCAGCATTTCTGCTGCTAAAATGAACAGCCCTGGACTTGCTTCATACATTGTTAACCATTGTTTCCAGATGAATCAATCAATTACCCCTGAGAAGACTTAAGAGTTATTAGAACACTGGTAAGTGAACTATGGTTGTTCTAACCATTATCAAGTAACAGAAAAATCAGTACATTGTTTTTCAGTGGTAGAGTTCTATCCCAGGGTGTTGGCAGCAAGAGGGGAATTGATTGTACCCCTTGTGCGTTCGCACACAGTGTGTGGGTGCCTTAGTTTATGTCTGATATAGTGGTAACCTCACATTTTTCTCAGTGGTGAGGTCAATTTATTTTTGATACACCATTGTGGTGCTATTTATGTTGTCTTCATCCCCTGTTCGCAGCTGGATAATCAGACGGTGGAGTTCTTGAGTTTGTTATTGTATTTGAAACGCCATTGTGGTGCTATTTATGTTGGTCTTAATCCCTGTTCGCAGTGGGTATTTGATTTTTGAAGAAAAGATGGAAGCTGCCCACTTGTGTTGTTTCTGCCACATGGCTGTGGATCCCCGTGATGGCCATCGAGAATGCTCCCCACTGCTTGGGGGCGGCACATCTGATAGAGCAGGGGTTTTCAAAGTGTGGGATAGTGGGCCTCCCCTAAGAGAACTCAAAAGTAGCCGCGCCCCCACACTATTATTACTTTTATTACTGTTATTGATGTTGCTTTGTATGTTCCACGCAGGCTTAAAAAAAGGTTTCAAGAATAAATGTCATACACATCTTTATTTTTTTTTACATGTTTGTATGTTCTTGAACATATTTTTGATTTTGAATACATTTAAACATCTTTTTGTTAAAAAAAAAAAAACTTATTCACTTAAAAAAAATAAATTATAATTTATTTTCACTCATCCGACGTTATCCCACATTAACGCTGAAACACTGCACACAACACATTTGCTCACCTCGATTTTAGTGGGAACAGTGAGTCTGTGTCTTTGATGCACACAGGCGGTTGATGCGGGGATGCGCTGTAGAAAGGAATAAACGCAGATCATCCTCTACCTGCAGCCGTGACCGGTACTTGCTTTTAATCGTATGTGTATGGTATGATGCCTCGGTTGCCTTGGTATTTACAGTACCAAATGTCTGGATGTCTTTCTTCTGGGACTGCAATTCATTAAGCTTCCTATCAAAAAACTCCCACGGCTTGGTTGTTAAATTGTGGTGCTTAGTTTCAATGTGGCGCCGGGGTTGACATGGTCGCATAATGTCGTTAGCTAGCACCTCTTTGCAAATAACACACTGTGGCAGCGGAGCATCGTCAGGACCAATGCATGAAAAACCAAACGTTAAATAATCAGGGTCATACTTCCTCCGTTTTCTGCTCACCTCTGTGCCCACTCTCACTTTCACCTGAGGCACTAAAAATCGATCCATTTGCTGTAGTTAGCTAACCAGATGATACACTTTTTTTCCTTTCTTTTCGCGCCTCCCCTTAAGTCCTCTGGCGCCCCCCTGGGGAGGCGCGCCTCACACTTTGAAAACCGCTGTGATAGAGGATATTGAGAATCCTTGCAGTGGACCGGCTGAACTCCATCTGGAGGAACATATTCCTCAGGCGAAGTACTTGCAGCAGTCTGCACGTGGTAAAGCAGCAGCTCATCGTCCACCTACTCAGGGATGGGTGAACAGACATGTCTCTAAAAGGAGCAAGAAGCGCAGACAAGAGCACTAATCTGATTATGCTCAAGGGCGGGGCTCTGGACAGTCAGCTCGTAGAGAGCTGCTTAGTCCATCGGCGGCTGCAGATGACCCACCACAGCAGGATGATACTCAGGGGAAGATTCTGGCGGCTATTCAAAATCTCTCAGACAGACTGGGTAGGATTGAGGCTCAGCGTCCGGCTCCTGGCACAGTGCCTGAGCATCTTGGGCCAAGTTTGGCCTCCCAGGATGAGTTTCCTTCCTATTAGGGTGAGAAGTCGAATCCACCTGATGTCCTCTCCGTATATGCACAGAGTCTGTTCCAGCAGCTGCAGACTATCTGCAGATGCTTAGGAAGGCATGGAACAATCCAGCAGCTACAACACAATTTAATGCGGGTTGTTGCAAGCTGACAAGGTCTCAATATGCGTCTGAGACTGGGCTAGCTGATATGCCCGTGGTCGAGAGAGAAATGGCGGCTTTGACATCACTTGGCCCAGAACTTGGCTATTGTTCTGGCAGCTATTAGGAAGACTGCCAACCCTGAGAATCAAGATACTATGAACATGATTGACTTGGCCCTTATAGCCCATGCCCAGCTCACAAGGGACATTGAGGTGGCCATGTCATCAGCCATGCTGGCGTGTAGACAGATCTGGCTAGCACAGACATTGTTGCCAGAGAACATCAGGAAAGACCTTACTAACATGGCGGTGGTGCCGGGCAGTGTTTCATTCAGACTCTCAGAGCTTATTGGAGAAGGCTGAGGAGTGTCATTTCACAAGGGAAGGTGTTCAGCGCACTTTCAGCAGAGCAGGGGTTTCTGGGTATAGGTCTAGGGGCCCTCAGCCCCCACACCAGACATCATGGTCCCGCAACTTTAGCGGACAACAGTACAGAGTTTGTTGCCTCTGGTAGTGGTGCTAAACAACCACCACAGCGTCAGCAAGGGTGCCTGCCACGCTTGTACTCTAAAGAGACACGGTAGAGAAAGCACCCCCCAATAGGTCCAGGACCTCAGGTCCATCTTAGATCTGAGGCCACTAAATGCGTTCATAAAGGTGTTACATTTCAAAATGTTAAACACCAGACAAATTCTGCAGTCAATCCAGAGAGGGGAGTGGTTCACTTCCCTGGATTTAAAAGACGCTTACTTTCATGTACGCATCTGCAAAGACCACAGACCGTTCCTAAGGTTCGCCTGGGCCTATCAATTGAAGGTCCTTCCAATCGGCCCCTCTTTCACCAAGAGTGTACATTGGCTCTGTCTCCTCTACAAGTGTCCGGTCTGAAGATCCTACCCTATTTGAACAACTGGCTGATCTGCGCTCCAAGTCGCAGTCAGGCACACTTGGAGGGTTGTTAGCCATGTACAAGCCTTGGGGTTCAAGGTAAACATGAAAAAGCGCAACCTAGAACTCCCAGACAGTTAATCAAACAATTGAGATCAGTTCATTTCGAGTTGGCCTCTTAAGAGGGGGACATAGATCTAGGGACACTGTGTCCATTAAGGGTGTTGAGGGCTTACTTGGCACGCACTCAATCTGTACGGCACGCACATTCCCTGTTGTTTCTGCTATGGTAGCTGTAAACTGGGCCTTGCTGTGTCTAAACAACGCCTGTCACACTGGGTGGTAGACACCATTTCCCACGCTTACCACAGGCAGAACATTCCTGTCCCTGGTAGTCTAGTGGCACACTCTACTAGGTGTATGGCCACCTCCTGGGCTGCTTTGAGAGGGGTACTGTAACCAAGGTTAGATAATCTGTGCATTTTGAAATGCTCCGTGCGGTTATTTTGAAAGGATTGTTTCCTCTGCCAGCGTCTACTTCCTGTTTCTTTTATTAGCCTTTTGCATGTCGAGATGCTGACTCGGTCGACCAATCGGGTGTCAGCTCCCGCCTGGTTGACCTCCGCGCGTGGGGTTTACCTTTTTCTCGAGCAGCGAGCAACCATCAAGACAGGCAACACGTGAAACAATGAAAGAAAAACTATAAAAGTTGATTAAAGTTGATAAAAACCTGCTGGATAACTTCACCACGATCCCGTGAAAAAAACGCATTGGTGAGAGATGTTTTGACCGTGCTAATCGCTAGCCGCTAACGCTAACAAACACACAATGGTAATGCCATTCACTTATGCTAAAGATGTTAGCTATGTTATTTTGAAAGTGAAATCTAAATTGGTGCAGTGTAATATGTGTTTTGTGTATGCATTTAACCCTTGCATTTCTGTTATATGCTGGATGGTTATTTGTGTAGATTTAAGCACCTTAATTTGTGCTTTTTAAGCACACAAATCTGTGCTTTGCTAATTGTGCACACTAAATATTTTTGTTGTTTAAGTACCTTTCCTGTGCACTTAAAGTGCATTAAGCTGCACTTAAATTGTTTCGTAGACTCTACTGTAGGCTGCTGTTGCATGGCAGAGGGTGCACACAGCATGTGTTTTCCTTTTATTATTATTATTGTATTATTATTATTTTATGCCAATTGAGATATGTGAAGGTGAATGCGAATATGTGAAAGAGGAAATATTTTGTTTATAATTAATTTTGC
>NW_019525414.1:1021777-1022092 GCF_002814215.2 Seriola lalandi dorsalis | reverse complement strand
GGAGAACAGGTAGTGCAGTTTCGGAAGGATGTTGCTGAGGGACTGGATAGAATAGATAAATCAGGGCTTCCAGGAAAGTTGAAGATGTGGTGTCTGCAGTTTGGGTTATTTCCCAGGCTGATGTGGCCACTGTCTGTATATGAGATTCCAATATCCACTGCAGAAAATATGGAAAGATTAGTTAGCTTTTACATTAGGAAGTGGCTAGGTGTTCCTAGATGTTTAAGCACGGTGGCACTGTGTGGGAAAGGCATACTTCAGCTCCCAGTAACCAGTCTAGTGGAGGAGTTTAAATGTACCAAGGTTAGGACAGAG
>NW_019525414.1:1020865-1021402 GCF_002814215.2 Seriola lalandi dorsalis | reverse complement strand
GAGAGGATTGTCACAATGCTTTGGCTCCAAAGTGACTAACTGAAATGAATTGGTTGATTTCGTTGCTGTTCTCACCTGGGAACTGATATATCTTGTAACCTAAAGATGTTCTTTCATTTTATAGTTTAATTATATATTATTATTATCACCCTATAACATGTTTTACCTCTCTCCATTTTCAAATGTAACGCAGTAACACGTTAACTCACAAACATTTTAACTGACTTACTTTTTTCTTTTATCTTAGAACATTTTTACACTGTGATTTACTTCTACTGATGTATTTTCACTGATAGTGATGCCGTTCACGTGCTGACGTCAGTGTGGTGTCTCATCTCCAGTCAGTTTCTGTTACTGGTAGAGTTTATTGCTGCTCTGTCTGAACACAGTTAATGTTGCTGTTTTCTTCATCAGTGTCTAACTACCTGCTGTACATTTAAACTTACACTAGTTCTGCTCCAGCACTCAGAGCTCTCTGCTCCTTTTAGTGACTTTCACTAACTCAGCAGTTTTTTACATGCTGTTCAGATCTGATAG
>NW_019525414.1:1019907-1020815 GCF_002814215.2 Seriola lalandi dorsalis | reverse complement strand
ATTTACAGTGTATGGTTCTGCCCTGGACCATTCCCCATCCCTTGATGCAAATCAGACAAAACCTTCATGACGAAGTGACAAAGTGAGGGGGAATAAAATCTAATCTAAATGAGGACAGCAACTCTTTGTCTCCTCCCCTTGTCAACCACTGTGTAAGTAGAAATTACAATGCATTGTGTTACTTATACAGCTTACTACTTGAAAAGGCTGAGTCTGGAACCTTGTACTGACAAAACTGACTTCATCATCTAATAGTTTGAAAAGATTGCTGAGGGTTTGTTTTCACTCTGCAGGTACACAAGGCCCACAACACAACAAATGACACAGAGCCTTAAAATCTTATTTTTCAAAATTTTATTTTCATAGGCAAAGTGGATTTTTTTCCTGCATCATTAACAACATGTTTCCTAAAAGGAGCTGAAATTTAAATGTAACCAAATCAAAATCAAAACAACATTATTAATCATTCAAGTAAAATAAATGTGTGAGCTATTTATTCTATTGTAGCCTACTACAGAAGCTAATGTACATTATGGTTAGTGGATGTGGATCATTGTTTTTCTAAATTCAATTATTCAGAAAGAAAGTTACCTTTTTGGATGGCATAATAACAAGTGGATGAAAATAACAAGTGGAACTAGACAATTCCAAGGAAATTTTGAGTGCCACGGGGGCTACTGCCGGGATGAGTACATGATTTATTTCCAGTGTTCAAAAGTCACCCTGATCATATTCTGGTTTTGAGAAATGTCTTGATATAAAAGACTCCGATATAAAACAATGTCACATCCCTCCATCATGTATTATGTGGGAAATATCTCATATTCTGTCTTGTTTTTTTTAATAAAGGCAACATGTCTTCAAACTGGCATTTAAAGGGTTAAAATCCTGAAAACTAATAATCATTT
>NW_019525414.1:1019281-1019857 GCF_002814215.2 Seriola lalandi dorsalis | reverse complement strand
AGACTGGTTGAATTTGCTTGAAAGATTCTTTCATCTGGGCTTCAATCTGGCAACTAGCCTTTAAACACAAATGGTTGTAGTTCTGACTAAAAATACTGAGAAATTTAAGATTACTATCACCATTTTAATGTCAATATGGTCATGAATATATAAATATTTCTATAACTACAGACGCTTAACTGAACATATTTGTTAAGTTTCATATTAAGGTATTAACCATGGACCTAAAATGCCTCTGGAGCTGTCAAGAGCTGGTGAATGAAGAAGGCCACTCACTTGTCTCTTTGGATGAGGTCTTGGGTTTCAGCTTACACCTGCTTGGCTGCCTCTGCCATACTGCACCTGCAGTTTGTTCGGGTCTGTTTCAGCTGCATTAAAAATATGATGCAGCTATGTCCCATTTCACGACTACTGTTTTATCAATTAGTCAGTGACAATGCAAAGTACAAAACTTATAACTAGTTCAGTTGGATTAAACTGTAACTAACGTTAGCCAAACATCGGTTGTTAGCCACTGATAATTAAAGCTGCATTAGATAAAATAACATTCTTTTTTTTTTTGAGGGGGGGGGGGGG
>NW_019525414.1:967477-1019231 GCF_002814215.2 Seriola lalandi dorsalis | reverse complement strand
TGGTGTGAGGAGCAGTGATGGCTGGCATTAGGGGAGTGACTCTGGGACGCCAGTGATCACTGTCTAGCCTCCTAGAGGTGTCATGGGACCAACTAGACGAAACACTGGTGAAAGGAGGTTCCCACCTGATGACCCCAAAGACATGTTAGTTATCACTGCTCATTAGTCTGTATAGCTAAATTAATAGTTATCATAGGACATGTTAAGCTTAAGGAACTATTCACTGAGTCTGGTCCACTTTCTGTAGTACAAGTTTCTTGTGTTTATCTTAAATAAATGAGTGAAAGGTTATTTCAGTAACCATAGTTCCCTAATATTTTGAATCTGTTATTACATATGTTGATCCTTAATAATTGTGAAGTCCCCTTTACAATGTTTCATGAGTTCAAACTGTTATTCTCTGGTAATTTAGAGAGTAATCAGGGAAATTAGAAGATGTATTCTAGCTTTTATGTGATGGTGTACTGATTAGAAGCTTGAATGTTCTGACCTTATCCACAATAAGTCAGGTTTTTTTTGTGGATCCTGAGAGTTCCCGTCCCACCTGTAGTTGGAGCTTGGAGACTATTGGATGTTTGATGGCGAGCTATGGCCCAATGGAGAAGAACTAGAGACTCAATTGCATGCAGAAGATTGGAACCCTGAACTCCAGAAACTTTGCTTCCACACACACCGTCAACTCATTCAACAGTGCGGTAGGACAAACAGTTGCCACTTTCCCAGTGGACTGAGCAGTATTATCTGCTGCAAGGACTAAGTGATTGAGCTGAAGGGGTTAACTTGAACATTGAATCTAAAGACTATTGATACAGCTGCAAATTATTTATTTTATTTTATTTTTTTAGGGATGTGCCAAACTATCAGTATTCTTGTTCCCAGGCCAACCTGAGCTAATTTTGGACTTTTGTTGGTAAACAAGGCTGTCAACTTGACTGGCAGTCACCCTTGCGGACCCCTTGCTGACCTCAGATTGTGGGCCTGATTGGACAACGCGGACCAGAAAAGGTCCATAGACAGTCTTGGACAGTATAGTAGTGATCACCTTTTCATTGGGGGTCTGCAAGTCTATTTTGGGACATTTCTGGCTTAAAAAATGGTCGTCAGTCACAAAAATGCCTATCAGCACAAGGTCAACAAAAGGTCCTCCAAATTGACACTATTAACGGTTTTTGTCCAATTGGCAGCCATTTGGACTGGACAAAACTTCCTCCTTATGTACAAATAACACTATAGCGCCACGTAGAGCAATTGTCCATTCAACACAATGGGGTGTCCACTGGCAAGAACTTTGCATTGCCATTGGATACCTTTTTACCATACGCGTGTCCATTGAGACTACCTTGGGCCAATGGCAGGAAGATTCCATTAATTTTTTGTCCAAAAGGTGGAATTTTCCCTAGTGTTTGGTCTGCATTTGGGTCCAGCCTTACCACAAACTGTAACAGTAATAGTGTTGGGAACAGACTTCAAGCAAGGGCCATGCGGGATGGTTGGCTTCTAGGTAATGTAAACTGCTTGTTGCTCTTAATTATCAAATTGATTCTTAACTACTTTCGGACCGTACGGGGACACTTTTAAATGCATATATGAAATTATGACAGTTTTCTAATAGATATGGTTATCTGGTAGACTATTCAAAATCTCACTTCAAACAACATGGCATTAATTGCACTGATGATGGGGCGTTTGTAGTATCAATTGAGCATGGTTATTGTGACCTTAGGTTACCCGCTCAAAACCTGGCTCCTCATGCCGCTCACCAACCCCCATACAGTCACCTCATTCTTTAATTACATACTTTTTTACCCAAAAGAGCTTTTTCTTTACTGTAAGATATTGAATAATTTTTAATAATTTAAAAATTCCATATTATTTAATTTCAGAATTGTTAAGACTCCTTCAGCATGGCTCTGATGTTCTGACAGTATTTATCTTTTTTTCCCCATGTCCCCTTAGGGGCTACGTATATATTCACCGTCCACAGGTAATATTTTTTGCTTTGCCTGCATGCTTTTTTTCCAACAAAGAAAAAATGTATTTGTTAGTGATTTTACTGACAGGAAACACCCCAAACGTGTGCATGACCATGGGAAAAGCACAGAGCACTGTAATTGCATGTTAGCATTAATTCAGCGCTCATCTGTCACTGGGAGCAGGACTGTGAATGCTAAACTAGTGCAACAGCTGGAGGGAGAGAAGCAGTACTGGTGGGTGGTGCTCAAGCGGGTTGTTCAGTTTTTAAGTGAAAGAGGGCTGCCTTTCCGTGGTGATGACACAATGGTGACTTTCTAGGCTTTCTTGAAGTCATCTTTCAGTTTCATCCTTTCGTCGCTGAGCACATGAATAAGTATGGACAGAAGGGTAGGGGCAGCACCTCCTATCTTTCATCCACTGTATGTGAGGACTTGATTGAGCAAGTGGGCGACAAGGTGAAAGCTACCATAGCTGCAGAGATACAGCAGGCAAAGTACTTTTCTGTGATTGTGGACTCTACTTCTGATCTGTCACATACTGACCAGCTGACATTCATTTTTAGATTTGTGAGTAAAGGGAAAAATAATTTAACAATTTGATGGCTTTCAACCAAATGAGAATCACACAGGGGAGAGTCTGGCTGATACTGTAATGGCTATGCTTGACAGTTTAAGCTTAGATATCGCAAAATACAGATGCCAGGCATATGACAATGCAAGTTATATGTTGGGGCGTTACAATGGGGAGGCTCGCCTTAAGAAGAATTCATTTATTTATTACATACCCAGATTCAAAATGACAAGTGAAGCATTACAAAAGGCCGACATGGATCTGATGAATGTTATTCATCTGTTTGAGTCTTTGAGATCATTGTATCACTTCAAGACCAATTTTGACCATTTTGAAAGATCTGTGAAGAATGTTCCCGGTGTGTGCGAGTTATATAAAGATGAACTTCAGCGGGACAAGAAGCGCAAAGCATTTTCAGATGAATCTACAGAGCATGAAGTAACACTGAAAGGACGGGAGCGATAACAGGTAGAAACGTTCAATGTCATTATTGACAAATTAGTCAGCTAATTTATGAGGTTTGGAATTCTACTGAACATGAAATCCTAGGATTTGCCTACTGTTTCGTAAACAGGCTGATGCACCCTGCGCTTCTTACCCTTCTGATTTAGAACCTCGCAGGTGAAATGATCCAGTTCAGATGCTTCATACAGAGCGAGCAGGATAAGTCTCCTCAAAAACTGTTGCTGTTGCTCTTGAAACATAGTCTGCACTCAACTTTCACCAATGTGTTTTTAGCCCTATATATTCTAACACTGCCAGTTACAAACTGTGAGGAAGAAAGATCATTTTGACAGATGGCCAAAATTAAAAATGAACCCAGCAACAGCGCCTCAGTACACTGTCACTGATGGCCAGTGAATCTCAGCTCGTCAGGAACTTGGACTTGAAAATGTTGTGACTGAGTTTGCTAAAAGGAAAGCCAGGTAGAAGTCTTTCTATGGTCAACTGGAGAGAGGAGAGGAAGCAATCATCAGACAGACAGACAGACAAGGGGAGAGACAGCAGAGATACAACAGGTGTGTGTGTGTGCGTGTGTGAGAGAGAGGGCAATCTTTTTATCACAAGAAAAGGAGAAGAAGAGAGTAAAGAGGAGGAGATCTTCAGACAGACAGACAGACAGACAGAGAGAGGCAGCCCCTGAAGAGCTGAGGAGGAGAAAAGGACCAAAAGAACATCTGGAGACAGGAGAGGAGGAGACAGACACAGAGAGAACCTCTGAGAGACACAGCTGAGCAGGAGAACAGGAGAGAGACAGCTACAGCTGTGTGTGTGTGTGTGTGTGTGTGTGTGTGTGCGTGTGTGTGTGTGTGTGTGTGTGTGTGTGTGTGTTTGTGTACTTACATGTAACATAGTATTTTCATCATTATCAAAAAAGAAAATAAGCTCTGGCTGCTTTGCTTTATTTTCCATTTAATATCAGATACTTTAAGGCTTTTAGTCAAGTTGACCTATGCAGTTTGCATCCTTTTTTATCACTAGAAGAGGAGAGGAGGAGAAGAGAGAAAATATGGTAAAGGAGGAGACAGACAGACAAAGAGAGGCAGCTCCTGGAGAGCCTAGAAGAGAGAAACAGACAGGAAAGAGACAGCAACGTGTGTGTGTGTGTGTGTGTGTGTGTGTGTGTTAGACAGAGAGGACAACTGATAGGATTAGGGATGTAAAAATACACTCAACTCACAATTTGATACAATTTCCGATACTGGGTTAAGAATACGATTTTCTCAAGATTTTTTTTAAACAAATTGTGACTGAAAAAGATTCCTTTAATTATTTGTCAGACAAAAAACACAACATTTCTAAGGTAGGGTGTAACTGTAAAACACAAACTATGCAATGAATGCATATTATATAAAAAACTACAAAATAATTTTTTTCTTATCTTTAACAAAATAAAGAGAATCCCTTTTTATTTCTCTGAGGTAGGGTAAAATGTGCAAAACAACGCATATCTTTGTTTTCACAATCACTTGCGACTGCCGCCATGTTGTCTCAGGTCCATCTGAACCTGACAGTGATGTACGATGTCGAACACATAGTGACATATGACATTGATCAATTGAAATCAAAAGCGAAATCCGCCCTCTGCTGTTTGAAAAAGGCAACGTGATTCATTTTTCATCTCAACTGATTTAAATCGTCCTACATTTGTATTGATTTTTATCTGTCTCGCGATGCATTGTTACATCCTACATAGGATGAAACATGATATTATCACTATCAAAAAGCTAAAAAGCTCTGGATGCTTTAGTTACCCTTTACTTTAAGGCTTTTAGTCAAGTTGTATTGTAATAGTTACTTTTCATTTTCCTATGAGGTACAGTGCTCTCCACAATGAAATAGAACTTTTTCATATTTGCCCTGTACTATGCCTGATTTGTTAAAGAAAGAAAAAAAAGGTCTGACATCACAAAATGAGAGATTGGGTTAGATTTTGGTTGACTTATGCTGTTTGTACCCTTTTTTATCACTAGAAGAAGAGAGGAGGAGATTAGAGAAAATAGGGGGAAAGGAGGAGACAGTCAGACAAAGAGAGGCAGACCCTGGAGAGCCGAGGAGGAGAAGACCAAAAGAGCATCTGGAGACAGGAGAGGAGGAGACAGACAGACAGACAGACAGATAGACAGGAAAGAAACATTAACAGGTGTATGGATGTGTGTTTGTGTGTGAATTAAGGAAGAATCAGAATCACAGAACTGGATTGGTGGAAGTGAGGCAGTATGTGTTTGCATATACCAATGGGTTACATTACGTAGGATAATGTCTTGATATTGTTGCTGCTGGCCCAGGAAAGCATTGTTGCAATCATGTGGTGTAAATCCTGTATGATGGAGGATATCTACAGGTGTTGATCAGTGTAAGTCCTGTATGATGGAGGATATCTACAGGTGTTGATCAGTGTAAGTCCTGTATGATGGAGGATATCTACAGGTGTTGATCAGTGTAAGTCCTGTATGATTGAGGATATCTACAGGTGTTGATATTGTCCTTCTGGTTGTGATTATAGGCTGTAGCCTGTCAGTGAATGCCTGATTGAGGGGGGTGGCTCCAAGACTTTGTGCCCAGGGGCCTCTGCATTCTTAATCCGGGCCTGGTTAGCGGGTTTTAGCAGGTTTTCTGACCAGTGAAAAAGGGGCTTTACATTAGACACACAGTTCCACTTGTTAACCGGAGCTGCTCTAGTCTGTGACCGGCTGTGTACACAGTAGCCTCCAGAGTGGTGACTACAGAGAGGGACATCTACATTGGAGCCAAAGTAGCACATTTTAGAATTCATTTATTTATCCCTAGCAAACAGAGTCTGCAGCAAAAAGACAGCTTCAGCCTGAGCTACATTGTTGACTGCCATGATGCATTTTGCCTCCACCTGTATCTTTACTCCTTTTATGTTAATTGGTGGTTGGTGTACCACCTAGTGGTAGAAACTTTTGGTTGAAGTGTGGTGCCTTCCTGATACATACATACTCAAGCACACACACAATACATACATACTCACACTCATATACCCTCATACTCATGCACATATTCTCACATTACGCATGCATATCTATGAATGTGTTTATGAATATATATATATAGCATATACATGTATGTATGTACATGCATAACTTTATGTATGTGTATGCATGGTAGTATGCATGTATGTGCAAGTGCTTAGCACAAATATATATTTAAGTGAAGTAATCAGTTTTGGCTAAGGTGCCTTCTGCTACATGATTGTATTTTATATTCTGAGTATACATATAAAGTCATTATTCTAAAAGCAATCAAAATGTTTTCTATACATCAAATGTGTTAAAATCAGTCAAGTTAGGCTCAATGTCTTTGTTGAGTGTGAGTTATCAATGTGTAATGTGGGCAAAGAAATGGAAAATGATTTGGGAAAAATGCTTTATTCATTTTTAAGAAATAAAAACTCCCCCAACATGCTAAAAAAAAAGCTTTACTTTTAAATGTCACCTTTTGGTGTTTGTGCTTGAACAAATTTTAAGTAAATGTTTTTTAATATTGTATTGTGAAGAAATGCTTAAAATGTCCTTGTTTGCCCTGCAATGGAAAGTAATTTTATATAACATAATTTCATGTTTTACCAGAATCCACCTCAGGCCAGAATCACACCTTATTGCCTCCCACAACCAGCAAGAAATGGTAAGTCATTGGCATGCCTACACATCATACTTGTATATGCTCAAATTAGGGTCAAAAGAAATTTGAACTTGTAAAGTGATGTTCAAAAGTAATTCCAAATGTAAGTGTAAATCAACCTTTGTAAACCTGTAATTGTGCATGTATAGAAGACATTTTGTATTTGTAAATAGAGACTGATTAAAATCTAAACAAATGACGTTAGTGGTGAGGTAGCACAAAGACACTGTGAAAGAAGTGCTTTTGTCAATGTCTGTGTACAGATAGAAACTATAAGACTTGGTGCTGAAAGTTCCCACACAGTGTGTGATTCTACTTGTAACTCGACTATCAAAAACTGTGAGCTTTGAACATCAAGGTTTACAGTTTTGGACTCCCTACCTGCTTCACATCCTGGATTGTGGATTACCTGACAAGACGACCACAGTACGTCAGGCTGGGTAACTGTGTCTCAGGGACAGTGATAAACAGCACTGTGGCTCCACAGGGGACTGTTCTGGCTCTGTTCCTGTTTACCCTGTATACGGCGGAAAATGAAATTGCCAAAATAAAATAACATAGTTATATCACATAGTTTTATCCCCAAAGTGTGTAATAAAGTGAGCGAAGCAATGTCCCTCAAGTTTCAGTGTACTACCAGTCATTAGCCGATGTCCCGGAGACAAGACAAACGGTGACAAGGAAGTGATGTCCTAACTGAAGACCCTCCATGATGAGAGGTCAGTTTGCGTTTTCATTTTCATGTTAACTCCAAAGTAGCATGGTGACATGTAAATGAAAATGCAGTAGACTGGGGGCGTTGTTTTGCATAGTTCATTTGAATATTGTCTACTGTAGAGCAGCTTAAGACTTTGTACAGAATACAGAACACTGGATATCTTTTTTACTTCTTTATGTAGGTAATGCAGGTTCTTCAATACCACATCTACTCTCTACTTTTAAGTCATTCAATTTGCTATTGGGATACAAAATTAATTGGACTAAGTCAGCGCTGAAACTCAAGGTATATACAGCCAGATTGTGAAAGCACTTGAACACTGGTCCAATTTGGATTGTTAAAGTGAAAATAATTCAAGTAATAATAAAACTATAGGTGTCATGTATATACTGTTAATAAAGATGGTCATTGCTTCTGTGATATCATCCACAGTTTTGAAATTCAGAGTGGGCTGCACTGCCGTCAGCATCTTGGCAGTGCCTGACTCCGCCTAACTCCCAGCTAATCCAAAAATTGGTAAAGAGGGTGGTGGTGGTGTGTGTGTGTGTGTGTGTGTGTGGGTGTGGGTGTGTGTATGGGTGGGGGGATGGAGCCGAGACTTTGGTGCATGCCAGAACGTGGAAAGCATATCCAAGTGGGTACCTGTCACTCAAAACAGCCTTGCCTTCAATCATGCAAAACTTTAAGCCTAAATGAAAATTTAATGGGTGAGTTATATACAAATGTACCCTCCATACAGTTGCCACAAAGGGGTAAATTAGCTATAGAGAGATAGAGATAGAGAGAGAGAAAGAGGGAGTGAGAGAGAGAGAGTGCTCAGTGCATCATGGGAGTACCCCCAAACGTGGATCAAGAGTAGGATTTTTAAGTAGAAGTTTAATTACTGCAAACTTAAAAGCCTGTGGTGTGTTATGTACCAACAGCTTCAAGGTTGTTAATAAAGATAAATTGATCAGATCTAATATAGAAGTAATGATTAGGAAAAGCATCCCTGAACAGCCTCGTTGGAACAGGGTCTAGAAGACAAGATCATGATTTAGATGAAGAAACTGTTGAAATAAGCTCAGAGAGATCTACAGGAGAGAAGCAGTCTAAATATAAGCCAGTTACTGTAGTGGACAGTACATCTGAGTCAGTTGTGTTCTGTAATAGTTACAATTGTATTTGTAAAGAAGCTCATAGTCATTACTACTGAGAGTTAAAGGAATAGACAGCTCAGAGCTGTGACTGTCAGCCTGGCTACGGTGCTGACCAGAAACCTGGGCTTGTTCTTGTTTTCTTCTGTTAACAATGAATGATAGGAAGCTATGGCTTTACGGAGGCTTTTTTGTATATCTTTCCAAGCTTTTGGAAATTCTTCCAGATTAGTGGAACGCAACTTCTTTTATATCTTTCTTGAAGTCTGCTTTTGAGCACAAGTTTGCAAATTGTACCACAGCCTCCTCTGACTCACTACCTTTTCAGAGAGGCAACAGTGTTAAGTGTTGTACACAGTAAGGCTGCAGAAGTATCAACAAGCTCAACTTGTGTGGTAGTAAAAGTTGATATAGCTGTTCTCCATTGTATTGGCACGTCAGTGGAATAAATGACAATAGAATTCTTTCTTTAAAATTGGTTACAGTATTATCAGATTGACACCTGCTGTAATCCATTATTAAGTGTTATTAAAAAATGGTCAGACAGCAGAGAGATTTGGGTAAATATTATTCAGTGTTCAATGAACAAGATTGAGGGTGTGATTAAAACCAAATTGAAACCCAATTTAGATTACATTATAGGGATATGACTCAATGATGGCAACAAAAAGCATGCAAATAAGAAGTAAAACATAAATTAATCAAAAGGCAAGTGCTATAAAACAGTGGTTCTCAAAGTGGGGTCTGGGGACCCCCAGGGGTCCTTCGGGGGGTTCCTGGGGTTCCCCAGCAAGAAAGGGGAATCATTTATTTTCACTATAATTCCTCCCATAAGTAACACAATGACAAAATCTTATCAAACAGGAGTCTGTGGTCTACTTTGTGTCAGTTTAGGGGTTCTTGAACAGTTTGAGAACCCCTGCTATGAAATAAGCACTGTTATTAATATGCTATATAGAGAGAAACACTAATCAAAGATTAAGTCAAAATATTTATTTTATTTGAAAAAATCTGAAGGAATTCAAATAATTTTCTAAAAATCAAATATGGCCATAACAGTGATATTCCCTTCAGCTGAATTTACAAAATATTAATTCTAAAATATTGGATTTGACTTAAAGGGATCCTAACAAGTTGAGGGTCAGTGGAGGAAGAACACTGACCTAGAAATAACAAACCAACCAGAACCTTAAAACCTGGAACACAATCAAGGTATCAATTAACTCCATCCTCCAAGACACCAAATATAAGAAATCCAGCCCATATTTGGGCAATATGCTTGTTTTCCTCAAGTATGCACCCAGATCCACAGCCCGATCCGGCCCATATACAGCATGATTGTCAGATGTTTCTACACCTGGACCAATTCTGACAAACAGCTGTCAGCCATACTGGAGGATAACAGCCAGAATATGCCCAGATGTGGAAGTACATGGGCCAGACTACTTTTACAGCAGTTAACATAGTAAATTCTGGCCATAAAGACTCATGTGGTCATTATCAATACTAAGATACGCTGTGGCATTCAAACCATGATTGATTGGCATTAAGCCGTGCCAAGAAAAGATTCCTCACGCAGTTACATCTCCACCCGTCTGGACTGTTGACACAAGGATGGACACATGGATTCATGCTGCTGATGGCAGATCGTTACCCTACCATCTGCTCTCTCAGCAGAAATCCATATTCATCATGTTTTTCTAGTCTTTGTCTGTTCAGTGTTGGTGAGCATGTGCCCACTGGAGGAAAAGGCTCCTGGAACCTGATGTAGTCCCGTAATGTTGTAGTCCAGTCAAGGTTCAACGTGTCGTGCAGCCTGAGATGCTTGTCTGCTCACCACAGTTGTAGAGTGGTTATCTGAGTTACTGTAGCCTGTCAACTCCAACCAGTCTGGCCATTCTCCACTTACCTCTCTTAGAAGGTTAGGTCCAAATCAGCTGCTGTCAGCTGTATTGTAAGTATTATTGCTTCAGTGCATTACAGCAGGACTCTGGACCAATCAAAAATCTGCAATATCATTGTTACTTGGGAATTATCACTTTAAGAAGTTGAATCCAAGAGTATCTCCTGCCACCTGTAATCCAGTACTGCAATGGATTCTCCAAGAATGGCAGCAGTGTTCTGATGAGACCCTTAAGGAAAGTGCAATTTATCCTGCTAATGTAAGAAGTTAACAATTTCAAGTTTTGAATATATTTTTAGATGGAAATGAAGCATTGGTTTCAGTACTGGAGGAAAATATAAATACGAAATAAAAATTGTCTTATAAATGAGTGTACAAATATTTCAGAGAGCTACTGTTCAGATTGTGACAACTGTTCTTTCAACAACCAAGAAGCTGTTGAGCAAGGCACTTCTCCACCAGCTGTACCAGCTGAACTTGTGAAAACCTGAGGACCCAACCCAAACCAGGTCTAGCACACTGCAATCTAGATAGGATCTAACTAAAAACCATCATTTTTACAATTACTTTACAATTTTTTATTATTCCTTTCCAATTAAAGCACTGCTGTTTTGACTTGACTTTGCAAGGGTCTGCAAACAGGGATCGACCGCGGTAGTGCAATCTAATTTTTATTGCAGTCACTTCCACACAGTTATGATAAAAGTGTATGAAATTGCATTTAGATGTTGGATATATAATATAGTGTACCAAGAGTCAATGTTGGGTGTGAGTAATTGCTTGTTTTATCCTGTGTAGTGTATTATAGTGGAATAGTAGTGTTTAGCATAGTTAGTTAGGATAGTAGAGTTTTCTTGTTGGTTGTTGGTTCAGTCATGTGAAAGATATGATTTTTCAGGGTCCAACATGTAGTCTGCAATGTCATGGCAAGATTTTATAAAGTTAAGATTATAAGATCTTGGCATAAATCAGAGTTCCTAGTTTGATTTAGTCATATATTGTAATTCCAGACCCGTGAAGACCTCTCAGAACAAGGCCAACAGTAAAGCACTATGTGTGTTTTACTGGTCAGCTCCCACTGTAATTTGTATTTCCCCTGCAGTGCTTGCTGATCATTCTCTATAGTCCCAATATGCACCCTTTTGTCTCTTCATCTTACAATCTCTTTACCAATCTCAGTCTTAATGACTGTTTTCAAAAATGGCATAATTGTTGTACTACAGCTCTCCTGTATCTAACAGACACTGACCAGTGTCTCTGCCGTCAGTGCAGTATGCAGTCCAAGAAATTCCTACAATTCCACCACTGATGTCTTCCTGCTGGCATGTTTTGTCGAGCTTTCTCTGGGATACAGCTTGAGTTTTGTATGAAACACTTGCATTTTATGTTATCCAGTTCTCCTTTCCTTCCCCCCATCAGTCATTCCCTTCTTCCTCATCTCCTTTACTGCCTTTGCTGAGGCGCTGGAAGCAGTGGACTGTTGAAGCGAGGAAAAAGCTGGCCATGATGGCTGCCACTGAGACAGAGATGCCAGAAAAGATGACGATTAGATAGTCTGTTAGGGTCAGGTTACCACGGCACTCCCGGAAACTGTCCTCAGAGAGTAAACTGAGGGGAACACGACGTCCATCCAGAGGCAGTGAACAGTCTATTCCCTCCAAACCTGGGAAGAAAGAAGACAACAAGTGAACCAGCTGGTAGACAACCAAGACACTGGGCTTTCCTGCCTGTGTCAACATTACAACTCATTTACAACGTGGGTATTCAGACCAAATTGAGCATTGCATTAAAAAAACACAAGAGATGGGATGTCCTTGCCCAGTGGAGGTCCTTCCTTTCCCCATGCCTTTGTCCTATCTCTTGTTGGAGACTCATCAATTTGCTTTCTAAATTGTTTCTTTGCTTTTTCTCTTATCTTTTTCTTATATGAATGAAAGGCTATTATCTCCCCTCTAATAACTGCTTAAGCACCCTCCCAAATTATTAAAGGGGAGACCTCTCTATTATCATTAATCTTAATATATTGTTTTAATATCATTGTTATTTTGTTTTTGAATTCAGTGTCATTTAAAAGAGAGTTAGTTGTTTAGCCTCCATATTGATGCACTGTTTTCTATTGCCAATGTCAGCTCATTGCTCACAGCTCAATGTCAGACCATTACAGTATGGTCTGATATATCTATTTTGCCAATATAGCATTGTTTTACATGTGATCGTGTAAAGCGTTCTCTCCTAATACACTTTTGCAGTGAAGTCTTGGTCAAAGTACAGTCTATTTTCCTGGAGCATCATTTCTTTTTTTCCCCCATTCACTCTTCAACACCTGGTGTCGTCTGTCCCAGCTCAGGAAATTCAGGCCGGTCCTCTATTACCTGCATTGGAGTGGAACGGTGTGCTTGGGTTATCTTAAGCTGGTTTTACTCTATTCCCAGTTTGGCCAGTAGAAATCCTTTGATAAAATTAATCACGTCCTCTCCATCATCTCCTTCTTTAACATTAAATATCCACATTGAATTTTGTTGGGGTTTGCTCTCTGAATAATCCTTCTTTCTCTGCGTCTTTCTGGTTTCTGGTAGTATTGTCTCTCTGTTTTCACACACACTGAGTCTCTCCTCTGCGTCATCCACTTGTTCCTGGATATTCCTCAGCTCTTGTTTCAGTTTCTTTAACGTCCCGGCTCAAATCTGTAAGGGCTTCTTTCTCGTCAGTCCGAAATAGTTTGAAGTCTTTCCTGAAGTTTTCCAGTTTATCGGTGATGTCTTCAGTGAATCATTGAAGTATTTGTTCCATAGTTCCATAGTGTCTCCTTCCGGCTTTTCTTTCTTTTAACTGACTCCTTCCCACTTAATTTGAAGATTGTGTGATGGTTCCAGAGCGGTAACTCATAACGTTTTGCAGCTAGTCTTTTAACAATATTGATATCATTTTTTTAACCAATTTTTAACATTTAGTCTAACCGAGGGTCATCGGGAGCTTTTGTCTCACGCTGTCATTAACTTTGTGCTTCCAGTGGAAGTCGCCTGTACTGTTCTGCTAACCTGTAAACTCACCTTTCAGTTTTCCCACCCATCCACATGCCAGTCTGTACATTCTTATTAAAGTACCTTCACTATAGCATCCAGTCTTCCTGTGTCTGCCTTTGGGTTCTTTCCCCTGAGTTCCTGTCTTTGTAACAACTACAAACCAAATGTTGATCTGACACTCCTCTGCTCTGACAAAATAAACACTGCTTAAAATGCAGTTTTTCTCCATTGTTTAGATGTATTGTTAAAAAAACAGGTTTTGAGAATAGTTGATAGTGTAGTGAATTACCTTTTAATTTTTTTGCTGCCACCAGCAGCAAGGTTCAACAAGTTTGTGAGGGTCAATCCTAGATACATGAATCAATGCCATGAACCCATTTAAATCTGAGTTGCCAACAGTTTGCAACAAAATTATCAAGTAACAAAGCAATATCAGAATGTGCAAACAAAAAGTCTTTCAACATAAATCAGTATATTTCAAACCCCACACTCAACAAAGACAAGGTCCTTTGCAGACCAAATAAACAACTCCAACATAAGGAGTCCAGAGTCTACACAAAATCACTTTCAAGGATTCATCAATAACCAACAAAAATTAAGTCAGTTCTGGTTCTTAAATTTACCCTGAGTAAACCCTCTTCCCAAACAATCTCTAGTGACGTGTTCAGTACAGTTAATTTCTTTTCCCCATGTGTAACTTTGGACAGGGTGGGACTGGAATCGCAATAACAATAGGTCATTTTTTATGTCTGCAGTTCTAATATGAATGAACATCATTTTCTTTATTTGGAACATAACACTAGTCTTTCTGTTGTCGTTTTATTCTTTTTTATCCTCTCCTCAAAAATAAAAATTTAGGGGAGAACTCAAACAAACAACAAACATCAGCAAAATTGTAAATTGGCCAATTAAACTTAACATTTAAAGTTTTGCTTTTGAGTTTGTTCAACTTTCATTCATTCTCATTTCTGTAAACCTTAAGTTGCGGTAACTTGAAATTTCACATTGTAACGACTTTAAATTCTCATAAATCTGCACATAATACCCACTTTATTTCAATAAAGTGAATTTAATAACAACAACAAGGACCAGTAACTTCCCATCAAATGTATAAATAATTACAGATGCAACATCTACATTCAAAACTTTTTATTTTATTTTATCTCTACTTGTTTCAAATTCCTTCCAACAAGGCCAAGTAAATGGGAACTAATGAGATAGATAGATAGATAGATAGATAGATAGATAGATAGATAGATAGATAGATAGATAGATAGATAGATAGATAGATAGATAGATATCTGCACCAAATTGAAATACAAGTGCATAAGTATGATACACAACTGTCAATCTAACAAAACTGTTAACAAGGCTACTGACAGCCAGAACTTTCAGTCTCAAAATGATCAGGAAATGCTTTATGTATCAGAATACTACTGAGTGGTATGTGTCACACACATACCACTGAGTATGTGTGTGACAATTGGAAAATCCAATAAAGTGCAAGATAAATGTAAGGAAGCATTCAGCCACATCTGAACTTGAGAGATGGGTAGGGACGAGGAGTTTGAGGTATGTAAGTGCTGACAGTGAGTAGCAGAGAGTCCATAGCAAACATGGTATGGGCTGGACACAAGGAGAGTTTTATAGGGCACAATTTGAGTGGGAAAAGGAGAATATATGAATTAAGTAAGTAAACTAATGAAGTTAGACAAGTTGGGGTGACAGACTGAGAGAAAGGAGAGAGAATTACAAGAAAACAAGATATAGGAAAATGGAGAAATTGGGAAAAAAAAGGAGAGAAACGAGGGTGAGACAAGAGATGTGGAGAGAGAACTAGAAAAAAAGAAGAGAGAAAAAGGGGATGGGTAGAGGTAGTTCCATCTCAGGCAACTGAGATTCATATCATTCTATAAGGAGCAACAGAAACTGTCCCAGACCCAACATCATCATCTACCTCGCTGGATTCACGGAAGTAGTTTGTTTTTAAGGGATCATCTGACCCCTGCAAAGAGATCTGTTCCAAGTTCCATGAAAACCCTCTGAGTGATTTCAAACATGTAGCTCAGATCTTTTGGGTACTGCAAGTGTAAAGCGTAGATTAGCCCAATTTGGTAAGCAAAAGCTTTTGGTGGGTCAGGGAGATCCTTAAGGATGATTTACTTACCATTCTGCCTCACTTCAATGGAGCAGGCACACTTTTGAAGACACCAGCACCTTTCCTCCCACTGGGTATGCAACCAATGGATGATGGTTGTTGAGAGTCTCAGAGGCTGGAATATCTCAGCGTCTGTATAGATGCTCTCCACAAACACCTAAAGTGTTCCATGTACCAAGATGTGAGCTTTTTGCCAACAAAGGCCTTTTTCAGGATTAACTACGTTGATCACTATTTTATAGAATTCTGGCAGTCTACTGGAGTGTCCAGCTGACAGAATCATACCCTCTGCATATCGGGTCCCATGCAAATAAACACAATTTCAAGATGTGGATACTTTCTCTCAATCACTGTGAGCAAGGCAGCATTCAAAGAAGATGGTTTGATGTCAGTTACTTTCTAATAATTGTATGTATTGCATGTTTAGACACATGTAACAGACATTGCATATGAAAAAAAGGGATGCTGGTCTGTGCTCAAGTATTTCAGAATCCACATTCTCTACACAATTAGCTTCACCTTTTTCTGTGCAATTGAATCTGAGAAACTTGTGAATTAAAATTCAGCTTCAGCTCCATTATTACATGGTTGGTCTGTGTCATTAGACTGACAATCACTAATTACCCTGATTGATGTCAGAAAATCTCTCCACTTATGGTTTTTATGTTTCTGTGATACATGACCAGTATGTTGTTAAGGCGATTATTTTCAAAAATGCACCCTAAGAAGGAGAGTGTCGAAGGAGATGATGCGCTCCTCAAAGGGTGGTGAGGTGTCCCTAAAAAAGCCTTTTGAAGCTGTCAGGACTGGACAAAATAACCTCACACTGATGGTTTCAAACCCAAATTTGTCCCCAAAACCACAGCAAGACATGTATACATACATGTACATGCCCTAACAGAAGTTGATCTGCAATAAAGATATACCACTATATCCCAATTTAGACGATAGCTCGTAAGATCGAACTTTTACTACCTATTTTACCTCTTGTGTGTGCGTGGTGTTTGGTACTTATTAAATGTAACCTTCAAACAGCCCTTTGAAATTGTCAGGACTGGCCAAAATGACCTCACAATAATGGTTTTTCACCAAAATTGTCTTCACAATTATAGAAAGAAATGCACAAAGAACTGATTGATTTATCTTAGAGTTGCTCTCATACCTGAGTTAAAAGGCTAAGAATTAATGAGTCTAATTAGCCAATCAGAACCAGCTTTGCCCATTTCTGCCCAGTAACACATGCTGAGACACTACTTGCCAATGGTGACTGTGGCCACCAGGGGAAGCAGGGAAACACGCACACACAATCACATCTGTCTCCCTAGGCAGACAGCAGCTTTTAAGATAAAACTTGGGGCGTCGAGTAGCTCAGTTGGATGAGCATCGGCCCCATGTGTAGAGGCTACAGTCCTCACTGCAGATGGCCCCGGTTTGAGTCCCACATCGGACAAGCCCTTAGCTGCATGTCATTCCCCCTCTCTCTGCCTCCCCATTTCCTGTCTCTCTCTACTGCACTGTCAATAAAGGCACAAAAAGCCCGAAAAAATAAATTAAAAAAAAAAAAAAAGATGAAACTTGTGTTCGTAAATGGGATATCGGACGGAAAACTACAAGTCGTATTGAACAGATCACCTCATTCATTGAAGTACAGTACTTCAATGAATATGAATAATACAAATTTGATGCCAAAATGATGATTTTTTTATAAGCTGAATATCAAAAGTAGAGATGGTCTGTCAATACATGTGTGTACATATATGTGTACAAAAATAGGTAATTAACAAAACTGTCCTCAAAATCATAGAAAGACATGACAACACACATACACAGTACTGATCTGCCTTATACATCAGGGTGTGAGAAAATATCGATACACTAAAATATCGCGATATTTCATGACGTGATACTATATCGATATTTTGAAGCGCTTTATCGATATTTTATCAATAGTTTACATTGTGACAGTGATTTTGTGATGGTGGTTTTGTGTTTTATTTAAGCCTCCGACCACTAGTTGTGCAGCAGCCACTCAGTCATTTGACTCTCCCCCTCCTTCCACGCCTCTAACTAGACGAAGAGATCTCGCAAGCATACAGGCTTCGGGCGCAGAAAAGATTAAAATATTGCATTCTACAAGTTAACATTTATGCAGGTTGAACAGGTGTATTGATAAAGTTTTTGCTTTTTACTTGCACAGATTTTATTGCACTTACTTACAGTAACTAAGAGGGGAGTTCACATCAACTCAGGTAATCTTCAGGTGAATTGTTTCACGTCACTGCTCTGCCGTGACGCCCATGTGTGCAGCGCTGATACACACACACAGCAGGGGCAGAGAGATTCTGCAGACTAGGTGCAGAGTTGGGGAAAAATATGCATTTTTTAAAAAATTAATCTGCAGAAATCTTCTCCTCTCAAAAACAAACAGACCTGATTAAAACGGTAAAAACAGTTTCACGTTAGGAACCTGTGTTTCTCTGACAGCACCGTAGCTTGCCACCAGCTAAAGCACAAACAAGTTTTGAACTGTTCTGAATCTGATTGCATAAAGAAGAAACTGCATTTGTTTATGCATATAACATTGTGTGTTCTTTAAACTATGAGAGTTTTTCTAAAAGTAGACTATTTTGGAAAAAAAAAAAATCGCAATATATTGGCTTGCTTGTATTATCCCAATACATCACAATATATCGTATAGTGACTGTAGGGACACAGACAAAGGCAAGATGGCCGATTCAAAATCTTCGCTGTGACCACATGGCCTGAGCAAGGAAGACTACACAAGATGGCAGTAAACAAAGAAACCACTCAAAACAGCCACTGAGACCACCTGGTGTGTGGGGGAGGGAAGGTGTGAGTTTCTTTGTTAGCCCAGCTCATGTAATCTAAAGGTACCAGGTTAGAGCATGCAGGTTCTAGAACTGAGACGTACTACAGGTATATGTGAACATGCAGGTCTTCAATTAACTGTTTGACTTACCACAACCTAAGAAAACATTACAACAACAAAACATTAACCAATATGTACATTAACAAAGGTTAAGAGTTATGCTGCTTAGCTGTGCTGTGATAAGTGAGGTTAGGCCATTTTACCCGGTCCTTGGAACAAAACAAAGAGGTCCTTTCCAGTGTTGTTGAAGAGTCCAGTGAGTTGGGTGGCTTCCTGGTGGAGTGAAGTCCTGTCTGGCTGTGTGGTCTCTGTGTTGGAGAGGAGGTTGGCTGGTTTGCTCTTTGTTCTTCTTACTATTCCACGCTAACTCTGCTGTGGCTCCTGTTGCTTGGGAAATCAGCTGGCAGACTTTGTGTCGTAGCCGCTGGCACTGAAGTTAACTTGTTCACTCTGTGTTGAAAAGCAAAATGAGGGAGAGTGTTACAGTCTGCTGTGAGCAGGTCTGCAGGAAAGCTGTTGAGCCAGGTAGCCTTGTGCTGACCTGGTGCTGGGAGCCTGGTTGCTCCTCAAAGAGCCGGAAGGGGAAAAGGAGCTGCTGCTCCTGAGCAGGCCAAGGACAGAAGAGAGAAAACAGAGAAGGAGATCTGGTTTTGTCTGGTGACATCCTGGGGGGTCACATGTCACACACTGACCAACACGGACTGGTCAGTGAGGTCCCTGGGGGAGGGTCGTCCCCCAGTGTGAACAGTGAGGAACTGTGGGGAAGTGAGTTCTATTGTCTGTAAACCAAAGAAACATGTGTTCTCCACCACCTTGAATGTACTGAGTCCCAACACTGATGTGAGGCTTCGCAAGTGATGCTCTATGTCCTCCTGTGGCCAGATGAGTCAGCAAGGCAAGAGTTTTTAAAGCAATTCTCTTGTGTTGGTGATGCAACCAAAATGTCATCCACATACTGTACTAACGCAGATGGACCAGGCAAGACCAATTTAGACAAATGTGCTTGTATTGCGGCTGCGTAAACTGTTGGACTGGCAACATATCCCATGCTCCACCTTGTAAATCCCTATTGACAATTACAATATGTGAATGCAAATAAGTCCTGTATTCTATCAAAAAAAAGGAATCAGTTTTCCTGCTACCTTTAAATTAAATTTTGGTAATTGTATAGGTGTATCAGAAACATGCACTTGCATTGCATTACTTATGAACTGAAACTGTCTATGTCCATCTGTGGGTCTCCCTATGGGTCATGTCCTGCATTCCACATGAAGGAAGCAGGTCTGTGTCCAGCCTGTACTGGGGCTTGCAATGGAGGGGATGAAGTAATATAATCCTGAACTGGATTTTCTCTCTCTCCCTCTCCTTGTCTTTCTATCTGCTGATCTAGGATTCTCTGTTCACAATCTTTAGACCAGTAACCAAACCTCTGACAATAATTACACATATCTGCAGGATGTGTCTGTCCCCTCCAATATGGCATATTACCATATCCACATCCTCTTTGAATTGGATGTCCAAAACCAGGTCTATACTCTGACATATCCCATTGCTGTTGATCATATCCACGACCGTGGCCTCACATCACTCTCTGTTTCACTTTTATTACTTCCAACCCCATAAAGGGGTGCATCACTAAAGTCTCTAGTAGATGTAGATAAACCAACAAACAACAATATAACAATAAAACCCAGACATGTATGGATCCTTGGCCTCCTGCTCACCCCAAAAGTCAGTAGTTTACCTAAGGTTGACATTCTTCTCATCCTAAAACCAATGTTGCACACATGCAAAACAAATACCACCTTAGAGTACTAATTTGGATTTAGGTCAGAGGAACATGAGGGCAAGTCAGTGGCATCAACGCCTTCGTCATCCAGGAACAGCCTACACACTGTGGGCCAGGCATTGTCCTGCACCAGGAGGAACCCAGGGCACTTTGCACCAGCGTGAGGTCTGATAATCACTCTGAGGATTTCATCCTGGTACTTAACAGCAGTCAGGGTACCGTTGGCTATAACATCTGATGTCTGTGCCATTCTCCAAGGATCTGCCTCTCCAAACCATTACTGACCCACTGCCAAACCGGTCATGCTGGATGATGTTACTGGCAGCACAACATTCACCATGGCATCTCCAGACTCTTTCACACCTGTCAAGTGTTGTCAGTGTGAACCTGCTCTCATCTGTGAGGAGAACGGGGTGCCAATGGCTGATCTGCCAATTCTGGTGTTCTCTGGCAAATGGCAATCAAGCTGCATGGTGCTGGGCTGTGAGCACAGGTCCCACTAGAGACGTCAGGCCCTCATGCCACCTTCATGGAGTCTGTTTCTGACAGTTTGGTCAGAAACATGTACACCAGTATCCTACTGGAGGTCATGTTGTAGGGCTCTGGCAGTGCTCCTCCTGTTCCTCCTTGCACAAAGGAGCAGGTACCGGTCCTGCTGCTGGGTTGATGCCCTTCTGTCCAGCTCTCCTCGTGTAACGGCCGGTCTCCTGGTATCTCCTCCATGCTCTTGAGACTGTGCTTGGAGACACAGCAAACCTTTTTGAGACCGCACGTATGGATGTGCCATCCTGGAGGAGCTGGACTACCTGTGCAATCTGATTGGGCTGCAGGTACCGCCTCATGCTACCAGTAGTGACAAGGACACTAGCAAAACACAAAACTAGAGAAGAATCTGTCAGGAAGGATCAGGAGAGAGCAACTGTCTGTGGCCACCACATGCAAAACCATTCCCTTTTTGGGGGTTGTCTTGCTTTTGCCTCTCCATTGCCCTTTCATTTGCACAAAAGCAGCTGAAAATGATTCACAATCACTTGTGCTTCCTAAATGGACAGATTGATATACCTGAAGTTTAACTTACTTGGTGTTATACTGTGATGATTAAGTGTTCCCTTAATTTTTTTTGGGCAGTGTAGATGCTCTTTATTTGGGTAGGGCATGTGGATTGGGGCAACAGTTTCCACAATATTAATACCACCTAAATTAATATCACTATATATATTACACTAAGTAACTAAGTTTAGCTTAATCTGAACCTACAGTCACCCAGTTAATTCATAGTGCCTTCTCCTTAGAGTAAAGTTCTCACACATTTCACTTTTATTTTGACGGTTTCATTTTACTTCCGGTATTTCCTTTTCATTTTTTTCAGTCACCTGCAGTATTTAATTCACAAGGAAAACCTGAATAATGGAAATTAAAACAAACCAAAAAAACAGCCAGCTTTTTACACCTTGTTCCACTTAATACTCAATGTTCATGGACAATGGAAAAAATGAAAAACGGCTCGTTTTTGGTTTAAAATGGAAAAAATGAAAATACGGTGGGTTTTCATTTTTAGTTTAAAACTTAAGTTTAAAACTGAGATGCAATGCAGTCAATTCATCTGAAATGAAGACATGAATTATTAGCTAATGTTGTGACCTAAAAGTGATTGATATCTTAAGTTAGTGCTATAGTGTTTCTGTTTTAGCCACTGAAATGTTAAAAAAAAAACATGCCGATCTTGTTTGAAGGATACTTGTCCAGACAAGTGTAACTAGCATCAGCTAATTCACCTTAAGCTATTTGAGTTTAAATGTTGTTGATGATGCATGCATATCCATTATCCAATATTCTAACTTAAATGAAATGTAGGTTAAAACTTACCTGTGTAGACTCCAGATGGAGGCAACACATCCAGACTGAGACTTCAAGTGACAAATGCCAACTCGGAGTGTTGACTTTCCCGCATTTCACAACAAAGACACAAAAGTTAAGAGAACTTTCGCTCCTTGCATTGAACTGCAGCTGAAAGATATAAGTAGCCTAAACTAAATGGTTTTGAAGCAAACAAATAGCTTGTTTGCTAACTCAAATTATTGCCTCAAATTTATATTGGAAACTATAACTGGAAACTGGAAAGACTTTTGCAATACTAATGCACAGAGACATCCAGGTTTAAGCATCAATACTGCAGGCCAGAATGTATATAATGTCATTAAATAACTATTTTAACATTAAAAAAAAAAAAAGACTCTTCACCAAAACATCACATTTTTATTTCATTTGTTAGAGTCTCTGCAAACCATTGTCGGTGAACATTGTTTTATTTAACCAAGAAATAGAAACCAAGTAATGTGTTTTTCTGTACCGATCCAATGTAACACCTCAGAAACAATTTTACAGAGAGGCACTTCCATTTTATCGTGATTACTCTGTAGCACTGCTGTACCCAGGAGTCAAAAGACATCATTGTCAAGTGTGTATATGTGTGTTTGTGTTTGTGTGAGTCACTGTAAGACCAGAAGGGGTTTTCCACATGAAAAGGGACTCAGTGACCACATCGCTTGGTGATATTCCAGTCACGTGGCACTACAACAGGCAGCCAGACTCATGCTCACACAGGCATGCAGGACACAGACAGACAGAAATACATCCCCTCACACATAGACATGTGCACATTGACTCAAAACACAAACATGGAGAAAAAAACACACAAAATGGAGTGCATAAAGATGTGTTTTCACAATCAAGGTGTACACATGCACAAACATGTGTTTTATAATATGTGCAAATGTTTGTGCACGCATGCATATTCTGCACATTGATACAACACAGACAGATGATTACATGACCAAAAACATCTGTGTTGCCATGTTGTGTTCCTGTAGACGTGTATGGTCATACACATGTCTACACAAAATGGCAACACAGAGACAGACACACATAGCTAGACACAGTATTCTGAATGTAGCCAGGACCATGGCTACAAACTCACTGCAAGACTGTGTCCTCCTAAGTCTTTGCTCAGACTCCCAGAACAAGTTCTTTCAATCACTCCTTAATTTTTATAGAACTTAGCATGTGTGTGTGTGTGTGTGTGTGTGTGTGTGTGTGTGTTTAGCTGTGCAGACGATGTTTGTGCTGTGAGGAAGAAGTCTAGACATGGGTACCTTCTGTCACAGCATCAGTAGTGCTGAATAAGGCATGTTACACTATGCAGGTTCCCTTGTAATTATCTAACTCATTCTTTTTTGAGCCAAGTGACAAATAATTGCCATTACAGATTATATTGATAGATGTAAATATACTGTTTTGTAGCATTCATACTCACGCTTAAATATACATACACATTGACAGTAAAGTAACTAAACATATTTACTGGACTATTGTGCTTATGTTCCGTTACTTTGCTTTTGTATTTACATTTTATGCTATACTTATACTCTAATATTGTAAATTTTGTCTACTACACTTACTTGACAGCTATATAAGATTACGATTTTGAAAAACTCAAATTAGCATGTAAAATATGATGTATCAAATATGACGAAAGGCATTTGAAATATTTAAATGTTTATCATTATCCAGCAGTCAGCAGAAAGATCAATGTGGACAATCACATCAATCGTGCCAAAAACCATCTTGACAAGGTTTCCAATGTGATTGATGTTCAAACTTCAGCTACTGCTTAAGGCTGTGAGATACAGCCCAACTCTTAAGTAAAAGCCAGTAAGTTAAAGTTATTTTATTGTTTGTCTATCTGTAAATAAATAAATAAATAGTGAATATAAGCAAAATATTATGATATTGTGCCTTGGTTGCACTCATACTTTACTTGTTGAATTGATTTGCAAAATCAGGTTGGGTACACACAGAGACTGTGAATATAATCATGTTTACCTGAGATGAAGTGTGATGAATGATAAGGTATAATTAACTGATGTCTAACTTTCATTTCATTTCTTAGTCCACAGAAAACAAGAGCACTGACTCTTTTTATTTTCAGTTTTTTGACTTGACCAGGAAGAATTAAATTTTTTGATATATGTGTACCGTACAGTGTGTTTATCTTCATCTAAATTAAATGTATGCCTGAGAAACACAATCACTGAGGTCAGACTGTTCACTCTACACACAACTACAACGCTGTTTAAATGCCTTCAGTATTGTGCAGTGTTCTGCCTGTCCCAATTTTAATAACACAAAAGGTAAACTAAATAATTGCCTTCTACTTCATTACCATTTTTCTATGAGATGTGCAACAGAGATAACAGTTTTGTGGACCTCTGAATAACAACAATAACAAGATTAGTTGTTTTCTTGATGTTTTTGTCAATTCACTGGATTTACTTTGTTCTAATTCCAACTGATTAACCAAATATTAAGGCTGAAGGTACCTCAGGCAAGTTCTGGCATGGGACAAGTCCATACTTTAAGCAGTGTATATCTTACCGGTTGGGAGCTTGTGGCGGTTCTCGGTCAGCCAAACAAATAGTCTGGCAAAGTTGCAGTTGCAGAGCCAGGGGTTTCCCTCCAGACGCAGCTTTCGAAGGGAGGGCAGGGGTTCCAGGACTTTGACATCCAGCGTTGTGAGGCCATTTCTCTCTAGTTCCAGCTCCCTTAAAGAAGTCAACCCTGTAAAAGCCCCCCTGCCTACCATGCTTAGGTAGGGGTTGTTCCCCAGTCGCAGTTTGATCAGACTCCTGGACTCCTCAAATGTCCCATAGGAGATTTCTGTCAGGTTGTTGCTCCCTAGGTCCAAGAAGACTAATCTAGAGGAGGTGCTCAGTGTCCCTGGCTCCAGCTGGGAGAGGGAGTTATTCCTCAAGTCCAGGTAGACCAGATCACTATACAGGAACAGGAAGTCAGACGGGATCCAGGGAATCCAGTTGTTGGAGAGCAGGAGACGTCGAACATCCAGAGGAATGGAGTCCGGGACTTTGGTGAGACCTTTGCTGGTGCAGTCCACAGTGTGATGGTCTGGACAAAAACAGCTGGATGGGCAGTTGTGGCCTCGTGTAAGCAAGGTGGAGGATATCAAGGCAAGGAAAGGCTGTAGCCAGTTAATACATGGTAACATTGTTGAGGGGCCGGCAGCATTAATCAGGAGACAGGGGGGTGAGGGGGTCGCGACAGGGGGTAAGAAGGGAGGTCAGAGAGACGGACGGATAGACAGATTGACATCACAGGATGGGAAAGGAAAGGGGAAACAATGTTGGTTCAGCGTGGACTTCCTTTCGCACTCCCTGCACTGCAAAGCAAGAACACCTCGAAAAGCCATCGAGTAGCGAGGGAGTGATGTACAGCAGGAAATCACATAACAAGCAGTCTGGATCAAATAGCAGGCTGCTGGCTTTGAGGGAAAAGCGGGGAGGAGCAAAAGAGAGCGTGCAAGAGAGCGGTGAGGAGGGGAAGAGGGGGGATGTGAAAGGGGAGAGGATTAACACAGAGGTAAAGAGAAGCAAATGAAGGGAGAGGCGGGGTTTATGGTATAAGCTCTGTGTTTGTGTGTGTCTATATGGTTTAGCTGGGATAACCCTCCATGTCTCATTAGTCAGCAACTGAGGTAAACTAATTATCCCTGTCATCAGTGGTATCCGCAGCGACAGTCCTTAGTGAGCGAGATCCCAGCGGTGTGTTTGAACTGTAAGTAGACAGCCCTGAAGTGAAGATGAGGATGTCATCACCATCTGTGACTCACATGTGACCTGTGACGTATGTACAGTCAACAGCAGTGTCACATGCAGAATCACCGCTGTTTCCCCCTTTCTCCCTCATCCTCTTCCAATCCTCAATTTCTTTTCCCCCTTTGCTTCACATGCTGACTGGGAATAGAGAACAGGTAGTTTCTCAGTCAGTCACCATGACAATGGCTCCAAAACATTTTCCAGGGGCAGGATGTGCTGACATGGAAGTCTGTCACTGTCACTCTGCCACTCCTCTCAGATTCACATATCACAGCAGTGGCAGATGATGCAATCCAGCCCTGTGAAATACTACTTTTATGAAGCTCAGAGTGATGATGTAAAATGCAAGCTGGAGTCAATCCAATGACAATGTGATTAATAGCCCGACTCAGGAACAGCACTGGGCTGTGGTGTGATTTTGGTGCAGTGGTCATAGTGGCAGGTCATATGGCACCCAGGCACAGAAAGATTCTTAACACAACAATTGCAAAAAAAAAAAAAAAAAAAATGCCCATAAAGTGATGAATGCATTTTTCTGACGTCTGCGGAAAGAAGAAGACATGTCATCCACATGTCAAGATGGGCAGCCAACTGCACTTGGATGAGGTTCGGTAAGTTTCTAGAAGCTCCTTCCTGTTGCTTCACAGCTTCAATTCAATTCAATTTTATTTGTATAGCGCCAAATCATAATATACATTATCTCACAGCACTTAACAGGGTAAGGTCAAGAGAAACCCAACAGTTCCAACGGAGAGCAGCTCTTGGCGACAGGGGGAGGAAAAACTCCCTTTGACAGGAAGAAACCTCCAACAGAACCAGGCTCAGGGTGGGGGGGGGTCTGCCTCGACCACCTGGGTTTGAAAGGAGAGTGGGTGGGTGGCTGGGTGGGGGCATGAACAGCAGTATATACTGTTGATTTTTAATTGTAACAGTGAAAATAATAAGTTATACTCAGAGGTAATGGTGTTATCAATAATAGTACAATAGCACAAAAGTAGTACAATATGAGTGCAGAGAGAGAGAGAGAGAGAGAGCTCAGTGCATCATGGGAATCCTGCAGCAGTCTAGGTCTATAGCAGCACAACTGAGGGATGGACTCATTTGAGCCAGCTATAACTAAAAGCCCCATCAAAGAGGACAGTTTTAAGCCTGATCTTAAATTTAGAGAGGAAGTCTGCCTCCTGGACCCAGAATGAGTCTGATAGCTGAAGGCTGCCTCCCATTCTAGTCTTAGAAACTCTAGGAACCACAAGTAGCGCTGCATTTTGAGAGCGGGTTATTCTATTAGGATAATAGGGGAAATATGAGCTCTTTAAGATATGAAGTGACCATTAATGGCTTTGTAGGTGAGGAGGAGGATTTTAAATTCTATTCTGAATTTTACCGGGAGCCAATGCAGAGAAGCCAACAAGGGAGAGATGTGATCTCTTTTCCTTTTTCCTCTCAGTTCCTGCACTGGAGCATTTTGAATCAGCTGGAGGTATTTCACTGAGTTATAATGGCAGTCGTCCAGTCTAGAGGTAACAAATGCATTGACTAGTTTGTCAGCATCCTTTTGAGACAGGATGTTTCTACTTTTCATAATGTTGTGCAGGTAGAAGAAGACTGTCCTAGAGACTTGTTTTACGTGTGAAGTAAAAGACATATCCTGGTCAAAAATGACCCCAGGGTTTCTGACCATAGCACTTGAGGCCAGAGTAAGTATATTATCAGATAGTGTGTCTCTACGGTCAGTGGCATTCCCACTTTTCCCATTAAAATCCCCAAGACTATAAATGCTCTTCCTGGCAGAAGTATCACACCAGACTGTCCCCATCACGCTTGTTGTTTCCGGTAACCAGACTGAAACGATACAGTTTTTTGTCCTCCCGTCCCCTTACGACCTCATTGTTCTTGGTCTCCCCTGGCTTAAAATTCACAATCCACACATAGACTGATCACGAGCCTCCATCAGCAGCTGGAGTCCTCACTGTCACTTATATTGTCTTCAGTCAGCTCACTCACTCCTGGTCATTCAAATCCATTCCACCTCCTGTGCCTCCCAATCTCTCCTATGTTACCCCGGTTTATCAGGACCTCTGGGAGGTTTATAGTAAGGCTAAAGCCTTACCCCCCCCACTCCCCTTATGACTGCTCCATTGACCTCCTTTCCCAGGGCTTCTTTACCCTCCAGCCATCTTTACAATCTGTCGCACCCTGAGAAGGAGGCGATAGAGGAGTACAAACGCAAATCCCTATCTGCCGGTCTCATTCGACCCTCATCATCCCCTGTTGGTGCCGGATTCTTTTTTGTCCAAAAGAAGGACAAATCTCTCCATCCATGCATTGATTATCATAGTCTTAATGACATAACAGTCAAGAATAAATATCCCCTTCCGCTCATGGACTCTGCTTTTGAACCCCTCCACAATGCCAAGATTTTCACAAAATTAGACCTCCGCAACGCTTACCACCTTGTCCTCATCCGTGAAGGTGATGAACGGAAAACCACCTTTAATACCCCCCCCCTCGGCCACTTTAAGTACCTCATCATGCCCTTTGGTTGTTCACCCCGACCCAGGTCCACCTAACTGTTTATTTGTCCCTGATTCTGCTTGTTCCCAGGTTCTTCAGTGGGGCCACTCTTCCAAGCTGGCTTGTCATCCTAGAGCCCACAGAACTCCGACTTTCATCTGTAGAAGGTTCTGGTGGCCCACCATCACTCAGGACACCCGATCCTTCATTTCCTCCTGTGCCGTGGCAAGACTTCACATCAGGCTCTGGCCAGGTTGCTACGCCCCCTTCTCATACCGGCCTGTCCATGGTCCCACATCGCCGTGAATTTTGTCACCAGCCTGCCACTGTCATAAGGTAACACTGTGATCCTTACCATTTTGGAACGGTTCTCAAAGTGTATGCATTTTCTCCCTCTGCCCAAGTTACCGCTGTGGCTCTGTTGGTGACGCATGTGTTCCGCATTCATGGGATCTCTGTGATCATTGTTTCAGACCGTTCTCCTCACAGGTATGGAAAGCATTCTGTCAGGCTTTGGGGGCGTCACCAAGTTTGTCATCCAGTTTCCATCCCCAGAACAATGGCCAGACAGAGAGAGCCAACCAAGATCTGGAGTCAGCCCTGTGCTGCATCATGGCCTGTCACCCTGCCTCCTGAAGCCTTCACCTGCCTTGGATCGAGTATGCCCACAACACCATGACCAACGCCTCCACGGGTATGTCCCAATTAGTGGCATTGGTGGGGTTCCAGCCCCCCTGTTCCCTCCCAGGAAGGTGAAGTGGATGTCCCCTGCGTCCAGGGGAGTATTTCCATTTTATGTTACTGTATACTTCCACCCCTACATTTCAGAGAGAAATACTTTTAACTCCACTACATTTATCTCACGGCTTTAGTTACAAGTTACCTGTAAGACAAAGATTTAACACTATGGAAAACATAGCAAGCTTTTTAAAATACAAAATTTCAAAAATTCAGATGCCTGGATTGTTAACAGCTCATGATCAGCAAACGATTTCCCCCTGTAAACTTCTCATATGGTTCTCATAAGTTAATTGAATGTTCAAATTATCCAATATCTCATCAAAAAAATCATAGACTGCGGACGGAAAAAGTCCAAAAACTGAAAACAGATTTGTGTATCTAAACTATATACATTGACAATCAGCTAATTCATTCAATTTCACAGAGAATGGATTTCTGTAAATTTGTAAGACACACACATACTTTCAGTATCTTGTTGTATCAATATCAGTATCAGTATGATGTTTTTCTGTACTGGTATGGGATGTGATCCAAAAAGCCATACAATTTCCCACATCTCTAGTAAGGTTAGCTGGGCCAGGCAGCCCAGTTCTGGATCATCAATTGCCATCTCCTCTTCTCCTTTTCATCACACAGAAAGCGGCAAAATGACAACTGAATCATTTTTTTGAACTCAGATCAGTTCAAACAACACAGGTCAGCACCAGGACCAAGCACAACATCCTACAAGCTGTATAGCACTGCCCCAAACTGCTACACCAGCTTTGGAGGATCTTGAAGGTCCTTTGGAGGAGAGGAAAACAGCAGTGGCGTATTGTAGAGGGAGTGTGAATCATAAAAGAGAAGGACTTTAGGAATATCAGCCATGTCATTGGTTAGCATTGGTTGGAAGGCAAGATTGTTTTCAGCATTCTAGCCAAGCAACCGGCTGATTTCTTCCTCAAGAATGGATACATAGACCCTTCAGTGTACCAGGCTGTCTAGAGCGTACAGTGGTCAGACAGCTGCTCAGAGAAGCCAAGAGAGCAGGGGTGACTTGGTTGTGCTGTGGTTAGCGCTGGCCAATGCATATGGCTTTATGCCCCACAAGCTGGTGCTGGAGACGTGAGAGAGGCACCATATTCCATTCACAGTAAAAGACCTCATCCTGGATTAATACAGTGATTTCAACCTGAGGGTCTCAGCAGGCCCAACAACTTCTGAGTTTGGCGGTGGGAATCATCACAGGCTGCACCATGTCTATAATCCTGTTTGCCCTGGTGATGAACATGTTGGTGAAATCAGCTGACCCAGGGTGCAGAGGCCCAAAGTCCAACTCAGGGATCCACCAACCAACAATTTGCGCATTCATGGATGACCTAACAGTGACCACTGAGTCAGTGCCAGGAGGCAGATGGATCCTGAATGGCCTCGAGAGGCTGATGGGATGGGCCAGGATAGAAATCAAGGTCTTTGGTTTTGAAGAGAGGTTTTATTTCTCTATCAAAGCATCTACTACAACAGTTTCAGGCATACAGCATCTACCAGAAAAGCTGCAAGGAGTTGGAGAGGTGCTTGAAAGAAGTCGACAAGACAGGCCTTCCAGGAAAATTCAAAGCATGGATCTATCAACATGGGATTCTGCCTAGGATCCTGTGACCACTGCTTCTTTATGAGTTTCCAATCTCCACCATTTCAGACCTGGAATGGAGAGTCTACCATTTCCTGAGAAGATGGCTAGGCTCCTCCTCAAATCCATTGAGGAGGACTTCTGGTCTTGTAAAGAAGGGAAGTGCTGCAACTTAGAGAGTCCACAGACCCGAAAGTTGCTGGGGCAGGGGTAGCAGTCAAGACTGGCAGGAAGTGGAGAGCAGATGTTGCAGTTGGGCACAGTAATGACTACGCCATGCAGTCCTGGTGGGAACAGTGGCTAGAGGAAGGGCAGGGCCAGGAACAGTCGCGTCCCCTCAGTATGAAAAGGCCCAGCAAAAAGACAACTGGTCCAGAGAGAAGTGAAAGCTACTATAGAGGAGAACCAGCAGAGCAATGGGAATGAGACATCAAGGCGCTTGGACCAAATGGAACAAGTTACGGAGAGAAAGATCTCATGAACTGACCTTAGACAAGCTCAAAAATTTTCAGATTTGGAATCTTATTTGTTTAATTTCAGATACATTTTGAACATACATGAATATATCTGTTAATTATAACCAGATCATACCACCATCAAAGGAGTTTAACACTACAATTTAAGAAATATAAGAAATTATAAAAAAATTATTTGGGACCCATTGAATTTCCCAGGGACCCACTAAAATCACCACCTGTGGGTCCCGGGGACTCACTACATTGAAAACCTATCAACATCACTGACTCTCGTCTGTAAGCTAATGTCTCCTGTTAACCACCAGAGGGACCCAAAGAGCTGTTGCCATTCAGGTAGATAGGATGTCAATAAACAGAGAGAAAGATTTTCAATGGAAGGTAAAAAGGAGAGTTTATTTTTCTTGTATTTGATAACGATTTAAACTATGTGGTGAGGTATAACTGTTTAAAATGAATTTGATTGACAACTGGTGGAGTTCCATGTGGACAAGCAGGACTGGACAGTAGAAACAGAAACATCTGTAAAATTCAAATATTGCGCTGCTTTTCTGTGGAGAGTTGCTTCTTTAGCAGCGAGTATTTGGCTGCTTTTATCTAAACTGGCCCTCTCCTATGATTGATAGACACTCACCTGTAGTGACGTAGTCAGCGAAGCTTAATGGGCGCCTTCAAACAGGAGGAGGAAGTGAGTGAGTAAGAAGAAATATGTGACAGAGCGGAGCGAAGGACCAGAGCTGCTGCTACAGCTGCACTTCTCCTCTCTCTGGACAGCAGCTGTCGCATACTTCACACTTCTTTCTGATATCATTTAATACGGAAGCCGACCGGTGTTTGTACGCTCAACTCACACAGGTAAGACAGCTGCTACACAGCTCAGTGTCGTGGTTGCTGAGCTGCGTGTCACCTCGCTGTTTAGAACCATGGGAATGTGAGGCAGACATTTTTTTCTCCCACCCTAATCCGTCTTTAAGCAGCATACTTATTGGAGATTCAAACTCAACAAAAAAAAACAAGCTAATGTTTTATTTGGCTCTTTGTGTCATAACAGTAGGTTATATATTCTAAACCAAGCAAGTTTCTTACACTATGTAATGAATGTAATTTTAAGATTGCCACAATAATATGTTTATAGGGGTGAGGTTTGCATAATGTGCAAGTGTGTCTCCACTTGACCTCATACTCTTTGCACAGGGCAGGTCAGGAGTATTGTATCTTGTAGCTCGTGTGGTGCACAGATTTGTTGGAGCAGATCTCTATATGATGTGTTGGAGTGTGTAGGAATCAGCTGTGAGTCTCTGGTTGATTCCCTTGATATGAGTTTGAGGACTGACAACTGGCTGCTCTCTCCGACTCACTGTGTGAGTGGGGAACTGGATCGTGCTTTAAGCTCCCTTCTTTGATGGGATGAGCCCCTTATTTCTCTTGGTTATTCATGTAAAGGCTGTATTTTCTCCCTCCTCTTCAGATTCCTCTGATGTTGTAGGTTTTGTAGCACTCAGTAGACTGGGCCGTGATCACGCCAGGAGGACGCCATGTCCCAAAGCCAGTCAGACAACTGCACGGGCGACCAGGCCCCTCTAGTTCTGGAGAGCCACTTCTCCACAGAACTACATATATCTGAGCCAGGTGATGATTGCTGCCAGTCAGAAAGTCCCTCCACACCCCAACATGAAATATCCACACCCAAAGAAGATGAAGTAGACAGGCTTGTGGTGCCTCAGCAGGTGGTCTTGAGCACCCAGAGTCCTGCAGGACTGAAGGTTGGCACTCATCAACTCATCCCCAAGAGTTTAGCCACGGCTAGCCGACATAAAACCCGCCACCACACTACCGTGGTGACGTTCCCAGTGGGACTGGAGCACTCCAGCAGTGGGACCCGGAGCCGACATTCAACCCAGGGGCCAGATTTGTCCTGGGAGGATTATGACAGTGATGGAGATGGTTTTGCTTTGAGGAGGAACCGCAGGAACAAGTCGTACAGAGCAGCTGTGACCAGCCTGGATATTGAAGCCATAGCAGCAGGACAAGGGGCTATGGCCGTGCTGAAACCTGTCAGAGAGGGCAGAGCACCCAGTCCTGGTCCAGCTCGCAGCCCTGGACGCAAGGTGAATATGCCGGGGGGGGTCGGGGATCAAAGGGCAATGTTGTACTCTGTCCACTTACCATAAACTCATAGTAAAGTAAATGGAATTTGACATGCAGTTGGCTAATTACAAAAACTGTAAAAAGATCATTTTTTATCCTGTGATCTGGTGGATATTATCCTTTGAATATTTCAGAATGAAGGGTTCAGGTGCAGTCCTTCTCCAGCAATAAAGTCATCTATATTTGAAATAAATTCATTTATTTAGAAAGGCATTACAGCATTCTTTGATTTTGAACAAAACTGACTGAACAAAAGACTGATATTGATTTCAGTGCCAATATGTTCTTAAGATGAAAACAGAGCTAATAATCTCATAGGTCACAGCCAGCGTAGCCAATAGTGTCAAATGTTCCTCTAGTCATAGAGATGATGGCAACTGTTTCCTTTCCTCCAGACCAGTGCTAGTGTTGAGTAAGATCTCCTAGGGTTTTTACCAGTTTATAATTAAAAAATGCTAAATTGAAGGATTGAAAGAAAGAGGCAGTGCTTAAGAGAGATTAAAAAAAAGAGTATCATTGATGCACAAGTATTCCAAAGTGATAAACTGCTGTCTCCCCTGCAGCGAACCTTCGGGAGAAAGAGGAACCAGAAGCAACGTGGATCCTTCAAAGACGGTATGTTCACTAATGTGTCACTCTGTCCACCACTCTAAATTTGACTACAAGACTGCAAATAGCTAGGAAATGACAATGACATTTGGTGTTTTTTTCTTTTTTTGATTGCAAAGTAAATACATGTTGTGGAACTTCAACGTGGATTTGATATGTGGACGCCATAATCTCCTAGTCATAGCTCAGAAAAGATTCCATAAGGCAACAGGAGAGAGCCAAACAGGAAATCATTCACTCTGTACACTCCCAGCATGCTGAGTGTCTGTTGAATCCTGAAGGTGGATACTTGTCCTGCACCTTCACACACTGACACGTCTATGTTTTGATAAGTGGTTTTTCATAAGCAGTTTTCAGTTCTAATTATGTGGATTTGAGTGTGTGTTTACTGTTTACTTGTCTCACTGGACAAAAAGCTCTGTCTAAAGATGTTAACATTAATCTAATAATCACATTTAACACAGAGAATCCAACCTGTGACCGTTCACTAACTTAATCTTCATTCAACCTCATCATTATCATTCTGCCAATGAGACACTCCAGGCAGAAACCTGTATTTAAACCTAACTCACTGTCAGATGCATTCTCACCTCCATGCTATAATTTTCAAAGTTATTGTATGTTATCATGAATTGAATTCCACCTCTGCTTTTAGAATTTCCTACTCTTTACAGAACACCTACAATTACTTTCTTTCAATACATCAGACAGATGTGGGTGAATAGCAGGATTCTGTGTAGGCTCATTATTAGATTAATGTTTCAGTTTAAAAAAACAGGTATTTTCATCCTTTAAACTGTGTATTTTAGAATTTGCAATGGGCTTCTGTGGCGATGAAAAAATGTGATTGTGATGTGAAAGTCACATGAATCCCAAAAGCATGCAGAGACAGATGTGATAGTTCAGTTTGTTGATTTGTTGATGTTGATGCGATCCACAGCTACACCGTGCCTCTACCAGGAGATCCGTGAGCGTGGGCTGCACTCCACCAACCAGGATGAGTTGCTGGATGACTTTGTGGTGGTGGAGCCTCCTGTGGAGGACCAGGGCATCGTGGTGAAGAGCTACCGGCCAGCACAGCTCACCTGGAGCCAGCTACCACAGGTAAACCTCTAACCATCCTGACATGCAAAGTGTGAGCAAACAAGTGCACATGTACTGTATATGAATCCATTTCAGTCTTCACTTCCTTCAGCAGACAACACTGACAGCCAGTGTGTTGGTCTTCTGATGAAATATTGTTCTTTCTTTGCTCTTTAACTTTCCTTTTTTTTTTATATGAAAAAGTCTTACTGTTCTTCATAAACTAAGAACGTCCACACTCCATGACCCTGTGTAGAAATGCTGTCAGAACATACACTGAGCCTGTGTGACAGCCTGGAGATGTTTGGAGACATTTTTTTTTAAATCATTTTCATCATTTTCAAAACAAACTTTATAACGTGTGAGAGCTCCACATTGGTTTCTTTTTACATCTCTTCCAAAGGTGAAGGACACAGGAGTCCTGACAATGATCTCACCTCAGGAGAGAAAGAGACAAGAGGTGAGGTGTTTGCTTACACACAGAAACACATAGAAACATGCACTTTAAGAAAACCAAGACAAAACAAGATGTGATACAAATAATTACACAGCAATGTGATTACAACTAAGACTCAGACTGTTACTGGAATAATAAAACTCTGTAGTAGTAGTCATTAATAGTTTTTATTATTTGGTTCTCCAGTCATTTGGTATTGCACTTCCATACGTAATACAAATTTAAAAAAGAACAATCAAAATGTATGCAACAGAGGCTGTGATACCTGAAGTTTTAGTCCCTTAAAAACACTGGATCCTACATTTCCCATAGTGCAACTCACTCGCATTCCACTCCCTGCTTCTTAAATGTGTTATCTTGGTGTAACAACAAAGCCAGTTACATTTCATTAGAAACTCCTGGAAAGCAACTGAACATCACAGACTGATACCAGCTACATAGTGTTACACTATCTGAGGGTGGATTTTCCCTTTTGCAAATTGTCTTCACAAACCGTCTAACAGCAGATGTTGTGTCAATACCAAAGGTCCACCCTGTGTGCACTATAAGTCCCTGCAGAAGGCCACACCCTGCCAGTGTAATCACACTCAGGCCCTCCCCTGAGCAGGTGGTTGTCTCGCTCTGTTGTACCTTTGGTCGCCACGTGTCTAGTTTTAGTGTGCACCAGATTAAGTTACACTGCTTTACTAAATATTGACACTGTCATACAGAAAGAACTACAGCTACAAATCAACCACTGCTGATGTGTCATCCATTTCTGGTGGCTTCTGGTATATTTCTGTCATTCATTGGGATTAATGGTAAACCATTCCTCTTGAGTACATAGAGAGGAAGTTTCTGTGGGGGCTAAAACATCAGACTTTTGTGTCACTCAGTATCAAATCATACATTCACCATTTTGCACCAGTATTCAACATGCAGGGAGACGTTTGTCATAGAGGAGAGAAGAGATTCAGATTTCTCCACCAATAGCAAACTCAATAAACCAGAATACATTGCAGCCATAGCATGTGTTTTATTTTGTGTCAGGGACTTGTCTGTTTTACATTGGTGATTTTGAAGAACTCCTTCGCTGCTTTGCTCCTTCCACCAAGCATCTAACCTACAACTGAATGCAAAGAGTAGTGGCCATTTTGCTGGGCATTGTTGGACAAAGGAATTCTGGGAAATGTAGAGCATCACTAAATCACACATGAGAAAAAACAAGTGAAGGAAGTGGGTTCAGTTAAAAGTAAATAAAAAACTGACATGATATCATGACAAAATAACTTCAGAACCCCAAAGGGAGAATTCTTCCCCTTTTTTAAAGGTTGGAGCTGAAATTCAAGTACATGTTACATATGTTAATGGTTCCTCCACATGCATGTTCATTTGGGTATGTGTGATCATTTCACAGGCTATTTTTGAGATAATCACCTCGGAGCATTCGTACCTGCACAGCCTGGGCATTCTGGTGCGTCACTTCAAGAGCAACGAAGCACTAAGGAAAACCATGACGGCTACAGAGCACCATCACCTCTTCTCCAACATCTCTGTCATCCAGCAAGTCAGCCAGCGGTGGGCACAGCACGCTCATAGTCTTACATGTGTGTGTTTGTGCCTGTGGGTGATGGAAAAATGGTTGTGCAGTATGTTCACCACCTTGTAGAAAAGGATCTGATGATGCTATCAGTGTGTGAAACAGTGCACTGGGCTGTTGGTTTATCTGCTCTACAGATTTTAGATGGGGGTGTGTGTGTGTGTGTGTGTGTGTGTGTGTGTGTGTGTGTGTGTGTTACATTGTTTTCCCACTGAGATTCAGTTTCAAGTGGATAATAGGTTGCCTGAAAGTTTCAGGCAGAGCATTTGCCCTTTGCATGTCTCTAGTATCCTGTAGGCTCCGTCAACATGTTAAAACATGCTAGCTAAACTGGTTCTGCTGCCTGAGGAGTATTCCTGGCTTGAGAGCTTGTGTGTTGCTCTGTGCATTGCTGGCTACTTTATTTTGGATTAAAATAGATTCTGCTCTAGCAGCGAGGGAGGAAGAGCCCGTCTGGCTTTGATCCTCTTGTTGTCTTTTTCAAGGTAAAACAGAATGTGTGAAAGTAGAAGGCAGAAGTTCTCTGCCTGTGTCTGACTCATGTCTGACTTACAGTCTCTGTGTTTGAATGTGTGTCCTGTAGTTGCCGAGGTTGGGCTGTTGTTTAGGTTTCATTTTACTCCTTTTTGTTAAAAAGGCACTTTGCAAGGGTGGGATTGAAAGTCATTCAAGTCAGTGGAGTCAGAAGGGACCAGCTGCATCAGTGTGATGAAGTTAAAATTAGAGTTTATGTTACTTTAGTGTTTTGGGATGTTGGAAAGTTAATACATTTTTCAGTATCAACTGAGTTAAAAGAAGAACACGCCTTTCGCTTCAGAAATGACAGGCTCAAAAACAATTGCTTCCAGTGATACAATAGTTACAAACATTACTTAACATTAACTTAACAGGGACACACTAAAGTAAATAGGCTTCAGTTCAGCCTCAACATACCCCTCTCATATCTGTGTGTATCCTGCTCAGGTAGTTAGTCTGCGGAAGGAAAAACATCGTCCTCACTTCCTCACTTCTCCATTTTCAGGTTTTTTGAGGACCTTGAACGGCGTCACTATGACAACCCAGTGATTCGAGACATTAGCGATATTGTTCAGAACCACGCTGCACACCACTTTGAACCCTACATTGTCTACTGCTCCAACGAGACCTTCCAGCAGAGGACACTGCAGAAGCTGCTGTGAGTAGCACAACCAACTGTTCCATGCTGCTGGGTTTCTGCAGTAACACACAGCAGGACGAGCTAAACTTCCCTTTTTCTTTGTGTCTCAAAGGACCAGCAACAGCGCGTTCAAAGAGACCCTGAAGCAAATTGAAGGGAGCAGTGAATGCGGCGGCCTCCCCATGATCTCTTTCCTCATCCTTCCTATGCAGCGAGTGACCAGACTGCCCCTGCTGCTGGATGTTAGTGTAACCTTTACTTTCCTACATGCACAGCTCTCAAACCTAACACTGAAGCAGTGTGAGACTTGTGACAGCAGGTGTGTGCTTGGAGAATGAGGGACTTTTTATATATATTATTATATGATATACCAAGGCACATACAAACAATATAATTATCGATTACAACTTAGAAGCCTTGAATGTCCCTGGCTTCTGTTAAAAAAAAAAAGTTGTACCAGAATATAGCTGAGTAACAATATAGCAAATAAGAATCCCCTTAAGAAAAGGGGAGGGGGGTAAATAAATGACTGATGGATGTACATGAGTAATATATCTTGTCCCTTTGCAGTCTAATAGCAAGTTAGCCTTTCCATTTCAAAGATATCATAAGTAATGTTAATCCAATCATCAGTTGTTTTGTACTTTTGGTTTTAGCCCCCTTCTAGTGATGTGTTTGTGCCAGCAGCGCCTCGAATCCGGAGCAGCTATCTGACCTCAGAGATTCTCAAGTTTAAATCATCAATCTGGGGAACTTTTTCCGAAACCTTGTGAACCTCCTGTCAGAATGGGCTCAGTATTGAGCAATATTGACCAGGATATATGATCATGCTTTGCTCCAGCAACTGTAGTGTAGTGTTTTAGTAAAATTAGTCTTTTGAACAGGAGGAAGCAAGAAAAGAAGAATATGAAGTTTCCATTGTAGTTCTCACACATTTTTCCATCCCTCCTCAACTATATTTAGGTTTCCCTACCTTTCCCGTTTTTGTTTTACATACAATGAGTTATATTTTGTATGTTGTAAACCCTTGCAAAGTTGTGATGTTCTTATGGTTTGAATTCAAAACATATGCCTTTACAAAGACCTTAAGCAGAACATTATCTAGTTCTGTTTATTTAATTTTTCAATGTGACGCCAGACTTGAAGAAATCTGTAAAAATTATTATTTTTGAAGCCATGTTGCACCATCTGAAAACTTTGACAGCCTATTTTTAACAGTTTTGTGATTATAGCATTGTTCCATAAATTAAAATCCACAGATTTCCAAGATAGATTAGAAAAACCTGTTTGTTGATTACAACTTGAACTGGAAGCTCCCCTGTTTGTGCAGCCTCTGCCGTTCAAGTTTTTTGAGTTGATTGGAAGACGCAGAACAACTGCAAATGAATATTTTCCAAGAGATAGATTATGCATGTATGATGCATCTAAATGTTTAACGGATGTTTTTTCTATTTGGATTTAGGAACTTCATATTCAAACTGATGTCAGAAGTGAATAACCGGCTTTCATGACTTTGTTTTCTCCTTACAGACAATCTGCCAGAAAACTCCAGACAAGACAGCGGAGTACTTTGCTGCTGTTTGGGCTCTTCACGCCATCAGCAAGGTAGAGATGCTGAATCTCCAGCTCTTTGGTGACCGGATGAAAGGGGACTGTGAAGCTGAGTGTTTTTAAGCTCATGATTGTCATTCATCTTTATATAATGTTATTATTAACGTCTTATCTCAACAGTTGGTCACTAGCTGCAATGATGGAGCAAGGCGGATGGAGAGGACAGAGCAGATGTACACCATCCAGAAACAGATGGATTTTGGTAAAATCAAGGTGAGGCGTATATTCTAGTAAGAATACAGTCAGTGGAGCGTTTTATTGAGGGAAGTCTTTAGTCTTTAGAAGTGTATTAACGAGTGCATTAAAGCCGACGTTTACATGATTTTAAGATCAATTTTTATTCATCCTCCCAGATGTTCTCAAAGGCACAGAGTGAGTGGCTTTGACCCTGGCTGGAGAGATAATGATAATGAAAATATAAATATGGTATAGCGGTTGTACGGTTTGTACCACCCCTGCCTAATTTTCAGCCCGGAAAAACCCTGGTAATAACGCAAATCCATTAGAAGAAAACGCCTTGGTCCAGTTTGCTGACCTGATAAATTTCGTGTCTTCACAGCCATTTCCTCTGGTGTCATCATCGCGGTGGCTGAAGAAGCGTGGCGAGCTGGCCGTCTCCACGGAGGAGCTCAGCATCTGGAGGGCTTTCAGCAACAGGAGCTACTACCTCTTTCTCTTCAATGATGTACTGATCGTTACCAAGAAGAAGAGGTCAGTGGGTCAAAAATACACAGAATTCCTTTTGAATATTATTCCCTTAAATTCAGTTTCATATTCACATAAATGTCAGTAAATATTCTCCATAATGTCAAAATAATGACAGTCAGTGAGGTGTACAGTCTGTTGGGATCCCCTCAGATGCATTCAGCCTCCTGTAAGATCCTGCTGAGGGGTAAGCATTAGAAACAATGAAAGCAGAGCTGGAAGCTGAAGCATTAAGGTGTCTCTCACTGAACACATCACTTTTTCAAATAAAAAAGAGCCTCGTAGGGACTCTGGTAAACTGGGCGGCTAGAGAAGACAAACTTCATAATTACACCCAGTTTATTTTTCACTTCATCTCTCCTGGTGGGTCCAGCTGCTGGCTGGCAGGGGACATCAGAAACAGAGAGAGGAAGAGGACAGAAAGGAGAGAGAGAATGGATGTGGTGTGTGCATACTTGAGATTCTTCAATCTTGCGTTCAGCATGTTAGCTTGACTGTTGACTTTCTGTTTTGAGTTAGGGAGAAAGCAAACAATGTCAGCTCAGTGGAAGGAGTGACCACAACACTGGAGTCATTTTGAGGGTTGTAAAGTCCACACTGTGACCTGGTCTTCGGGTGGTAATATGGAGGAAATGCTATTAGCAGATAGTCAAGGAATGTAGTTTTGTTTGCTTTTTGTTTACTTTGCTTTATGTACGATTGTAGCTGGGTTTAGCTGCACTATAATTTGTGAAAATGTCATTTAAAGTCACATTATTTGTGTGATTTCTGCATGTTGCGGCCAGAGAATAACATTTTTTTTTATCTGGTTAAAAAAAATTGGCAAAACAAATTACATTTTGGTAAACACTGTCTCTAAATCCAGTGAGGAGAGCTTTGTGGTGATGGACTATGCCACTTTGGAGAATGTGGAGGTGGAGGTTGGAGAGGACGCTGAGGAACGGACGTCTCCGCCTGCCAAGAACAGCCACTATCTTTCCTTCAAACTGCTGATGAGCAGGAACAGCGAGGGCAGATCAGAGCACATCTCCCTGGTGGCCGATTCAAGGTACAGCCATGAATACTGGCCTCTGGGAAACTTGCTCCCATTGTTCTCATGCATGACCTGGAAACAAGATCTAATATTTTGTGTCTGGCTCCCTCTACTGATGGAAGTCTGAACACCAACCTAAAGTGTTCCCATGCATTTAGTTCATTCATAAGAAACAGACTTTTTTGTCTTATCACATGTACAGTGTGCACACATGTACATATTTAACTAAGCTTTCTTGTCTCTGTTGCCAAGGATGGACCGGGCCCGTTGGATAGTTGCTCTTACAGAGCACGAGCAGGCAGGTGTCTTCACCTGTACAGATGGTAAGTCAGTCTGTTTTATTTACCAAGAGTATCATTCTTTGAAATACACAAAGTTAACTCTGAGTTTGACCTTCATTTTCAGTGTGACAACTAATAAGAAATCTGTTCTCTTTCCTCTCATGTGTAAATTATTCCTTGGTCACGAGAGCCTTCAATAGTTGGTTAATGCAGTGTGTTGTGTAAAAAAACAGACAGTTTGGGTTCATTTTCCATTTCAAATGAGTCTGCAACGATTTAAAATACAATCTTGTTCACACACATATCATACCTGCTTAGTTTCTCCCTTCTCCCAGACTTATGACCTATTTCCCGATGTTTTCTTGATCTGTGTGAACCCTGACCAAGCAGTAAAGTCCAAGGAGCTCCCTGTAGACCTCTGCAATAAAATTGTGGCAAGGAACAATTCTGGAAAAGGTCTCTGGCTGTTCTTGAACGGCCCAGCCAAAGCCCAGACTTAAACCCCATAAAATATCTGTGGAGAGACCTGAAGTTCAAACTCTTCCCATCTAATCTGACAAGGCTTTAGATGATCTGCCAGGAGGAATGGGACAAACTGCCCACATCCAGGTGTGCAAAGCTCCGAGAGACTTAACCAAGAAGCTCAAAGCGATAATTGCTGCCAACGTGAGCTCTACCAAGTGCTGAGCTGAAGGGCCTGAATACTTTAGTGACTACTACAAGTTTTGATTTTTAATATATTTGGGAAAAATTCTAAATACATGTTTCAACTTTATTATAGGTTATTGAATTTTGACTGAGGCAAAATTTTAACATTTATCCATTTAGAATTAAATCTACAACACAATAAAGTATGCACAAAGTGAGGGGGTCGGAACACTTTCTAAAGCCACTCTATGTACCAAACATCCACAGTATGAACTTCAAGACATGACAGATGTGACGCGATCGTTCAGACTCCTACAGACTGGGCCTTAGTATCCAATATGTCTGTAAGCCAAACATGCAGTTTTTATTAAACTAAATTAAAGCAGTGATCTTGTTGACACCGCTACACAACCTTGTGTTACTCACTGTTAAAGTTAAAACAAAACCATTACACAAGCAACACTCACAGTGGGTGTGTGCTGATGTTTAAGAGTGTGTGATATCTCTGACATTTGATATCGTTATCAAAGGGTGTGCCTTTCCAGGGAGAAATGACACATCTCAGGAAGTAATGTGACAGGCTGTGGGTATTCAGTTGTGTGGCAGAGGAACTGAAGTCTTCACGGCAACTCAATAAGAAGAACCACATACAAAGTGCTGAAAACAGAAACAGAAAAGCTTTGGTTTTATTCACCACATAGAATTATGGGAATATGTTTCAGGTCTGCCACAGTATGAGGCCACTAAAGCCTACATGCCAAAGGAGCCAGATGAGCTGGGGCTGCAACAGGCTGAGCTTGTCATTGTCATACGGAAAGAGGAAGGTGAGGCCCTGTTACTGCCCTCTTACTAGCTGTAATAAAACTTGAATCCTGACCTTCTAGCCCAGTCAGTGTCCCTTCCTCTACAATCCATAAAAAGCATGAGTGCTCATATGAAACTTCAGCTGTCTGTTCTTCCTAGCTTGGTGCTATGGGGAGAGAATGCGAGATGGAGAGAGAGGTTGGTTTCCTGCTAGCTGTGCCACAGAGATCACCAACCCCACCGCCATGGAGAACAACGTGCAACGCATGAAGCGCTTGCGCAAAGAGACCAACGTTTGAAGGGCAATACTATCGTATAAGGATGTACACGGGACAAAATAACAGAAACCCCTTCTAGTAGATTTGTGATGCTCACTTTGTTCAGTTTTTGTTGAGACTGCATTACTAGTGAATTACGTTGGACATAGGAAAAGTATTAATTATTGGTCCAGAGGTCCATTACCAACAGACTGAAAGACATGTTCAAGGATATGTAAAGCATTAAAAGTGGACATTAAAGCCATCTTGGTGCCCCCAGTGGTAGAAGATGTACAGGAGCCATGAGGTACTTGGTTTGATTTCAACCAGTCAGACAATCCAAACCAGTTATTTTAAAACATGGCCATTAGGTAGAACATCAAAAAACTATTTTTAGCAGAGCCATATATATATATATATATATTTACTTCACCTTCTAGTGTGCAACCAATAACTCATTTGCAGTAGTAGGATTTTTTTGGCCAGCAATGGACATTTCATTGAACTTGTACAGCACTACCTTGTTATTTCCTTGTTGGTGTGAATGTAAATTTTAACTTACTGGCTGTAGTAAATAATGAACCTCTAATGCAGCCTCTGGTTTTATTTCCAAACTAGTAGCTAGAAAATGTAATGTTATTGTCTACATACACTGTAGTGTGAGAAACTGCATGCGAAAAAATTGAAGTGTATTTCCTACACTTTGCTTTCAGGAATGTTGTCCCCTGAACCCAAGATGAGAAATTTGATCCACATAGTACTAAATACGGGTTACATTTGTGTCACATGTTAATGGTGCTGTCTAGGGTTTTTGTTACCATGGTTTTGGTAAACATTAGCCTTTTTAAAATGTAGTTTATGGTATAGCATATTATTGTTAAAGTTGGTAGATGAAATATTTACTGCACCGTACAAGGTTGTCTTTGTCTACATGTATGAAAGGAAAAAACACTCCCAGTCTACACTTTAATTGAAAGAAAACTAATTCTGTGGTTTGTGCCATTGTGTAGAGCCCATATACTTGAAAATAAAATAAAGCCACCGGAGACTGTATTCCTGGTTTCTGGACTTTTATTTGAGCTTGCATTTTGTTAAAATGTTTGAATACATAAAAAGTTATTTAAAAATGTCAAACTGACCAGATATCAAATTCCATTTTCTCTTTAAAAACCATTTGGTGTAAAAACTTAGGACAGATTTAGAAAAACATTTGCTGTTTCCCCAAAACTTTTTGTAGCTGTCACATAAAAATAATGGAAAAAAAACAAGTCTGCATAGATTCTGCAGGCAATCGGTGGTAATCTGGTCAAATGCATGGTGCAAGCTTGTGACGTTCGTCAAGTCAAATCTTTATTGCTCAGATCTTGTTTGATGTTTCTTCTTGTTGACAAAAAAACTGTGAAAGAAGAAAATTTGCAAATTAGTCCATTGTTCATCTGTTTACTGAATTTTCATTTGGCATTTTCAATCATTTGGGTTTAGTCATGTAGATCGCTACATAATGAGTTGCCTGAAAATGTGCATCATCACCAAATAGCAGAAAAAGAATGCGAAGCCCAAAGCTATTGCTCATGTTAGTGAGACAATAGCGAGCAGGCTCTATGGTGCCAGACAGTTTGCTTTATCAAATCCACTGCATTACCTCATGCTTTGGATCATCCGTTACAGAGCCAAAAAAGTGCAATGACAAGCTAGGCAGGCTTACTTACGGAAAAGAAAATAATATCTATCAAAGCCCCTTGTGAACCTCAATGTGCTCCACATGCTGAATCTGAAGAAGATATCTGAATGTATAGGCAGCTAAAGCTGATGGAAATGAAGGCCGTCACGAGGCCATAGACTCACCCGGACGATGGTAAAAGATGGTAGGTGCCGGTGGGCAGTTTGCTTCCTACTCAGCCCCACCCTGCTGGGCCTCGGGAGCGGACGTTTTCTCTGCAGATGGGTCACCTCCTGTCTTGGCCTCCTTGTTTTCCTGGCCGGGCTTGCCACCAGTCTGTTGGCGTCTGCGGCGGTAGTTGAAGTTACGGCGGTAGCGCCTCTGGCGGGGCTGTTGGTTTTGACCACCTTCGCCACCCTGATTCTCCTTGTCCTCTTCACCGTCCCGCACCGGTCTGGGACGGGGTGGACCCCTGGAAAGAACAGGAAAAATGGCAAGAGGCTGTAAGCAAACACGACGCACACAGTGACGAAGTGGAGATATCATGCAAAGAACACATCGTCCACTGAGACAAGATACTGTTTAACAGTCGTAAGACAATTGCTGCTGGAAAAAAAAAAGACAAATTTGGATGCACAGCTGCAGTTTGAGGTTAGGCTGTAATGAAGGGAGAGCTTCTTTGGCCAAAACAGGTGGCATCAATTATTATTAAAAGGTTCTTTTTAAAAGTTAAATTCAGTTTGGGGGATTTGAAGCTAGGATCCGGACAGTCCAATGTTTTATTCTCCCTTTATTGCAGCCCTGCGTCAATGAAGCCAACATGCAAACCTTGGTCTGAACCTTGGTCGGAAGCCTCTGTAGTAGTTCTGCCTCACTGGTTTGTTGCCCTGGTCTGGACCTCCCTGGCTCTCGTCACCCTCACCTCCCTGAAAGCCAACAGATCAAATAGCAAGTGATACACTGCTTTTTCCGGAGTCAGTACACAGGCAACCTTAAGAACATGTTTAATGTATACAACATAAAATAGTTGTAATGAAACTGGCCAGGTTGCCATTTAATGTTGAGAATGATAAAAAAAAATCAACATCAGGCAGCTCTGACGGAGCTGAGGGGCCTATTTGAATCAGATTGGAAGGTATTGGCAAGACCCCCGATACACCAAGATCAAATTGTTCACAACCACGTGAGTGTTAGAAAGGAGAGTGTTTTAAGTCGTGTATGACAACCTATCAAGGGTCCCAATTTTGTTACGGGACAGCTGGGTGCCTGCTTCAGGATAGTAGCCCTGTGACGGCGTACCTCAGTCATCTCTCCGCGTGGTGCGTTGGTGTACGGGGGCCGGCGCCCGTAGCGTCTACGTACAAAGTATGGCGGGTAGCGCCGTCTGCCAGGGTAAGTGGGTCTGCGCTGCTGTTGCTGCTGGTCTCCTTCAGGGGCACTCTCTCCCCCTTCTCTGCTGCTTTTGTCTCGACCTCCGCTGCCAGGCTCACCCTCTCCGTCACTCTGGTAATTCTCTGGATAGTCTCCGCCACGAGGAGGGCCCCTCCTTCGGGGGTAGCGCCTATAACGGTTCCTGTCAGCAGCATACTTACTTCCTTGGACTGCAACGCCTCCTGGGCCAGTGACATTTGCCGCCTCTGCTCCCTGTACCCAGCAGAATTTTTTTTAAAGAAATGTAATTGCTCAAATTAATTATCTGAGGAAGAACAACTACTGGGGTGTTTTTTTTTATTTTTTATTTAAATAAATAAAAGGAGCTGCAAATTAAAATCAGAACGTTCGACCTTGTCACAAAACTGGATTACCAACCAGAACATAGTTTACCTTCTCTCCCTCGACTACATCAAACTCCACAGTTTCTCCATCTCCAACACTGCGAAGGTATTTCCTCGGGTTGTTCTTTTTGATGGCTGTCTGAAAACATGAAAAGTTCAGATGTGAGATTTTAAATTTGTGATTGTTTTAAAAAATTAGAAAACAACACAACCTACAACTTACCTGGTGTACAAAAACGTCCTCTTTTGTATCATTCCTAAACAAAGGAAGAAAACCACTCAGTTACTACTTGGCAGAATTCTGTTAAGCCACATAATTCAACAGATTGCAACTAAACCAGCTAGCATAAGGATTAATCAAGTACTGCACAGACCAGCAGACAAATCGTCTGGTCAGCTTTGTAAGCAAATCAAAGCCATAATAGGATTTGGAATGGTCCTTGACACACACACACACACAGATAATATCAGAGATTTAAAGAAGCAGGGATGTGGGGTTCACTTGCCTATTGATGAAACCATATCCATTCCTGACGTTGAACCATTTGACTGTACCCAAGACTTTTGTTGCTGCAAAGAGACACAATAAAACTAAATGAATAAGCAAGGTTAATGTCCAGTCATCACCTTTTTGTGTTACACTGACAGGAGATTGCACTGTGCGTAAATGAAGAGCTTCCAACAAGGATCTCTGTTTCGCAAGACCTTTCTACCCATGAGAAACAGTAATGGAATCAAATAACGACAGATGATGAGAAACTAACCATGGCCACAGATAATGTGGAAGTTATATTTAACTCCCAACTGTCACCCTTTTTATAGATCCTGATGCTTAGGGGTGCCCTATGCCAGCTGCACTTGGTGTGAGGCATGACCAAAGAGAACTATGAGCCAGTAATGACTACACCATTTCCCATGTAGATCTAAAGATGTCTTATTACCGGCATTATCAGTGACTCTGTCCTTTTCGAAACTGCTGTGGTGCAACATGCCGAAGACGGCTTAAGTATTAGAGTAGCCCGGTGTCACTGACAACGTTTCAAAGTTCAACTACTACAGACCTACTGCCCCATTTTTGGCCACACTGCACATTGCCTGAGCGCTCACACGTGGTAGAGTCGCGCCCGGATATGTTAGCAGGCAGTGAGCCCAGCTGGCTTGTTAGCATAGCCATGTAGCTAGCTGGGTCTGAACCATGTGGTTGGATTAGAGCCAGCAAGCGGAAATGACCGTAAGACATCAGACGGCATTTATTGTGACCAATGGTTTTTTAAGCATTAAAATAAATACGTCGTTGTTGTAATTGTTTTCAGCAAACCGACAACTAAATGTTAAAAAAATCCGTGGAATCACACGGCGGACATTTTAGGTGGCCCCTTCAGCCATGTAAATAGCTAACATTAGCTGGCTAGGCTAACATGGTTTCGTTAGCCAACGATCAACCATTGCTGTTAAGTACCTAGGCCATAACGATAGCGCTTAATTTCGAACAAAATTCGACAACCGTTGACAGTTGAATTCTTGTGTATTTATAAACCAGCGTTGATATGATTGTTTCGCCAACTACATTGGACAAAGGTTTGTCTGTGTTTCGGCTATTTTGGAGGAAAATTACCATCGTGGAATCAGACTCTTTGGTGTGAACAAAGGGACGGCCAGCGGCTAACGTTAGCTTGCGTTCGACGACAGCACCCGTAGCCGGTTAAGTGAGCAGTATGCTGTGTTCCACCACGATGTGATTAACATTTTAGCTACTGATAACTTTCCGACATCTCGACGTAAACTACTGTAGCCTGACAAGAAAAATCCTGTAAAGAGTGACATTAACGTTGGCGGACAGGGGTCCCGATGACAGCTAGAAACAACTTCAACGGTCGTGCATGTGACGGCCAACCGGCAACATAGGATTCTATGGCGGATACTGAACATTAGAAGGCCGATGAACAGGACAGATTACCGATTTAAATTGAAGGATTATTTTTTACCAATCGCACACCCTTATCTTAAAGTAATTCCATATTTAAGTCATACTGTTAGTAATTAACAACTGATATTAAATTACCAAACAGTGGGTATAGAGGTAAATCTAGCACTGTTAACACGATCCATCCTCTAACTGACATTTTTAAGACTGTTTCGCTAGTTGACAGCAAAAGGAAATAATTTTACTTTGGTAAAGATAAAGCCTACAATAGCCAATACTTTATTGAGATCCACCACTATTTTACAGACATCTCACAAATTATTCATAATATGCAAAAAATATAAGCGGCCTTTTCGCGAAATTAAGATTTATTTGGCCCTCTGCTAATTTCAAATATTCTATGTGAGTTGACGACAATGTCAGATTAACGTAGAAACCCAACGGTTAATTGAGCCAGCGATCGACTCGTAAACGTTAGCAACCGCCGATTTTCCGCATCGCCTCTACTGGGTCCCAAACCACGTTAGCTAACTAGCTAATTTCCCGTAGTCTTACCGATGACCTTCTTATCCCCCGCGGAAGCTGCGGCTGCCGGGCTGGATGGGCTCTCCGCATCGGCAGCAGGCTGCGGCGGTTGTTGTTGTTGTGTCTCGGCCTCGCTGCTCATGGTTACTACTGGTTGGTAATGGCTTCTGCCGGCGGCGGCTCTCTGCTATGTTTCCCGGTGCTAGATGGTAACCTGGGCCGGCGGTGGTGGGGGCTACTGCCTTCGGGCTCTCTGCTTTCCTCTTTCCGCTCCCGTTGCCGATCGAACTGGGCAGACTGTGGAACTGTGCCGGGGAATGTTCTTGGTTGGGGGACCGCCCAACGACTCTTCGTATTGGCTAGAATCATCAACGGAAAACAAAATCTGTTCTTATTGGCTAAGACAACTGTCAATTTCGTTTGATATACGCGTTTGCAAAAATTGATTGGCTAAAGGGAACGTACCTGTCCATTTCCACTGCTTCATAATGATGTCAAAGCCAGACGAGTCAGACAGATAACTGACACTTTTGGAACGGTGTCTTCTTGCCTGTGTAAATGCCATACCACCCAATAACATTTACCCATTGAGAATTAAAACAAAACTTTAGATTTTCAGATTTGTCTCTCAAGCCTTAGAATATGATTTCAACTTTGTAAACTGGGTGCTACTTAAAGTTGCATGGGAACGTTGATTGTATGGCTGCCATCACTAATGACAAAATATTAAATGCCTGTAGATATTGTGTTGAGAGATATCTGACGTAAATTAAGGGGAGAATTAGGAAGGCCTTTATTTACTTAACTGATGTACATGTTATATCTTACATGTTTAATGCGCTGTCATTTCTCACCCCAGCCTGTGCACTCTATTTCAGCACACATACAGTATGTAACACAGTTCACTATGCCATATCATTGAAATTATTCTACATTCACTGGAAGAAATTTTAAAATCTTGTCAATCCTACTTTCTGTAAATTGTGTCTTACATGGTTCTCCCTCTTAAATTTGAACATATACAAGAGCTCAAATAGTGACAGTGAATCCTTATGTAATACACTCAAATTGTCCAGCGCAATAAACTAGGTAAAATCTGTCACTATCCTGAGTGAATTTAGAAACTCCGCAGAGCAGACAGACCCAGACTGAGTGCAAGACAACCCCCCCACAGCCCCCCACCCATTGTCATGTTAATGCTCCACTGGCACGGTTTATGAGCATTGGCTGATGTGTGAAGAACTCGGTGTTAATGGCCAAGCCCCATTCTCCCACACAAAGATGGGCTTTAGCATTGACCCCAGAAAGCCTCCCCACGAAGAGACCCCCCTCCTCAAATAAAAAAGAAAGAAAAAACAAAAAAACAACCTTCTTCCTGCCTCCATAAGAACAGAGTCTACATCTGAAAGGATTCTTTTGTGTCAATGGAACAAGGTCCAAGGCAAAAAGAGGGAGAGCGTGGATGGGGGAAACCTTCTTCCTGCCTCCATAAGAACAGAGTCTACATCTGAAAGGATTCTTTTGTGTCAATGGAACAAGGTCCAAGGCAAAAAGAGGGAGAGCGTGGATGGGGGAGGGGCTCTGGGAGCTTAGATTTGTATGGATGGCTAAGACAAGAAGAGGTAACCATAAGTTCAGCAGAGGATTGCTCGGCACTGGAGTGTGTGCCTTTGAGGACTCTCGTGCCTTTTACTGTAAAGTGCTTCCCTCCTCTGCACCACGGCAGTAGGGCTAAGATTGAGTATTACCCACTATCACTTCAGAATCCACCTGGGCTGCACGATTCCTAAATGATAACTACAATCTCTTTCCAAACTAAAGAATGTGAGGAAAACATCCCTGCATTTTCTAAGGGGCAGAAAATTAGCTGAGAAAATCTACCAAAAACAGTGCATATCACACTGGGTACACAATGTTCTTAAAATGCAAAATTGAATTCAGAGCAGTTTCCAACCATGGATATGTGACTTCTTCAATACACATTGAATGAATCTTTATTTAAAAAAAGGCAGATAAAAAAGTGGATCAAAGTAAAAGGGCCTGATAAGCTAAGTATTTGAGTTTAGTTGGTCTTAAACTCCACGGCTACTGTTAATATTGTAATACACACATACTTTGTGAAATTGGTTAACAGCAATTAAGTCCTTGTTACTGCTTTGAGCTGAATGTAAAACTACAAATGCATT
>NW_019525414.1:966321-967427 GCF_002814215.2 Seriola lalandi dorsalis | reverse complement strand
ATACTGCGTTAGTAGCACCTGCTGAGACCTGAGACCTGCTGTTTGTTATCAGCGTGTGAATTTGTATTGCAGTCTATGGGGGAGCTACTATGATGGTTGAACAGTTCCTGTAGCTCAAAGCTCAAAGTTAATTCAATATGTCTGCTGCTGTATTTACTTTTGTACTGTCCAGTATGAACTGTAATCTCTCTCTGTGAACACTAACTTGTTAACAGCTTTCTGCCTCTGTGTGTGTGTGTGTGTGTGTGTGTGTGTGTATGTATGTATGTGGGGGGGCTCCTAACAAGCGATATAGCCATAGCTGTGTCTAGCTGGAAGACTCAGAGGACTCAGAGCTGAGTGAGATTTTGGCTCGGTGAGTCTCTCAAACAACTGCTATTTTTGAGAAGAACTGTAACTTCTATCAGAACTATGAGCAGACCTTGATCTTGGTCACAGATTGTGTGGCTTTGGTCTCTCTGGAGCCAAAAATGTGGAAACAGGAGCGAGTTACAAAAAAGAGTCACTTCTCCTTTTCTCTAGAAAAACGTGGCCATGAGGATGGGTTACACAGAATTTTTCAGAGGAGTTCTGGAGCTTCTCCCACTCTAGCAATGATGTCATCCATTCTAGCTCTGAACATTCCCTGCAATACACACCCTTATAAAGTCTGAATCGGTCTAAAAATGACACAACATAAACATTGATTTTGTGTAAACTGCAACAGTTGTCAAAATACAGATTTAAACAAAAATAGTCTGAAGTGTTGGGACCTTAATGTTTCAACCATTTCTCTATGTTGAAGTATGACACAGCAGTAGAGCTCTGAGATACGTTAAACCACCGTATAAGGACCAGAAAACTTTGCCTCGAAATGTACTCACCAATCGACACAGAGCCAAAACAAACCAGTACTAAACTCACGCGACTCAGCCCGGCGATCATACTGCTTTTCCATTTAAGCCTGTGGCGTAGCCAACATTTGTTTTGCCAGAACTAGAACTACCACTTGAAAGATAGGATCCCCAACAATATCCTGACCATGGGGCAACCACTTCCTTACTAAAATGCCCTCCTCAAGAAAGTAGCCACTGGCTATATTTTTCATTTCACTGGCTGACAACACA
>NW_019525414.1:940401-966265 GCF_002814215.2 Seriola lalandi dorsalis | reverse complement strand
ATGTGACTTCTTCAATACACATTGAATGAATCTTTATTTAAAAAAAGGCAGATAAAAAAGTGGATCAAAGTAAAAGGGCCTGATAAGCTAAGTATTTGAGTTTAGTTGGTCTTAAACTCCACGGCTACTGTTAATATTGTAATACACACATACTTTGTGAAATTGGTTAACAGCAATTAAGTCCTTGTTACTGCTTTGAGCTGAATGTAAAACTACAAATGCATTTTTTAAATAGAATTTATACTTTTACTATTTGCTGAGAGAATAACATTGACCATTAAAACATTGGACAATATAAAACGTGGCTGGGCCATGTTAGAAAAACTCTCAAGAGTGATGTCATTTACAAATAGTTTTTTTTTTTTTTTTTCAAACAAACAAGATGACCTCCAGAAGTTTATAAAAATGTAAAACATTTTATTGATAAATGAGACATTGAATGAGGAATGAGAATGTTTCATACACTAACCAAATTAATAATTACTAACAATTTAACTTTACAATGTGCATTCTGGGAGAAGGCACCCATACAGGAAAAATATGTGGCTTTATATTTGCTGAGGAGTATCAAGCAACAATTAGACACTGCTTCATGTTTACAGAGGTTGTGTAGTTTTTCCACTGGTGTTGTGAGAAAGCTGATCACATCTCTCCACACTGCGCAATGAGGATGGGGAGTTTGGGCTTGTTGTTGGGTCCTGTAGGGACGTTCTGTTGGGAGGCACGAACACACATTTAGAACTAAAAACCCAACTTTAAAACTTTACACTCATTGTTGGATTTCAGTTGCAGGTAGGACGCCTGCTCGCAAACATTTATGACACAAGTTAGTCAACATCAATCTGGAGGTAACATCATTCAGGACAGTGAAGCCTGTTAAAGATGATAAACAAGCATTTAAGACACATTCTGACATTGATCTGAGAGATGAGTGAAATAATTAGAGGACATATAACAAATCAGTACACTGCTGTATGAAGAAGACTAGGCTGTCTTGCGTTGTGTTCATATCCTGCTGCTATCACACAACATTTTTATACTGTGTTCAAGCTTGAATACACTTTCTTGTTTTCAACAGTATGAGTCGGCCGCCTCCTGTCACTCTTCTGCTCAGATTTTTGGGAATTTACAGATCAGTTTTTATTCTTGCCAAAGGAGGAGGAAATATTTGAACCACTGAAACCAATACATTAATATGAATGAATATTCAAATTAGTTTTTACCTCAATTTTTCTCATGATCAGCAAACCATCAACCACTTTTCCTGAAACAGTTGTGAACAAGTCAATTAAACTCTGACACATAAACAAATTAGAAAAGCTCTAAATGAATATGAATGCACAATTAGTACTGTAGACTTACTCACCAAAAACAACATGCTTCCCATCTAACCAGTCACATTTCGTACAGGTAATGAAAAACTGACAACCATTTGTCCCTGGACCACTGTTTGCCTGAAAAACAGTATTTGTGAAGATAAAAGGAAGACTTGGAATACTGAGAAATAATGGCAGTTTTAAACATATTAAAGCCAGAGTTAATTCACTTTGAATGTATTAATCAAATCCTATTGTCTATAGAGATTGTGGTCAGTCCACTTTGAATGGATTAATCAAATCCTAATTAACTTTTTATTTTACAGAGCATAGAAAATGATTAGAGGAAACCCCCCATGTTGATTTGGCTGAAGTCAAAGTAAATAGACCTTTTTGTGATTCAGGAGTGTCCCTAACATCAGTAAATTGATCTACATACATACCATGGACAGAAGACCAGGCACAGAATGCTTCATTCTGAAGTTTTCATCTGCAAAAGGTCCTCTGTAGATGCTGCAGATCCCGGTGCCATCACCCTTCACGAAGACAAACAAGACAGGGCTTTCAACAGAGAAAGCTACAACACAATCAACACGTTTCGTGGTGCTGTAATTCATCACATGTCCCCCAGAGGGTGACACACCAAAGTATTTCTGCCGGGTCAGTTCAAAGTTCAACTGCAGTTTGTCGGACATCATGGGAAGACTTAGTATGGCCCCCGAACACCGACCGGTGTGTCGACCCTGGAGTAATTTGTTTGACAGAATTTTTTCTCCTCCAAAATAAATCACTTTTTAAGCCTACACATGCTCAAAAACTCATGAAACTTTGCACACGTGTCAGGCCTGGTGAAAATTTACATTTTTTGTGGGTCTTGCTCATGGCTGTGGCCAAATGGCCCAATAGCGCCCCCTTGAAAATTTCAATGGGGCACTACTCCCAACTTGTTTCACCTACATGTACAAAATTCGGTAGGCACATGTAACATGTCACCATACCCTAATCCCAACAGGAAATGAGATATTTTGAATTTACTATGCAATTTTGGCATTGTTTTTGGCATTTACAGACATTGGAATTTAATGAACTCGTCCTAGAGAATTAATCAGATCATATTTGGTGAGTCTCATCTTACAAAGTTTGAAACGCACAATTACACAACTTTGAGTTTAGTCGTGTCATGAACGGCCTTGCCTGTGGCGCTGCGGTGAATTTCGATGATCCGCCATGAAAATTTAACCTGTTATAACTCCTGCACACCTTGTCCAAACTGCCTCAAACTTCATGTTTGATAAGAGTCCCGGCCTGAAGACATCTACATGGCAAAATTCTGTTATAGTCCTAGGAAATGTAATGTTATGGGATTTGATGTACTCCTCCTAGCAAGTTGACTGCACCCACTTCAAACGTGGTCAGAAAATACTTCCAAACTTGATGATGCTTGATTCTGAAGATTGTGAGTTTTCATTTGAGGGCGTGGCTCTGGTGGTGTGGCGACTTTTGCAAGGAAGTTGTTATAACTCTATTATACCTTTTCCAATCTGTCCCAACCTCGGTCAGAAAATGCTTAACACCTTAATGATGCTTCATTGTGAAAATTGGCAGATTTTGATGTTTCCCCAATGAAACAGGAAGTTGCTATAACTATAATATACTTTGTCTAATCCTCCTCAAACTTCATGTTTGATGACAGTCCCACATTGGAGACATCTGCATGCTCCTATGACGTCATTGTCATAGCACCACCTACTGAAAACAGGAAGTAACCCTTGAGTGACATTCATCATTTGATCTACATGACGTTTTCATGGTCTGGTTGAAACTTCATGTACAGGAACGTAATGTGTGTTGTGTGTTTTACCGTTCCTACAGATGTGACAGGAAAACTAATCAGACAGCAGACGAGGTGTGCATGTACTTACATTTACAAAGTCCCCTCCTTGTATCATAAAGTCTTTGATCACCCTGCCAAAGAACAATTGAAAACATCAGTGAATTCAGTTTTGCTGAAAAGCTCAACCTAATCTTAGGTAGGAAACTGTTATACAAAAACACAGATTTAGCCAGGCAGTCTGAGACATGCTGATACTGTGCCTAGAAAAAGTTTTCACCTTTTCCTGTTGATCAGTGTCCAGCAAAGGCACTTTCAATCTATTTTTATTAGAGACAATAAGAAAACCTCAAAAGGAGGGTGAATACTTTTGATGGTTCCCATAAACCACTGCAAGATATGACACTGTTTAATCCAGGTGACTAATGATTAGAAATCTTTACTTTTTTTACTTCTGCTTTTAGAAACAAACTTCAAATGAATAATTTGCCTCTATAACAACAAATATTAGGGGAAACAGGAGAGGCTGTTCCACCCAGAAGACAATCAGTTTAAATAACCAACAGAGGCTGGAGGTGTCTAGTTGAGTTGAAATCATTACAAATAATATACAAAGTAATAAAAAACCATTAACATCTTTCCAACATTCCAGTACAATTTGAGCTGTACAAATCAAGCCGCCATGTTATGTACCTGTGGAATGTGCAGCCTTTGTAACCAATGGGGACTCCATCCTTCCTGTGGGACAGATGTTTGAGACAGCAACAGTAAAGACAAAACACACTGTAGTGTATTACAAGCTATCACCTCTCACAAACAAGGTTTTTCTCCGTATCATTTAAAAGGATCCTGTTATATTGTAGTGTGTTCATGAAAACGTTTGACAAGCATGAAGAGCGTCTATCACCTTCAGTGCAGATCTATAGCCATGTTTAAAGCTGGCAGCATTAAAAGTCCATTCAGATGTAGGAATACCAGAGAGAGACAGCTCATTAGGCTGTTTTTTTCCTCTGCAGACGGTTTAGGTGTTGTGCTTCCTACAGCAGGTTGTGGCTCAGTGTATCCTGGCTCACAGGGTCACAAGGTCATATAAAAACTTCTTTAGTTAAATGTAACAAATCATTCTTAAAGAATCTGCAGAGAATTTGGACTGAAGGCACAATGAGAGGCCCAAGTAGAACACATAGGTTTCATTACTGCACATGCACATTTGAATTTTACAGACACCCATCTCATCTGTACTTTATTATTTTGATTGATTGATTGATTGATTGATTGATTTTTTGTTTGATACAATGAGGCACAGCTCTTTCATCCTACTTTACTTTACTCCTGGTACAACAATACCTCTCTGAACTGGGATCTGTACCACAAAGCAAGATAAGTGACTTATCCAGCTATCTTTGGGCTTAACTCAGGTTTTTCAGTATCACAAAGCTGTCTGACTTTTAACTGGGGTAAATCACCATGGTAATTTATGCTGCATGGCATGAAAGTGGATGTCAGCAGTTGGAAGACAGAGCAAGTGAGCAAACGGGCCAGGTAAACTGCATCAGCTGATGACCCTCCCGTGTCAAACCAGTTGCCTGCTGAGGTCAGCCAGGAGGGACATCCCAGTGTTGATGCTTTTATAGTCTTATGTGATGACCTTGTGGTCATAAAATAAATATTAAACATTTCCCACAATTATAAATGCACCAATTCAGTCATGTAAACCTCATCAGGCATTAACTAACTTCTCTCCTCAATCTCTGCCACGGCAGAAACAGTCTGACATAAGCTTTAACTTGTTTATGTGCTCCATATACATGTTTAAGTTTCTTTGTCATATACTAAAGATACTTGTAATAATTCCTGCACTTATTTACAGAATATCCCTAGCCTTATTTAATATTTGGAAATTATTTCTGGTGTTTCTCCAGCTCCTTATCATATGCTAGTAATGTGATCATATTGTTTACATGTCAGCTGGTGGAATATCACTTTCTGCTGTTGCTATAACCAAATATACATGCAGGTAGCACTGTTTCATCATATTAAGGATTTATTCATGGTTCTGACAATGTCACTTCTCATGCAACAACTCTAGCTCTTTTATATGAACACACTGATATCCAAATAGGAAAACCCAGAGTTGACTGAGCAGGTTGATAAGCAGTTTGTGATACTGGTTATTCAGGACAGGTGATGTTAGGCTCAGTGAAGCCATCTAACCCCAACAAAGTTAGACTAAGCTGAACTTGCTTCATGTATTGGCCCCTGGTTCTTTGATATGCAGACATGTAAATATCCTTTAATGACCTGATATGCATATGCATATGGGGGATGTGGCTCATAGAACCCTATTGTGTTAACCAGTTTTCTATTGATCTCTTAACCTAATAAAAGGAAAACAGGTTATTTAATATATATATATTCAAATATCAGGTAACTGCCAAATGCTTGGACTTGGAATGCTCTATATATACTGGAATTGTATGTAAACACACTGCATGAATGCATGACCTTACTATGCAAAATTGGGAAGAATACAACCTTCCACCTTACCTGAACTCTCCAGTGCAGAACTGCCTGCAAGAGATAATAAATAATCCATGTTAACATATATACCTGTGACATCTCATTCTTTTAAAAAGAAAAAAAAAAAATCACAATATATAAAAATGAAAAAAACAAAACAAAACAGAGTATGTGATCCAATAATGTGAGCAGCCTGCGATGCAGACTTTCTCCTTACCGGAAATTTTCTGCCGTCTTGGGAACCACATCAGCAAACAGCTCGACCTTCATCCGTCCAACATCCTGACAAACACACAAACAACACACACAACAAGAGATATCCAGTGAAGAGAGGAACATATACACCTGAAAAGATGGCACAAGAGAACAGATGAATGGGGGCTACTCTACGACACTGACGACCTCACCTGGACTGACCAGTTACACTCTGACTTGGTAACAGTATCTAGCTCCAGGATATGTTCTACTGAGACACTACTTATATTTCTATTCAATAACTAGTATAAGACTTCACCTTCAGTTTCTGACATTGAGTACAATGACATGTTTCGCTTATTCCTTTTACATCTTTCAGTTCTTTGTTGAATTTGCTGAGAACATTAAATCTACTCTAGTCTGTGTCCCATGTCTGACATCATCTCTCAGGGGTCAAAACATACATAATAGAAATATGTAAATGTGAGGACGCAGAACATTACTGGACATTAAATCCTCCGTGAGCTTTGTGTTCATGAGTGTGTGTGTGTGTGTGTGTGTGTGTGTGTGTGCATTCAGCAGCATGGGTATGTGTCCACCCAGGCTTCCCACAACCGAGAGGGACATGCAAAGTGGCCGACTGTTACAACAACGTCAGTGTGTCTGTGTGAAAACAAACAATGAGCTGGTGTAAAAAGAGTGGTTTGTCCTCATGACATCACTGCACAACTGTCCCCTCAGTCTCCGCGGACGAGTCACTATCAAACAAGCAGCCATCAGATCTCCTGTCTTTTCTACATAGACAACTCAGTATATTTCTAATATTGGAGCGATGAAATGAAACAGAGGCTGAGTGCGTTGACATGGAACAATCATGGACCGCAGAACATTTTATCTGCTGGGGGTTTTCTCTGACTGGAGTGTGACGTCCCCTGAAGACAAGTGCCCAGCATCTGGTAAGACAGCGTGCAACATGTAATAAAAGTCATGTCGTTTCTAATCAGACATATATATGTAGATTTCAGTGTCTACATTGTGAAGAATTTATACTGTTTACTGCGATGCTTTACTGTGGGATTTAGACACATATTAAGACTTCACTTAACAGCCATGTTAAACAGGCCAAAGTCCAGGAAGAGCCATATCTACCACACCCACTCTCCTGCAGCATGTACCTATAAGTACATGGAGCTATAATATTCACACTGAAAGCAAACAGTTGCACAAAGCAAACAGATCGAACCAAGAACCTGTGACAAACTGTAAAAGTAAATTAAACAATCATGACCCCTTTTAATTTTTCCAGGTAAAGTTGTGTAAAACAGACAGAAACTCTGAAGAGTCATGGTAGGACCTGAAGAGGTTCATTTGTAACTGACTATTTCTGTTCATTCAAATTTCCCACTGTTTAAAACAAGGTCTTACTCTTACAGGTTGACAGTTCTGCGTCAGTATCTAACAGTTAAATACTGCAGCCAGAGGCCAAGTATAGTTGCTGATAACCTCTAACTGTGCTAACTTTTCAACAGACTGAGTGAAGAATGTCATTAAAAGCAGAATATGAGCAGAGCAGCTGTTCTTGTTCGTCAAGTAGCAAGTATTTCTCTGAAGCCACCTCAGGCCTCCAATATTCAATACTCTTTGCTGTGTAATTGTATAGGGACATGGTGTGAGTGAACAAAACCAGTTATAGGGTGCGGTTTCAACTAACAAGCATTGTTAGGGTTACCTGTCACAGGACATTTAAATCAATAGAACAAGAGGCAGTTACCTCTGGGGCATACGAGAGGGAAAACAAGCAGGTTTCCTTGAAGACAACAAAGGCGTGTCCCATCAACTGTTTGTATTCACGGAAAGGTGGAGCCACGAAGAGCAGCTTAAAGGATAACTCCACCTGACAGCAGTCATACACCTGCACCGATGAGTCTCGGTGAAAGCATGCAGGGCATCTAGCTCGCGCTGCCACACAAGGGTTAAACATCTGGATCTCTACTGAGACTCGCTGGACCACGATAACCCTGAGCAGAGAGGTACAGGCCAGAGGAAAGTGTTTGATTTTTCTTCCTTGTTGAGTTAATGCTGCACGCTTCACGTGGCAGAACTCACTTTACCTGTCATCAATGTTGCAAGTAATGTGGAAATTCAGGATGGTGTGTGTGTGTGTGCTGCTGGGATGAATACCGCTGCTTTAACGATGTATAATTGACATTAAGCTGACTGTACAACTGACTGGAAGTCAGAATTGATTGATGAGAAAAAAAAAAGCTGTTTTAACTTTTAGTTTTAATAGAACACATTCAAAAACCAAAGCGTGTTTCAAAACTGTAATGACAAAAGTCAAAAATGAAAAAATGTAACATTGTCAGTGTATGAAACAGAGTGAGAGATCCTGGGATCACCAGTGTTTACAATATGGCCTAAATGTGAAGTTCGCTGAGGCAAATCAGTGTGATCCGTGTTTGATGACAATTCTACCTGCTGCTCTACACTGACCAAACACCTTATTGTTCAACCTGCGTGACTTTGGTCTAGTTTTTCATCAAGACAAAGTTTTGTGAAAGTAACACATTAATCAATTGTGTTATGATTAGTTAAATTTAACTTAACTTTAAAACTTACAGGAACAGAAATGCAAATAGTTTCACAACCATCCAAAAGCAGAGTTTCTGGTGTAAAGATTTTAAAAGGAAGATCAAGATTTTCTACATGTGTCATTTTGTGGAGTGATAAATGAGTCTGTACCGTCTGCACTGTGTTTTATAGCAGAGGTAGCCCACCTGAAACTAAAACCACTGCTAAAGAATGAATATACTGTGAAATATAACATTAAAGAGCAGAGGCACTCTCCCACACAGCAAAAATGATGACAATATAATCTATCAATATGACTGTCATTAAGGCTGTCATCTCCTGATTAAATTGATGACGAGATAAGATGCATTGTTTTTAACTGTTAATTGCAGTCAATAGCTTGTAGAACCAACATTATCTTTTTTTATTTTTTTTTTTACAGCTTTTCCTGAAGCACCTTGATACTGAACTGAGCACTGGTGCAGTAACTGAAATGCCGCCAGAGCTGACAGAGACTCTGTCCACTCGCAACTCTGTCAAAATGCTGGCCATTATGAAGCAATGGGAGGATGGATCCGGCTGTCAGACAGACAACACTGAGAAGTATCTGGCACTTCTGCTTTTCAAGTTGGGACTGGACGCGGTGGTTTTTTACCTGTGCTGCCGGAAGCTGCATGCCTCCTTTCTAAGCCTGTGCAGCATGTCCCTCCTCCTGGCTGATGTGTTGGTGGCGTGCTGTATGGCAGCCGTGTGGTTTTTTGGGGCTGAAAGGTCTCCTGTGTCGGCCTGCCTCTTTTTGGCTCATACTTCAGCAACATTTGGAGCACTACCACTACCCATGATGTGCCTGGGTTTACTAGACTACTGTATAGAAGATACCAACATTGGCAGGCAGAGCACCTTCTGCAAATTCCTCAGGAACATGGTCTTGACATTGCTGGTGTGGACGCAAGCTGTTATTTACTCCCTCAGTTCTGTGAAAGCTAAGATGATGGAACTGGATTATATGACAGGGATAAAGGCCGTGGTGTGTGAGGTAGAGGAGTCCACACTGGTCCCGTACTTTATTTTGGGGCTTTTCACCACAGTATTTTTTACAATGCTGCCCTTTTGCTCAAGAATTACCCAGTGGGTGAAAGAGGCTGGCAGGATATCTGAATTGAGGGAAGAGCAAGAGAACCAGGGGAGTGATTTGTTCATCTCAGCCCCCTCCACAGAGACAAAGAGCAGCAAGGAGTATTATCTGGAGACCACCCAGCCACGACCACCTCTGTGGTTCAGCCTAACTCTGGGCTTTACTACAATCTGGATGCCTTATCTTATAGTATCTGTGGCTTGTCTGGTCTTAGGCTACGGAGCACCAGCCTACATCACTGTTAACCTTCTTTGGTTGGAGTGCACCAACAGTTTACTGGTGGTTGTGGTGCTCTGGTTAAAGAGCAAGTGGCTTGGGCCGTACAGCCAACTACCAGAAAATGTGTGTTTATTGCACGTTTACTGGCATTTGAGCAAAGGAAGGTGGCAGCAGCAGCTCCCTACAGGTGTGTTCAACCCGTCAAAACGGAAGAGAAGCACTCTTCTCTACGTGTAACAGACCTGACATGACGCTGAAAATGAAAACCATGATGTGAGGGAGTGAATTAAGACTTCATGAGAATGGCCAAGCCTCTATGAGCAGTTCACCTATGTGAATGCTGTGACAAAAAGTCAAAAAGCTGCAGCCCTCATCTCTCCATCAGCACATGCACAAGTTCCCCGGAGCAAAGAATTAAACAGCAAAACATTGACATGAAACTGTGACTGGACTTCTAAATGTCATTCTTTGAAGAGTTAAGCAGCAAAGTAAAAACTGGCCATTACACAAAAACTTGTTTTTTTTACAGAAATCAACATAGATGTTATATTTTCTAGATGAATTTGTATGTGTTTGTCATAAAGCCCTATATAAAAACAAATGTAGACTTCAGGTATATGCTATGATGCTATGATGACTAAAGCTTTATATCTAATTCATTTTGATTACCCCAAACAGGTGAGGATTTCAAAATGCTTCTCAATTAAATATTCTGAAATACAGTCCTTCGTTTTTCTTTCACTAAACCTTGGTTGACCATTAAACCTTTGATTAAACAGACCCAGTTTTGTCCTTTCAGCTACATAAATCTAATGTGTATTGACCAATTCAAAGAGATTCAAAGTTTATTCTTGCCCTTGATGAAGGTCATGTGATATGATGAAGGAGCTCCACAACAGCTACTCAATGGACCTTGTGATGATGAGATTGGTTATTCAATAATGGACTTGGAACCTGAGCTTCTAACGCAGTGTGAGCAAGGTGTCCTAAAAGTGCTAAGAAATTTGAAGTGAGACTGCTTCCTCAACCTATCTGAAGAGTTTGATGCAGATATCAATTTAGAATTAGCCGTTTGTGTTTTTCTCAATTAGTCATAATTCATATATAGGTCTATTTTACTCTAGTGTTTGTAAATATTAACGTATTAATAAGGCCTTATTTCACATAACAGATTTCTGTCTGTGCTTCTCACTGTCTTTAAGTGGGTGGGGCTCAGTAGGGAAATGATGACAACAGATAATATTTCACAATATTCACATCAGTTTGCTTACGTCGCCAGCACTGATTAATTCACACGCACACAGACCAGATGAACTGGATTTGTTACATATCAAACCCAAGAATACCCAAGGATTGTTTTCTCTTTGTCTATCGACTTTTTCTAGTCGTGAATATTTAATGATGCTTTGATTTGAAACCAACCAGGGGCTTTTAAAGAACTGTCAGTATGGAAGTGATAGCAGGTCCCAGTCTTGTGCTCCACAGTTTTGTTGTGGGCTGACTGGACCACAGACTGTACCTTTAAAGGGAATCATAATCCACAAAGGATATAACAGGAACCAGGAACCAGGAAATCCCATAAATCGTTTTGAATTCTGTGTCACTGACTTCATTCATTGTAAACATTTACTATAAACACATTAAAAGTGTTCACTGAAGCTTTAAGAAGCACTAAATGTATCCTTAACCATTAACACAAGGTATTAGTCAATGCTGTATTTCTAAAATGACAAAGTATATTGAAAGTAGGTAAAACACATCCACAATGCAGAGGTTTGGTTATTATACCTCAACAATTTCTCTTCTTGTGAGAGCTGTAAGACCTAAGAGAAACACAATAACCAATGGGGGAATATTACATTTCGTTTCTTTAAGTTGAGTGCAGTTAAGTGCACTCAGGCAAGATAAAAAAGTGCCAGGATAAAAAAAAGCAAGGTAGGTAAATAGAAGTAAGTTGATACTAGATGTTCTTAAATACTAGGTCAAACAAACTGCTATTCAAAGTCATAAATTTAGAGCGTATAATGTACCATTCATAGAGTGGTATGTTGTCATGTGAGTTAATTTCTAGATTTATGTAATAGACATAAACTTTGTATTTATTTTTCCTGGTATAGGTGTTGGTTCTGACTCTACATTGTGCTCATTTGTAATTTTGTCCAAAGGTAGTTAAGAGTTCATTCCACCACACTTCTTCTCAAAAACCCAACACCAGCACCACCTGCTTTTCCCCTGTGGCATTTCAACTGTCAGTTTCATGCATTTTATAAGTCCATAAACTAGAAGGATAAAATATTGGGATAATATATTTGGATTCACACCCCACCAAAGTCAAGCAGCAAGGCCTGTTTTCACGCAGTCCTGGTCAAGTTCACATTAAATGGTATATTTAAAAAAACAAAACAAAGAAAAAACACAGATATTATGAGCTACAGATGCAGGATTCTGCCATGTATGAAGAATAAAACTGGAAACCAGAAAACAAGTATCGGATTTGTTTAGATTAACCACCTGATTACTTCATTATTTTACACATGGCAAAGATTAGGAAGAAGTTCAGAGCTCCTTAATCAAAATGAATGTCAGTTCACGTTTATTTGATGCAACTTTCTGTTGTGGTTTCAGAGATTTTGTTATTTAAAATAACATAATGATGTGCTCTAGGTCAAATGTTAGTTTCATGTATGGAGGGAAGGACATCTCACTCCACTCAACAACATTTTGAACACTGTTCATGATGCAAAAAAGGTAAGATTATAAATGCTGCTGTAAAAATCAAATGGAAGTGTTTTTTCTGTATAGCTCTGACGGTCCTGCTTATGAAGTTTAAGGTCAGTTCTAAGATAAGTTCTGACTTATTAGCTATAGAAAGATATTATGTGGAGAAAGCAATAGCACCCACACCTCTCCTCACCCACGCTACAAGACGCTCATCACAAAACACCTTGCTGAGAGGAAAGTCCATCTTGTGTTACTATCACATGTATATGAAAGGGAGCCGTTTAAACAGCACGTTGGTGGTGTTCACTGGATCACAACTTTTCACTAAAAACAGACATTGTGTTGAGTCTGGTGACATGTGGAAACGTTGACTGAACGTTAGCTGGAAGCTAAAGCCGCTGTTAGCCAAGTCCATTTTTCTACTCACCTGCCCTCCAATGGTGATGTCGAAGAAAACTATGGGATTGTTGGGATTTGTTGACAGCAGAGACATTGTGAAAATTTCCTCGCTTTTTGAGACTATAGTAATTCACCGTTTGAATTTCACCCAAGTACTTTGAACATACTGCACATGCGCCGTTCGGACCTACAGTGGCTCAGGAGAGACAAGTTACGGAAAAGGCGCTACAAAAAGAGCTTGGTTAATCTCTCAAAGGTGCCGCCTGGTGGTGACGTAACTTTACAGTTGAGCTGGGTGACAAGAAACCAAAAAGGCCTGTAATCGTGTTTCTTGTGCTTTTGCATTGATCTTGTGAAGCCCCTAATTCCACCTTTATTGAAGTTTTTACTGCAGTGAATGCCAACACAGAAACCTGGATTGCTGTGGAAGGTGCTTTATATTCACATATAGCACTAACATACGACTGTCGATCTGTTGTCACAAATATTGAGACAAATCTAATTCCATATCTTTTAACAGGTCAATCAGCAAATAATAGCAATCTGGTTTTACATTACTCTTTCACAATTTCCAATTTTATTTATCTTAAAATATCCTTTCCAATGATCCTCTCTACTAAATAACCAATGGTTACTTTGAGTACACTTTAGAGGATCGTTTTTTTTGTTTGTTTTTTAAGTATTATAACACTTCTTCCACTGTTGCACCAACTACATCCACACAGTATTGCTAAGGAACACTTAACCAGACAAATGTAACATCTTGGACACATGTCAAGGTTTTTGTTATTGGTTTTATTTTCACAATAAAATGTAATGTTACAATTTAACATAATGCAAAGGTGGCTCCACAAAAAATAGCAAATGGCAAAGTGACAACAAAGATTTGTCAAGGCTGTACTAAAGCACTGCGATCAAAAAACATTGAACAATAAAGGTGTTAACAGACTAGTGGATCAGCAGGGAGATAAACCTAGCAAAAGCAAAAAGCCTTGAAGAACGACAATTCTATGTGAAGTAATATGGTTTCTTGACATTGACGCCATATTCTGAAAGGGCAGGAGTCAGGTCTTCCATAGTCAGAGTGTACTTCTTATCCTGTACACAGAGAAGGCAGAAAATGAGAACACCATGGACAGAAACAAAATGATGATCAGAGCATTTGATCTTTTATCAACACTCCCCTTTTCTAACATACAGCACTGTCAAAATATTGTATGGAGGTATTACATGTGAAGTGCATGTAAAAATGAGACACTGACCTTTGTCTTACTCCTTGAGCTTCCTGAGGCAGTGCCCTTCATTTTACAGTACTGCAGCGCATCATTGGCAATGTCCGAGATAAACTTCTGAGAAGCAAGGGAGATCAGACGGATTCTGTAGAGGTGGAAAAAGGAAATCATTGCTTTAGATTTTTCTTTCTGTACACAGCCAGACTATCTATCATGGGAAAATCAATAGCCTACTAGGCTTAAGAGTATGTATTTTATGCTCAAATTAGTGGCAGTACTAATGTATACTGTATACCAGTTTACAGATATACAACAGCTTGTCTTTCTTAAAATAAATGAAAACCCCATTTGATAAAAGTCAGACAGGCATGGTCAACTGAACATCAAGGAACCACTCAGGAATTATCATTATCTTTTAGACAGCACAGCCGTCATCACGAATGGAGACTATAGCACTTTGTACCAAGGCACATTAAGCAGATTTTGTTTCCCCAAATCATTGTAAATATAATAAAACATACAAAAAGGTTTTCAGATGTGGCAATGAGGCAATATGGCAATGTCCAGATCTTCTTTTATCTTTTAATTAATGACCATTTCACTTTCTCATCTTGTCCAAAACAATTCCCATTCTCCTGTGTCAGTCAAACTGTGGCATGGTTCTAGCTTGCCACAGGTTATTGATTAAATACTAGTCAAAGGGACTAATGATCCTTTATAGGACTCTCTAAGTACACTGCCTGCTAGCTTGCAAGGGATTTTTTTAATTGATAATTTAAACAATTAACTCAGATTCAGTTTCTGAGATTTTTAAACTGTTAATGAGACTTGACTCGCACTGAAACTTGCAGGTAGCATTTGTAGGACTTACATTCTTGGATCAGAAGCCTCAAATCCAGCCTTGTTGAGGTAGTACCCTGTAACTGCATCAGGAATCTGAGAAAGAAAAAAAAAAAGAGCAGAATTCAGCTTGTGTTCAAGTTTCACATAGCCCGCTTTCTCTGCTACAGACAGGTATTTGTGAAAAACATTATTATTGTGTCTCTACCATTCAGTGATGATCAAATTAATTTCCTGTAGCAAGAACTCTGGTACACTCTCTGGGAGGACAGTGGCTGTAGTAATGCAATTTCATCTTTATTGGGCGTAGTGGAATATGAGGTTGTCATGAATGTTCATTTCATGTCAACAATTTACCCGGTTTATTACACTGATCATATTGAAGAAAATTATTCAGCAGAACATCTTTATGGCAGTACTGGATTTACAGGTCTGCATTAATGCAATGTAGTGCTTAGATTTTCCAGTTATTTAATTCACTGGATAAGCCAAAAACAGACAAACTGTACCGATGCATATTTTATATATAAAGAGTTTCTCAATTGAATTTCATTGGATTTAGTGATGGTTATCTGTAGCTGGCATAATAGAAAAACTTGACAGGTGTTTCCAACATTAGCCAGCATTAAGCTGTTAATGATGTGGATACATGCAGTGTTTTGAGTTACTGATCTTTCTGACAATGTGTCCCTGTGTGTGAATGCAACATATAGTAAGGTGACTGACAACGCTTGACTTACTGTGGGAGTGTACTCTTCCAGCTGCATGAGAAAATCTGCCAGGGGTGTGGTGGAGACAGCAGGTTTTACATCTCCATTGGTGATGCCACCAGGCACATAGACACCATTGGAGACAGATGTGTCTGCTGCTGGTGTCACCATGGCCGCTGATGCCGAAGCTGTGATAGAAGTTATTGAGATGAGTTCATATTGAATCAAAGAAACAATATTGTATATCCATCTACAGCATTGGACAGATAATTAGAGGTTGCAGTTTTTACTTCAAGGGAACAGTGTTTTCCAGTACTAAGTTTCAACTAAGTTTGTACCAAGTACAAACCATGTTTTCAAACAGGTGTTTCACAAAATTCCAGGTTCACATGATGATGCATGAAAAATGCTAAACATACTTTTGTATATACTCAGTCATAAGTTTTTTAGGAAGCCCTAGCGAAAACTAATGCAATCTAATACAATAGTCCTGCAATAAACCCTACCTTCTTTGAAGTTACAATGGTAAGTTTTTGTTTACACCGTGTTAAATATATTGATTCAACTGTAGGATCATTTTAGAGGCTGCAGCTTGTGCCCTGTCAACTGCGTTACGTTGACAGGTGTTTCATGTATTTTTACACCCCATTCAAATCAGTGAGGGTAAGATGAATAAAATAAAAAACACGTCACTGTATATTAAAATATACCTCAATAGCACCACAATCTACATCCTTCAAAATGATTACAATTGATTCAACTCCTCTCAATTTCAATTTCAATTTCAAACGATTTCAATAGAACCTGAACATTATAACTGCACTGTTGGATTAGACATCATCAGTTTAAGATAAATGTACCCAATAAATTTCCAAATTATATAACTATAACTTATACTATATATAGTGTCAGGCAAACATATCATCCATCTGAGGAACAAACAATACACTAGCTATCCTACCTTTAACTAAGCTAAGTGTTTAGCATAATAACATTAGCCAAAATCCCATAACGTTACCATTGCTCGTGACCGAAGGGATGCTGCTGACGTTGGTAGTTGCATTATCATTTGCGATACAATTGCTTGAAGTTGAAGACGTTGTAGATGGCACTCCAGTTGTGACGGATTGGTTAACGTTGTCAATGTTCATGTTGATGTTAATCTTAGCTAACGCGCTAACCTTGGCTAGCTAGCGGAGAGAAACGTCCAAATATGCTGAAAAACGCAGCTCCGTGTGTATAGCTCTAAAACTAGGCCTCTACAAAGTAGTGTGTTGTAAAGTAAAGCTACTTTTGTAAGTCGGAGGATATTAAAATCACAGATTCAAGCGTTAGCTAGTATCAGAAATGTTTGTAGCTATCGTGCAACAGAAAGCTGAGCACACGCTGCAGAGGTAATAGCGTCATATGACCCTATCCTTACGTATAAGTCGGATCTGACGAAGATAGCCGGAGATATCCGAAGACCTTCTACTTTGCCACTGATATCGTTTGGAAATATTCTTAGTATTTGCATGTTGGATTGTGGACTTATTTTATTAAGTTGTGTCAGCAGCTAACTATAGCTAACAGATAACGAGTAACGGATTTAGTAACGTTCCAGCCCCATATGTCAAACCCATATATCTGCTAACTGTTAATTGTGATAAGTGAACATTTAGGTTTAACATATATTTCATTATAAAACACAATAAGCAAAATACATAGAATACAAAAACTAATAATAACACGAAAAGCTAAAAATGTTGCCTTCGGGTGATGTCGGGAAATCTCTTTGGAAAATCTGAGACAAGTGTTAAATTGTGATGGACTGGCCCTTTGCAAAAGACCCTTTTGAGCATAGCAAGTTTCTGGACAGTGAGGCTCACGCCTTGTTACCAACATTTTACGGATTTCAAACTTCCACAATCATTAATTCGGAGATCCTCTATTGATGCATTGTTTACATTTCACTCAAACAAAATACAATCAAACAGTTTTTCTCATGAAATTAAATTAAAAAATCTTTTTTTTTTTTTATTTTTTTTTTTTTACAACTTTTAGAGGACTAGCCTATATCCCAAACATTTCCTGATATCATATTACCTAGATGACTGATCATCTCCAGACGTGTGATGTCTATATTATCTGCATTATGCATATGGTGCATTTCCCTCTAATGTTCAGCAAGCAGTAACCAGGCGCAGTGAACTGCTCCATTCACTTTGCTGGACATACTCCACACTGTAGGGGGCGGTAAGGAGTCGCCGACTGCTTTCGCTTGGCTTTATTGCTCGAGCAAGTGAACCACTCCGCTGGTCGTCATTTTTTTTTTTTTTTTCAATACAACTTTATTAAGACATACAGAACAATACAAAAGAATAGTGCAATGAAAATCTCCAGGGGGTTACAAACATATAAAAGAAATAGAATATTACAGAGGTATTACAAAAATATATCAAAGAGAGCACACATGGAAATAGTTTTAATAGCTTTCTTATTAGTGGAGTAATTAATGGTTTTTATATATTGTTTGACCTCATTGTTAAAAATAGAAAAAAGTCCGCTGGTCGTCATCATAAACTATATAAAAAACGTCGATACCATGGATGTATTATAAGACAGCCATGCTGATACATCCACGCTTCAAACCCGCCCGTCAGGAACCTGTGTGTGACGTCACGGAGGCCACGTCCATCTTTATTTACAGTCTGTGGTTGTCATTCGTTGTGTGGACGCCGGTGTGTTTATTGTCGTGGCTGCATGTAATTGGACCGACACAGAAGACAGGCAGAAGGTTTTGACAGCCGCATGGGACAGAACAGGTATCGAGCCAAACAGCCGTGCTATAAACTGACACTTATTATGTACCAGAAACTCTCTTTAATATATATTTGTGGGCTACTCTAATGGCTAATCTATATCTGTAGAACTGTAGATGTAGTCACCCAGACTGTAGGAAGTATGATGTCGAGTGAAGATTCGATCACCTGAGGCTGACTATTTAGGTGTAAGGTGTGTCTACAAGCTTTGTGTTAAAGTTCACAGGGCGCCAAAATGACTCCCCCTGTCCGTGTCATCGTGGTGGGAGCTGGCTGTCGAGGGGAGATCTACTCCAAGTTTGCATCCGTCCATCCTGATCGCATGAAGGTCAGGAGAGGTTCCCTATGTTGTCAACAAAGAAGTGGACTGATTTAAAAGTGGATTATGTTCTTATTGACAGTACCGATAAAAAGCATTCTCTGACACCACAAAAGATCATTGGCAGGACACTTATGTGACAGAAACATGTAAAGTATCATCGAAAACTTAATGTCACAGTATAAGGAGATCCTCAAATCAAATCCATGTTTTCAGTGACAATATAGGTTGAAAGAGTACAGTGAATTGAATAGTTCCTTAAGTGTCCTGATTTTGCTTTCATGAGCCTTTCAGTTCATTTTGCTGATAATACTTTTCCCTGCTGTATTGCTAATTAAGAAAATGATCCAGGTGTTAGGTTGTAATGTTGTAACAGAGCATTTGTTAAGCCCACTCTGTTTACTCTCACTTCACCATCTCAGGTTGTTGGAGTTGCTGATCCTAGGAAGTTTGCTCGCACTAAACTTCAACAGCAACACAAAATCACAGATGAAAACACATTTGATGGTGAGCATCAAAAGAAAAAGAAAAAGCATTTTATTGTTTATTATTTTCTGCTACATGCTAAACTGTTGAATGCTCTATTTTTCAAACTAGACTGGCACAGTATAGTTGAGAGAGAGAAGTTTGCAGATGCTGTGTTGATTTGTACTCCAGACCGCCTTCATAAGGTAAACAAACTATGTGTATGTATATGAAACACTGAAATTGTAATCTTTTGAGTAATTTTTGTTTAATTTTGTGATTGCAGAATAAATACCAAAACTGAAGTCAGTGTGTCTGTTTCTCATTTTTCACTACACGTCAGTTGTTGAATTCTCAGAACATATCTCTTTCCATATAGTTGATGTCATCACTAATGTCATGCCTTCGAGTCTCCCCTTATTATTGGTGTGAAAAATGTCTATTTGGGAACTTTGTTATTGTTTCTTGGTTAATCACCGTATTAAACTAGTTTGTCTTTTCCAGGAACCTGCTGTGGCCTTTGCAAAGAAGGGCTACCATATTCTGCTGGAAAAACCAATGGCAGTGAGTGATTTGTGAATGAGATTAAACATAAACCATATTAACATAGAGCATAACTTTAACTCATCCGGGTGTTAATGATCCCACAGGTTGATTTTAAAGTAATTTCTTGCACGTTAGTTTGTAATTCTGTTTTGAAAAAAAAAACATGTCACACTGTATTTGTCCCTCACATCAGTGTGATTTCATTCATATGGCATGAAATGCTGAAATTCCCTTCCCTCTTTTTTTTTTTTTTTCATTCTATCAATGTATTTGTGTGACACTCATCTGTTCACATGACTTTAGACAACTGCTGAAGACTGCACTGCGATTGTGGAGGCTTGCACTCAGAGCGGTGTGATGCTGTCAGTGGGTCATGTTCTCCGGTATGATCCCACCATCCACAAGATAAAGGTGAACACATTCAAGTTAGCCACATACTCACATCACCTGTCACAATAAGATCAATCAGCAAAAAGAGCTCTGTTGAACTTGAGTTTTGTTAAGTTGGATTTCCTATGGAAAAAACTAAAGAACTGAGTCTTGATCTCAAGATAACTGGGTTAAAATAAATAAGTACTTACCTTGAGTGAAAATGCAAAAGTTTCTTTATATGTGTGATCAATCAAATCAATCGGTTAATAAACTGCTCAGCACTTCTTGCTTTAGAAAATCTGACAGCAGCAAACCTGTGATTGTATTTTAATAAGGATTGGTCTGAAAATTAAATCAAGCAATCTTTTTCTAGGAGCTGGTAGATTCTGGAGTCATAGGTGATGTGATGCATATTCAGCACCTTGAGCCGGTAAGAATTCAAACAGAATGGAAATAAAAAAATAAAAAAACAAATAACAGCACAATAACATAACAACATAATATTGTTAATCATCAACCCTGTTAATTTAAAAGTAACATATTCTTGTTTTTTTGTTCATGATCTCTTTAAGTCCAAATAACTTTTTAGCCTACAGATAAAATGTATTATGATAATACAAAGATCTTCCTAAACTCATGAACCTGATGTTTCAATTCAAACTTATATGTACTTAAACTTTGTAGTGAATATGTACCCATGAAATGAATACACTGCTACATTTAAACTGTATGTTTAGGCTAAATGTTTAAACGCAGTATCAACCTTTTGTTCTAGGTTGGCTTCTATCACTTCGCTCACTCATTCGTTCGAGGAAACTGGAGGAATGAAGCCGAGAGCTCTTTTGTTCTTTTGGCCAAATCGTGCCATGACATTGACCTAATACATAACTGGGCTGGAGCACGAAGGTAAACTGTAAACAGTAGTCAATGATCAACTCCAAGCTTGTCTAAGGTTTAGAAGTACTGTGCAGAATAATATGCAGTCACCACTTAAATAAATAAGTTGGTTTGTCAGCTGGAGGATATCATGTGTATCAGTTTGTCAGATGCCTCAGCCAAACACTGCTAGTAGGAACTAGATGTAAATCCATGGTGGTTTTGTTGAGCCGCAGTCTATGTGTTGTAAGGTGGTTGAGGTTGTTTTGTGTTTTCCTAAGATTAAGCATTAACAGAGTTTGCACTTTGCAGGTGTGTGAAAGTGTCATCATTTGGATCCGTCAGCCACTTCCAAAAAGACTGCAAGGTATGTGGTGCGTTCACAGTATGTGACCCAACAAACACTTTTCTGATTGTATTTTGTTTTATATTTCGACAAGTGAATCCTTTTTACTGAAGATCTATGGCAGAACATGACATCACTGCTCTTAACTCCTGTTCAACAGTTCTGAGTTGTGTTTTTGTATCATTTAGTTGTATTTGATTGATGACAGTTCTCTGCACCAACAGAAATGTCCATACTGAGCATGAAGAAATGTGACATTGTGTGTTTCTTTGTCAGCCAAAAGGCGCTGCAGATCGCTGCCTGGATTGTTCAGTAGAAAAACACTGTCCATACTCAGCACGCAAAATCTACCTGGACAGAGTGAAACAGGTGAACACTTCATCACCATCATTATTTTCACCATCTACTATACTTCATCATCTGTAAACATAATACATATTCATAATCTGATAGATTCTGTGTGTTCATATGTGTGCTAGGGTCACACAGGCTGGCCTGTATCAGTCATATGTCCAAACTCGTTGCCGGACATCGAGTCAGTAACTGAGGCGCTGCGGACTGGACCATATGGCCGCTGTGTGTACGAGTGTGACAACGATGTCTGCACTAACCAGGTTAGAAATCATTCAGGACTGCTCTTCATCCCCATGGCAAAACATACCAGCACTCTCTAACCCACTACGTTTTCTTTTTTTCAGCTTAAATAAAACTCAAATATTATTACAAAAAATATTTTTGTACTATTGCTCACGCTGCCTTTTATTATTTACATCCTTTCCTGTCTCCAAAATTTGCAGTCAATTACTAATGTAAATAAATGCATGTTTTTTTCACTCTGTCCAATAACTTACAGATTTTCACCTTGTTGAAAGATAGTTATTTAACCTAAAAAGTCATCATTTACTTTCCTTTAATAATACTGTATTTATGGTGTTTAACGTAACGTTATGTTAAGTCATTATTAATGTTTAGAAGCATAACACTTTAGTCTTGTCTTGACGATCTTTTCTGTTTTTCCAGGTTGTTAACATAGAGTTTGAAGGGGGCCTGACCGCAGCCTTTTCCATGGTGGCCTTCACTGAGGAGGTCTGCAAGCGAAAAACAACCATTTATGGCAGCAAGGTAGGACTGGAAGGAATGAGGATTGTAGAAAAGGAAAAAATATTATAATATTTAAGGTACAAAAGAAGCCAGCAGGAAAACGATGTATCAACTATTAGCTCAATAATAGTAAAGTGTTTGGGGGCTATAATGAAAAAAATCAACTATCATAGTGTTGACTACATGCAGAACATAGTCAAAACTACGAGTACACCAAAACGTTTTATCTATATCTCATTCAAATGTCATGAGTATGCAAAATGCTGCTGTAATCTTAAAGCGTCCACCCTTACGGGGGTGGTGGGGGCTTTCCACTGGATTTTGGAACCTGGCCACAGGGATTTGCTCCCATTCATCCTCAAGTGAGGTCAGGCACTGATGTTCGGCTTGGCTTTCAGCCATCGCTACAGTTCATCCTAAAGTTAACCATTAGGTTAAGAGCTCCCTTTCATGGAACTTATGATTCACATCATTTTCATACTCATCAAAGCATTCAATGACCATCATGCCCTATGGATGGGGCATTGTCATCCTCTTTCTCCACTAATTTTCCAGCTTCTTCCTATAATTTGACACCCGTCTGTATATAATGAAGTGTATCTTCACAGGGGGAGCTGTCATACGATGGCCATGAGGTACGTGTGTTTGACTTTCTGACCCAGAGATCCACAAAGCACAAACCACACAGCAATACGCCCTGGCTGTTTGGCATGAGTGGGCATGGTGGAGCTGACTATCACCTTATGGATGCCTTTATTTCTGCTGTGGCGGTGAGTTCATATAAATACTATTCCTTTTTTATTTTGTTAATGTATAGTTTTCTCCTTGGCCCACACTAGAATCAGCTTCTTTGGTTGTTGCAGTATATGAACAGCTTTGATTTGAATCTTTTGTTTAGCTGCAGCTGTTTGGGATAAGGACAGATTATGAACATTCACTGTGTTTACATTTTTTTAGCTGTGTGTGAGGCTCCGACTCAGGATTTAAAGGATGAATAGGATTTGGAAACGCTGACTTGACTGTGTTGGTTGATCAGCTGTGTGTATGTGTGTTTGTGCATGCAGAGTAATGATCCATCCCTGATCCGATCGGGCCCCGTGGAGACGCTGCTGAGCCACCTGCTAGTGTTTGAAGCTGAGCGTTCACGACTGGAGGGCAGGGTCGTGCACTGTGGTGATGTTAGCGGGCGAGATGACACTGAAAAACATGTTGACATGAAAATGACCTCATCTTAAAGATCAAACACTATGATGCTACCTGGATGATCAAAGACACAATTAGACTAATGAAAGGCCAAATCTTGTGAGAGTATTTATGTTAATTATTTAGTTATATTGCTCAGGGATTTTAATACTGTGGTGTTTGAGTCAGTGTGACTGACTGAGTGAATCTGTTTAGTTTTTTTTTAATTATGTAAGCAACTTGTCAAGAACTTGATCATTTGTTGTTCAGCATAATGTCAATGTACAATCATTTTTTGATTAAGTAATGTTCATGTATTCTCATAATTTCTACTAAAATATTGGAAATATGTGTAATTTACATTGTCTTTCAATCACTATCTGCTCTTAATGTTCCTCTGAATGCCATCCCATAAACAACATGGTTTTTCCCACCTGTGTCAATGTGCAGAATATATCCAACCCAATCTAATTTTATTTATAAAGCACTTTGTAAAAACAACCCTGTTGACCAAAGTGCTGTACAATAACAATAAAACACAAAAAAGACATAAAACACAAGCAAAAAATCTCACATTAAAAGTTTAAAACTGCAAATGCCTGATCCCCTCTGAGCTTCAGTCTAGTTTTCAGGACCACTAAGAGCAGCTGATCAGCAGACCTGAGAGACCAGCAGGAGAGAGAGAGAGGATGGAGCAAGACCATTCAGGGATTTATAGGCAAACAGAAGGATTTTGAAATTGACATGAAGCACACAGGGAGCCGATGGAAGGAGGCTAGAATGGGGTAAATGTGCTCTCGCTTGTTTGCTTCATGAAATAGTCAGGGCTTAACTTTAAAAAATACTATTGAGCTAAACTACAGATAAACCTTTATTCAAGAGAAGACACTGACTAACTGAAATGAATTTATAGAATGCACATATACCACTGACTGTGAACAAATGATGTACACAACATACATAAATATACATTAGATGCCATTAACTCTAGCACTTTTAAATCCAAGTGAAGTTTTACCTTAAGCAGTTTATTCTCTGTTGAGTAACAGGTGCATTTAAGATTTACATCATATTATGTCTATATAACAATTCACTAAAAAGCATATTGTATAAGACTAACTCTCAGACTCATGGCTTTGTGTTGATCCATAATTTATGCGGTAGCTCCAAAGAGCAGAATTTATCTGAGGGATGAATTAAGAAACCCTCCTTTATGTTTTCGTAATAAACTACATGTGGACTGCCAGAGATTCAAAACTTCTGATAAACTGAAAGACTGAAGTTATACAGTTAACAATTTGCTTTGTACAAAGTTTTTTTTATGTATTTATTTGTTTTGTTATGTCAGTTGTACTCAGCCTCTTTTTGACCAGTGTCAGGAGAGGCTCTACTCACCCCAGCAGCACTGAGTTCAGCGAGTCTTGGTCGTTACTGAGGTATCACAGAGACTGTATCCAAGCACACATCAAATCAAAACGCAGATACTGATTAATGATTATACTGTTGCTAATGGTCGGCCTGCGACAGGTCACAAGATAAGAACCCCTCAGGTGCAGGGCTTGCAGCAGCAGCGCTCAGGTTGGCAGGTGGCTGTTACTCACAGGAGCAGCAACAGTGCTGAGACTGTCACTGTGCAGTAGTGATGAGGATTTTCACCACTTTGTAGGTTCACATGTTCCATCTTAAATTTCCTTTCACAAACACGAGGTTGCTAACAGACCCTCCTGTGGCCACAAGCAACAGCGATTCCACAGTCGATTCCACAGTCAGTTCCATATACATGTTTTTTTTTATTAAGAGACAGATTAAAATTCCATTGTCTGATCTTCCTGTGCACATACCTTAGAGCCCAGGTGTTTGCACCTCTCCATTGTGGGGACATGTGGAAAACTCATACAAAAGCCTCGTCTACCTATCATGCCTTATGGATGAGTCTTGCACCAGAGTTGCTTCCTATAAGGAATGACGTACAGCAACACTGAAATTAGCATATTGATTAAAAATAATTAGGTAAACACAATTTCTAAATGTGCCAATACAGTTCAGCAAGACTCAAATTACAAGAACATAGTTGGGCCATACTGTAGTAATATCACAATCAGTATTAATTTAAACAATTTATTATTTAATTAATGATTATCTATAGATTACTGTTCACCTGTAATTA
>NW_019525414.1:939137-940351 GCF_002814215.2 Seriola lalandi dorsalis | reverse complement strand
CACACACACACATGCTGGTTTGCCTTATACATGCTCTAATACTTGAGAGTAAAAGGGGTAAGAGTTAATAAATCAATTAGCCTATAAGAATCAGCTTTGTCCACTTCTGCCCAGATACTGCGTTAGTAGCACCTGCTGAGACCTGAGACCTGCTGTTTGTTATCAGCGTGTGAATTTGTATTGCAGTGTATGGGGGAGCTACTATGATGGTTGAACAGTTCCTGTAGCTCAAAGCTCAAAGTTAATTCAATATGTCTGCTGCTGTATTTACTTTTGTACTGTCCAGTATGAACTGTAATCTCTCTCTGTGAACACTAACTTGTTAACAGCTTTCTGCCTGTGTGTGTGTGTGTGTGTGTGTGTGTATGTATGTATGTGGGGGGGCTCCTAACAAGCGATATAGCCATAGCTGTGTCTAGCTGGAAGACTGAGAAGACTCAGAGCTGAGTGAGATTTTGGCTCGGTGAGTCTCTCAAACAACTGCTATTTTTGAGAAGAACTGTAACTTCTATCAGAACTATGAGCAGACCTTGATCTTGGTCACAGATTGTGTGGCTTTGGTCTCTCTGGAGCCAAAAATGTGGAAACAGGAGCGAGTTACAAAAAAGAGTCACTTCTCCTTTTCTCTAGAAAAACGTGGCCATGAGGATGGGTTACACAGAATTTTTCAGAGGAGTTCTGGAGCTTCTCCCACTCTAGCAATGATGTCATCCATTCTAGCTCTGAACATTCCCTGCAATACACACCCTTATAAAGTCTGAATCGGTCTAAAAATGACACAACATAAACATTGATTTTGTGTAAACTGCAACAGTTGTCAAAATACAGATTTAAACAAAAATAGTCTGAAGTGTTGGGACCTTAATGTTTCAACCATTTCTCTATGTTGAAGTATGACACAGCAGTAGAGCTCTGAGATACGTTAAACCACCGTATAAGGACCAGAAAACTTTGCCTCGAAATGTACTCACCAATCGACACAGAGCCAAAACAAACCAGTACTAAACTCACGCGACTCAGCCCGGCGATCATACTGCTTTTCCATTTAAGCCTGTGGCGTAGCCAACATTTGTTTTGCCAGAACTAGAACTACCACTTGAAAGATAGGATCCCCAACAATATCCTGACCATGGGGCAACCACTTCCTTACTAAAATGCCCTCCTCAAGAAAGTAGCCACTGGCTATATTTTTCATTTCACTGGCTGACAACACA
>NW_019525414.1:935712-939087 GCF_002814215.2 Seriola lalandi dorsalis | reverse complement strand
TCTTGCACCAGAGTTGCTTCCTATAAGGAATGACGTACAGCAACACTGAAATTAGCATATTGATTAAAAATAATTAGGTAAACACAATTTCTAAATGTGCCAATACAGTTCAGCAAGACTCAAATTACAAGAACATAGTTGGGCCATACTGTAGTAATATCACAATCAGTATTAATTTAAACAATTTATTATTTAATTAATGATTATCTATAGATTACTGTTCACCTGTAATTAGGTGTTAAAAACTGTTGTCCTCTCAGAATAAATTCTAAGTAACAGAAAACCTCTCCTCCGTCCTCTTCACTTGGCGTGTCGTAGTGAAGCAGTAACATCGTTTGAACACCAGGTGTCACTAGCTTATTTGATTGGAAGTCAACACATTGGATAAGAAGTAAACACTGGACCTTGGTGACAGTGGTCTGTTGTGTTGAACAGTCTGACATTACTAGCAGACCTATAAATGCTGTGGAATATCACAGCACTAATGATCAAGCATATAGGCGGTGTGGAAAACGGCAGCCAAACACTGTTCACAACAGGAGAAGGCAAATTAAGTAAAGTACCACCAAGAACTTCGGACTCATGATTTGATCCTTCAGATTGCTTAAACTAAAAAAACGGCAGCCAAACACTGTTCACAACAGGAGAAGGCAAATTAAGTAAAGTACCACCAAGAACTTCGGACTCATGATTTGATCCTTCAGATTGCTTAAACTAAAAAACTAAAATGAGGTATTAAATTCCCTGAAATGGCTGACGTGGTGTTGTCACAGGACAGTAAGTGATCGTTCTAATATGCAGTCTGGACAGTATTATTAAGCTACTTAAGGGATTTGAAATGATGTAGTCTTGCAAAAACATATTTTGTGTTCAAAGCATGAGATTTGCAGTCACCTTTTTTTGTGGTTGATGTCCTGGGTGCAAAAGAGTTTTCAGGTCTAAGAAAGCTTCAAAGTTGTAGGCTACTCCTTTCTTTGATGTACTGAGCAACATCCTTATCCTTCTGGTCCATCAGCATCCTCTCTTTCTCTTGGATCTTCACACTATGGTGTATTTATAAATATACACCTTAATAGGCCGTTATAAATAGTGGATGGACTTCATGAATCTAAGCTGTTAGCTATTGAAAGTAAACAGTACATATAGTAAAAAGGAAGAAGACACATGCAAGTGTGCCTCAATATGAATATGGCAATTTAGTCTATTCTCCTGCATTTCTTTTTTGCCGTCCATTAAATATTAATACATTTAAGCAAGGTTGACTGGCAATCTCTGCCTTTTTACAATTCAAAAAGCTGATTCCTTGTCTCCATGACAAAGTATTAATATATGCTCTAATCAATTGTGCACAGTGGGTCACAAGAATTGCATCTGTCTTTATATAGTGCTGCAGAGTAGTTTACCTGGCATTAAAGGCTTCAGTGCATTTAGTCATCAGGTTACAAATATCCTTGTGAATTGCATGCAGCTAATGGATGAGATAAGAGAGTTAACAATTTCAAAATATTACCCCTTTTATACCCCTTCACTGGCCATCCTGCATCAAAACATCTCCACTATCAACATCCAACTCTCTCGCTGTTCCCCAGCTTTGAGGGTAGGGTTTCATTTCCTGTTGTAAAATAATTTAAGTCTAAACTTTTCTGCGATGTCAAGAAAATTTACAAGTAAGAGGAATGAAGGACTGAAAACATCATTCTGGAACTTCTTCCTTGTTATTACCCCAGTTGCTACATCTTGGTATATCTTGGTAAGATGTAGAAGCAGCAAAATATGAATTTAAACTGGCTGATGCTAACTGAATCTACCCTTGCCAACCCAGACTGAACATGTAGGAAATGCTTCCTCTCGGCCTGCAGTATCTTCAGCTCCTCCCTCAACTGTCCATTCTTGGTCATCAGCTCACTGAAGCATTTGCAACCCTAGAATAGAAACATACTAAGTTAGTGGAAATCTAATTTTCGTTGATGGGAAAATGGATTCTCTGTGTAACACTAACCCCGGGGAGTTTAATTTCTATTAAGCATGTGGTTTTTAGTAAGTTACTGTTATCAGATTTCCTACTAACTATGTCATGTAGTTCCCCCACCAGTCCTTGTCTTGCCAACTTCTTTTCCCATTTCGAAATCTGAAATCAAAGTCAACAAGTGGGGTCACCTGTGGTAAGAAAATAAGGAGAAAGTCAACCAACAGCACTCTATATGGTCCACAGAGAAAACACTACCTGATCTTTCAAAGAGGACACTTTTCTTTGGTCGGCCCCCCACTCCACATCTTTTTTGCCTCCACTGGCCAACATGGCACTAAGGTCTTGAACATCACTGGCATCAGTCCAACAGCCACAAGTCTGAGAGACTCTGAGGTTGCGTAAAAGTTCTTCATGTTCATCCGGAAGCCTCTGGATCTCTTGTCTGAAGACACAGAGACACAAATGCATTTAAAGTTTGGACAAAACAACACAGATGAAATAACAAGTTATACTTCAGGCAAAAAGGAAAACATAGAATATATGTCTTTAAAAGGTACCTAAGTCTCATTAGTTTTGGTAGTAAATTGTTTTTTTTCATTTCATACTCTTTCTATTCAGGGTTTGCGAGGCATCTTAGACTGGTTGAATTTGCTTGAAAGATTCTTTCATCTGGGCTTCAATCTGGCAACTAGCCTTTAAACACAAATGGTTGTAGTTCTGACTAAAAATACTGAGAAATTTAAGATTACTATCACCATTTTAATGTCAATATGGTCATGAATATATAAATATTTCTATAACTACAGACGCTTAACTGAACATATTTGTTAAGTTTCATATTAAGGTATTAACCATGGACCTAAAATGCCTCTGGAGCTGTCAAGAGCTGGTGAATGAAGAAGGCCACTCACTTGTCTCTTTGGATGAGGTCTTGGGTTTCAGCTTACACCTGCTTGGCTGCCTCTGCCATACTGCACCTGCAGTTTGTTCGGGTCTGTTTCAGCTGCATTAAAAATATGATGTAGCTATGTCCCATTTCACGACTACTGTTTGATCAATTATAAATTTGATAATGACATAGAAAAGATGCATTTTTGCATTTTTGATCACTAGTGTTGTGTAGTGTAGTGTAGGAATAGGCATAACTTACAAAAATCTCCAGATAGGTGACTTCTGAGAGATGATCGCCGTCTAATGTTGAATTTTGGTCTGTGTTGAGTCTAAAGAAAAAATAAAGCTGTATCAGATAACTAAACATGGTGACAGTACAAAGTACAAAACTTATAACTAGTTCAGTTGGATTAAACTGTAACTAACGTTAGCCAAACATCGGTTGTTAGCCACTGATAATTAAAGCTGCATTAGATAAAATAACATTCTTTTTTTTTTTGAGGGGGGGGGGGGGG
>NW_019525414.1:816461-935692 GCF_002814215.2 Seriola lalandi dorsalis | reverse complement strand
AGTAAGAGTGAGACAGGAAAGTCAGGGAGAGAGAGAGGGGATGACATGCAAAAAAGGGCCACCGGCCGGACTCAAACCCATGGCCGCTGCAGTTAGGAATAAGCCTTTGTGGTATGCACTCTACCAGGTGAGCCACTGAGGCACCAGGATAAGATAATATTCTAACTTTAGTATGTTACCACTTAGGTTAAATACATTAACACTACACTATTGCTAAAATAGTAAACAATACCTAAGGAGCTAATGCTAGAATAGCTAGTTAACGTTGATTAACTTAGCTAGCTAACTGCATTAGCATTAAGCAACCTGCCTAATTTATTTTGTTTCCTTGGCACTATCATTAAACTTGCGAAAGATAGCTAACGCTAACAGCTAAAACAGGCCAAAGCGATACAGATGGAGACCAGTGTATCAAAAAAATTTACTGTGTATGTTGGATAAGTCAGCTAGAAGGTTTCATTCATGTATGGCTAATTTAATTATGGACAATAACAACGTAAAACCCCTAGCTGTTCCTTTGAAGCTAGCTAGCGATTTCATAAGCACTGCTGTGTAGTGTCCCCAAGAGAGCAAAAATAACATCAACAGTTGGACATAAATGAATTAAATAAACAAAAGTAAATTAAATTAATTAATAAATAAAATTACAAATTTGTAGCTATGATAACCATATATCACAAATCATATGGTGCCAATTTAACAGAAACTAGCCCAGGCCATTTAACACTTGACTGCAGATGATGGTGCTTGACTACGCTGCTAAACGTGGCTTCATTTACCCGGTGGAGCTATTTTCTGTTTACTGAAAATCATTGAAAATCTAATGGAAAATGTTCTGAGTTTGTTACAGCAGCTAAACTAGAGCAATATAATAGCAACATTTTTTATTCTGAGATTCAGCTGTTGACTGCAGGTCTAAACATGCTCATGTTTGCAGAGGCGGCCAATGCTCATTTTTTGTTAAAATAAAACCATCAGTTTTGCTGTAATTAAATTTAAACTAATAAGTAAAGCCAGACACGTTATTACTGTGCATAGACAGGGCACTAAATGCCGAATGACTCACATTGGGTAAAATAGCTCCTACAATTTTATCAGGCAATCACATTCCATTATGGAGGGAGGTGTCCTTCTTAATTACCCTCTGAACACAATAATGTCAACAAAAGCACACCATTCCTGGACCTTGCAACACATCCAGGATGACTAATTCTGGAGTGTGACCCAGAGTCCATACTTCCAGATGGATCACATTGTGTTGATGGTTGGACTGACAGGGTTATAGGAACTGAGCAAGAAGGGTGTGTAGAGAAAACTGAAGAAATGACGAAACGATTGAATCACAGAAAAAGATCCTGCTGCCAGGATGGGATTACAGCAGTGGTGTGAATAGGCACTCCTTTGGGCAATGCTTCATTTTCCATTTCATCAATCTGTTTAGTAATTTTTAATGTTAACCTCTTTATAAATTTGCCTATTTCAGCGTAATAAAGATGAAGCTGGAAGAGTAACCTTAATCTGTCACACACACACACACACACACACACACACACACACACACACACACACACACACACACACACACACACACACAAAATGCCAGAAAACCTGGCGACGTGCTCCAGGAGAAGTTTGCAAACTGAGTCAGCAGCTGTATTTTTGAATGACTCAACCAGTCCACCACACAACCCTTTCGTTTCTCAGAGCCCTGCCCTCAACCCTCCCTCAGACACAGGCATGCACTGCCTTCATTTACGCGAGGCCTTACCTCACCACAGCATCACTTCCTCCCACTTCACTAGGATACGTCTAAAATTACCAATAGCAATACAGAAATATTTTCCAAGGAATCCAACTCAGTGGTCAGTAATTTTGGTAAGGTTAGGTATTTTATGTTCTATTTTATCTGTTGATTCTGTTTTTCTCACTGTCTTTTATTCCCCTTTTTGACTTGAAGTTCTATTTTTTTCCAATACTGATACAGACTGGTGACATGCTGTGGCGAGTGATGTGGTGAATTTTCTGCACTGCTAATAATCCTATGATTGTCAGGATCATTTACTGCATGAATCCAGGAAGACACTCCGTCTGCTTTGACATTTCTCAGATTCTCTTTTTTTCATTGAGTAATATCTGCTGTAGGGTTTTTATAACGTCACACTCGATTTTTCCTACTTACAAGACAGCTATCTGTGAACGAGGAAGTGGAGGAAGAAAGCAAGGAGGGGAGCAGAAAACTGTAAAACATGGTGCAGTCTGGCTATATCGATGACTCAACAGGAAATGATGAAGCCAGAGTAAGTAAGGTGAGAGAAGAAAAGGGAGGAGGGTGGGAGTGAGAGATAGAGCAGGAAAAAAGGAAGATTGACTTTGTCATGCCTCAGGACTCTGAGCTATGTCATGTGGAGAGGCTAAGAGAGAATATACCATGTTTTTTTCAGAGGAAATACGTGGGCCGTGAAAACACAGCTGGCCTCATTATCCCCCGACCACCATACTCAGCACAATAGAATCATGACGGACACACGCTAAAGTTAAATAATGGGATGTTGAACAACTGCATTACCAAACTTTTGATTAAAAAACTATTTTCAATTGCTGTCCTGAAAGCTCATCCTGTATGTCATATGGTGATTCAAATCGGCTTTGACCCCAGAACAAGTTGCAAACACTGTGAAAACAAGCAAATATTTACCCAAAATGAAGAACACTCAGTGTGTCCATGGCCTCTGGAACAAACTCATGTCAGTGCCAACAGATAATATTTTTTACTCTGACAACAGGGACTGAGTTGCTGCTTAAGATTGAAATAATATTAAAAAAACAAAGTCCATCGCCCATGTACGGCCTCTTTTCTGTCTCCTTTATCCTCCCTCATTCCAACTGATCCTCTTAATGAACTGGGGATCAACTTCAAAGCACAGCGGAAGGCATCCTGCTGGGCCTACAGACCCTCTGCCCACATTGAGGCATGAAATCACGGGTAGGGAAGCTGCCCAGGCTTCCAGTGCTGCATCCTGGGCAAAGAATTGCTCTTTTCATGTCTAGGTCTCTGCCATTCACTGAAGCTGTCACCATGAAATTAGATGTCACAGAATTTAAATCACTTTAATCCTTGCCACTTCCTCAGTCACTTCTTTGCCTGCTGATTCAGTTTTGTCTTTCTCTGTTGGCGCCTTTGGAAAAAAAACTCTTGCTTTCGCGTCTTTTACAGAGATGGCAACACCATGTATAAAGCTGTGTGTTTGTAGCCTATATGTGTGTGTATGAGTGAGTTTTCCACTTCTAATCCCAATATATTTTATTCACAGGATATATTAGCAGTAATGCTATACATGCAATTTAAAAAAAAATATGTTGCAGCAGAATAGATTTCACAGGAAGTATTTTCTTTTGACCCTTGGCGCAGTTCCTGAGCTAAATCCAACAATCAAAGGCAGCACAAACATCATTCTTCAGCCCATCCTCCTTCTTCCCAGTGGCTGCTGGTTCTTTGATAACTGAGCTGTCTTCTCACGGGATTAGGTCAAAGGCCGTGGTGTGAAGCCCACTCAGACATTTGAGGAGCCTGATTCCTTCCTAACGCCTCCAACTTGTCAGACCCAACTGCAAATCCATTAAATTAAGAACGATTAAATGAAGTGTGTGTTTTTCAAATCACACAGACCCTCTGTAGACAGCAGCGCTCCAGTCTGGTACTGATTCAGAACATATTTGTCCCATATTTATTGAAAAAAATCATAAATATATATAAAGCATATCCTCGGTTTGGCAGTCTACTTTGAAGTAAAAACGTCAAACATGACTGTTCCATGTCAGGCTGAGGGAAGTAGTGAGTGGTAACAGAGATGAAAAAAACTGAGGGCAATGAGAATTTCCTAATAATTTCTTTGGTTTTTCACAATTACAGCAACTTCACTTCAGAGCTGGGTGCCTCTAGCATTGATTCACAGAAATGACAGCATTATGATTAAAAGGAATGTGAAACTCAAAATAGCCACAGACTTGTCTGTCTGCAGGCTTTAACGGCGCTCTAATTACTATTACATGTTTGTACACAGCTGGTTCCTCTATAAGAGAATTCCCTGTGTCACCATGTCAGCACATCAACCTACACAAATGTATTTACCATAGAACACGTACAGTATGTTAACACCTACTTCATTTCCTCTCCCAGCTTGATACATAGTTAAATGAGTGCTGGGATATTTCTCATTTCAGGGTTCTCTGCTACTCACAGCATTTTCTGGTGAGATATGAAACAGATATGCTCAACCTATCCAGCCTGATATTTCAGGAATTATTATTATTATTATTATTATTTATTCTCAACTCAGTATTATTTCCTGCTTTAACCTTGTCACTTCATGTCTTTAATCAAAGTGAGCTCATAAAACAATCATAAAAAGAGGTTTTTGCTTTTAGTCGGGTTTGTTGGGCCATCTTAAATTTTGAAAGCAGCATGAGTGAGTTCCTTCAGAGCAATCCATCAGATCTTTGAAAAAAAGCACATGGGTGAGGGGGGTGGGGGGTGGTTACAGATGTGGGAGGTGGGCTTCTGACTGCACTGACAGCTGTGAGGGACGGAGGTCTCTCAGAACAGGAAATGACTTGACCTCCCCTGCGGGAGACTGGCCCACCCCGACAACAACCCCCACAGCTCCGTGCATCCTGGGTCACCACAAGCACCCTCAGCGGGCCGCAGATCAACAGCAGAGTGGCAGGGATGAGAAAATCTGCTGACCCGGGCCCAGGAGGCAAAAATGAGAAATTTTAGATGTGTGACGTCTACACAACAACAAAACAGAACAAATGACCAGACTGAGACCTTTAAAGGGATTGTATGTATTAGGTTTCAGAGTGAAAATGTGTGCTGCAATGACATCACAACTGAGAGCAGTTTCACCTCTATGTCATGCTGAAATGACATGTGCAACTAATCACTTCATTGCACAACAGGAAGTCCATCAAACAGCTTATTTGCTAAAAAGTATGAGTACTACTTTAAGCAAACAAGTTGCGTTGGTTGGAGAGGGACAGTTGATGATTGCAGCAATACGAGGATATTACATGTGGTGTGTTTATTTTGTGGGTTTTCTGATTTACAATGGGTTATAGGTATAAGGCACTCCTTAATCCATATTTGAGGCTGTATAGGTTTTATTGGAGTATAACACAGTGGAACAGGAGAAGGAAAGAACGAAGGGAGTTCACTGGGTCATTTGGCATCACTCTTGCACTTTTATGAGATGGTTATTTTATTCATTGCTTTACAGTATTTAATGTGTCTATTTGTCTGAGGATTTATTAGAACTGTTATGACAGTTAAAACATTACTTGGCAGTCTGGAGGACGACTGTAGGCTCAGTGTGGTCTGGACTTTGTGGTGAAAACAAGAATGGCCTGCACTCACTTCCCTGTTATTTTCTGGTAAATGGCCTCCTGTATTGTCCTTCAGCCTCTCTCAGCGTGGGTGAAGACAAACACAGACAGTGAACTCCTATGTGACATGCAGGCTTCAAAACATGTTCTCATCCACCATGATCAGGCTGCCAATCTTGTACTTGTTCCTCTCTATCAGCCCCATACTGTACTCATGCCAGAAGACACCCACACACTCTTTGACTCCCACACAGGTCAGACCAAAATTGTTTACTGTGTTATGAAGGGCAATTTCCCATCCACTCATTCATTACACAATGCAGATAAACATGATTCAAATTCTGATTTTGAGGGTCGCTGTTTCACTTTCAGTTATTGCATGTGTTTGCATAGGGGAAATATTGTTTGCAAAAACTGGAAACCTGTCTTTCTGACATGAACATAAATTATCTTATCTTATCTTAAATGTAATGCTCCATAGTTTTCAGATCAGACATTTTGCTAGTCTCAGTGCTTTGAAGTAGTCACATGTCTATCACGGATTTCCTCAAATGTTCTGTTCCATTGGACGTGAGGACATATTTTGTGGATAATGACAGCCACATCTTGGTGATTTTCTATAGGCTTATTTGACCCATATATTGAACAAAAAATCCACCAGGCTATAACTTCTTCTCTGGTTTACAGCAGTGGAGGCTCAGATTCTTTAAATACTCCACTACGCTACTACGCTATTTTTCCCCATACAGGAATGTAATATATGACATATCTGTCCCCATATCCAGAGTGATGTTGCCATAAATGTGACCTATAAGGGGAAATATTATTATCACATATATACATCCTCTGGATACTTGAAGATATAAGTTTATCATGTAAATGAAATACCCATAGTAAAATTTGTATATGTATATTTATTCATATCTATGTGATTAACTTTTTCCATAGAACACATGTTTTCTATTTTAAAAAATATATAAAATATATATTTAATTCATTTATGCAAGTTTATTGAAATATATATGTTGTTTTTCTCATTAATTTTAAACATGTCTAACTTCATATTGTAGGAAGGTGGTGTCGGACCCTACTGTTTATAATATCATACATGGGGATGGATGGGATGAGGGATGATTTATGTAACACCTGTCTACAATATAAGCATATATACATATATGTTTAAATTAAAAATGTATATTTCATATATGGAAATTCAATACATGTACATATATTACATTTGCGTATGGGATCCTGCGGTGTTTAATTCTTCTTGACGGTTTTTGTTTTTAGGTGTATTTTTCCCCTTTAAGGCGCTTGTGGGCGGAGTCACAGTGATGTGCCCCGGGTGCTGGATGCATTTATAAGGAGATGTGGAAAAGCGCGTCACTCTGACAAAATGAGTTTCACCTCCCAGCCTTGTTGATAGAGGAGGGATGTTGCACATGGTTGAGTTTTGACTGGGAGTCAGGATTATATTCAGATTTTCTCACATTGGACGGGACCTCAGCCTCAGCTTCACGTGATTGAGACGCTGTCTGTGTTTTCATGGTAAGACTTCCTTCCATACAGCCATGAAATTCATTCTGTGAATCCATGTAAACTGTTTTAACCCACTTCACCTGAACGCGCAGGAGTGGTGTTTGTATGTGAAGTGACCGGGGGAGCTCTGGTTTAAAATGACATTCAGAGAGCAACATTGGCTGATGTTCTGTCTCTAAAGGAACTTTACAGTTGAATGTAAAAAACAACCGTCGCTGGTCGTTGGTGAAAAATACAGTACCGGTGTTGTTTCTGTGAAAAGAACATGTAGTTGAGGCGTTTGGTGACAGATAAAGTTTGTCCATCTGGTTCATTAGCCTGTGAGCAGCGGGAGACACTGCTCCGCGAGCCGCTGAGTGATGTCCACCCAGAGAGCCCATCGAGGCGGGATGGCTCTGGGAGCGCGCGGCCTGTCCCCAGTGAACCGCTAGTGGGCGCCAAAGAGGGATTCAGTCAGTGGCAAAAAGTGTAGTTGGTGTGTGGTGTTTGTGTATCTATCTATCTATCTATCTATCTATCTATCTATCTATCTATCTATCTATCTATCTATCTATCTATCTATCTATCTATAGACCTGCTGGCTTTTTCTACCACAAACACATACTGAACCAACTTCAAACAGGGGTCTTATTAATCTTAACAGAGTTTAAATGATTCATACCATAACAAACTGCATTACCATCACTGAGTAAACTATGTAGTTCATAAATAAAATGAGCCGTTCCCAGAGACCAATGATTTACCAGCATCAGTCTCACAGTCAGAAGGATTTAATTCAGGATTCAACGTGTCAGATTCAAAGGCATCCACTCCAAACTATGTAGTGAAATGTAGCGTGGCATACTGATGATTAGAATTTAAATAGAGTAAAAAGAAGAACTAGAAAAATATATGTTGTAGAAAAATTCAAAGATTAAAAATATAAATATATGTTGTAGAAAAATATTCTCATTATGTGGTGAAGTGAACAGCTTGGCCCTGTCACACCGACAGCACAGGCCTCACACGCCTGACATGTTCAAAACCAATACATGTAGAGTACACTGTATGTCTAAGGCTTTGTCACATCTTTCCTTTAATTACAGCATTCACAGTGGTCTATTCAGGTGATTCTTTTCATCTTTTAAGTCACATACCACTGCATTTCTCTCCAGTACTGTGACCTATTAATGTTGTGGTGAAAATATTTACGTAAAAAGCACTTGGTAAGATTTCTGTACAGAATGCTGTGAGTGTAGAGTTTACAGCAAGTAGTTGTAATCAGGTGAAGTAAAACACAGATCATGTATAAAGGTCCAGTCAGTGAATGGCCTGTTGCCTGAAAGCAGAGAGGTGGGGACAGCCAAGGACAACACATCAAGGCTTCTGCATGAGACAAACAAACAGCTTCTTCTGGCCCCCTGGTTGTCCTTCCAACAGTGCCCATTCATGCAGGGGATTTGTGGCACCGGCTCATACCTTGGCCATGTCTGCTCGTCTCCATGGCGTATCTTCAGTCTCAACCTCATGGGAGAGTTCACTTGGATTTTCAGGCTTGTTTCACTGTGCACCAAAGTGACACAAAGGCCCATTCATGCCTGAGAGTGGCTCCATTCATGGACACTATGTAATTGCCGGTAGAATTCATAATTGTTCAGCGTCTTCCATCTCCGAGGTTCACTGGTGGAAATGACGCCACATTCGGTTGTTTTAAGGAGAACATGAATATTCAAATAGATGCATGGGTCACTGTTTTGTTTGTAGTGGGGTTTTTTTGTTGCATTATTCATGCTCCACATTGTTTGCTTCCCACATTGACTGTAGACCTATCAGTGGTGTGTGTGTGTGTGTGTGTGTGTGTGTGTGTGTGGAATATAGAGTGTACAGTAACTTTAGTTTAGTGCGCACATTTTATTGTGAAATGTATCTTTTTACCGTTGGTAAGGGCAGTAAGTGTCTGTTTGTATCTGTATCATATGTATTGTAGCTGTGGGAGGCACAGTATTGTGGGTAATTTACGAAGTAAGAATCCTGCTGACACGAGCTTCAATCGGTTTTAAACCCCTTCAGTTGTCAGATAGTATGTTTAACCCAAGATGCCCTTCACATAAAAACAGAATGACCTTCACCTGATCCAGAATACGTGTCCATTTTAGTAGGAATCCATGTCATATCAGGAGACAGGAAGCAGCCATCATATTAGTTAATATTAAAATCGTGGTATTTCCTTCTTTGGCTTGACATGTCCTTATTTTACATATTAGCTATTTAAACAGAACGCAACATTATTATTATTATTATTATTATTATTATTATTATTATTATTATTATTATTATTATTATTATTATTATAAGATTTCTTTTATTAGTTGCAGTGTGATGTGTTTAAATGTCCTTTTTTTTTTTTTCTCAAGAAATAAATGAGTAAATCAAAATATATTAGGAGCCACAGCCAAATATGAATCAAACCAGCTTTTCCGTGAAGTGTGCGTGTGTCAGCGTGCTGGAGTATGTCATTCAGCATCACAGGAATGCGGCACAATTAGTCCCTGTTGTGAGGGCGGATACTGCAGGGTTTCATGGTCACAGGGAGGAAGGAGGATGAAGAGTGCTGCCCTCCCACTTCTGACCCAGAGGTTGTGTAATAGCCTGCTCATCAGACAAATGGCTTTAAGCTGGAACCACAAAGAGGTACAGACACAGGCAGCTGCCAGAGCAGACTGAAGTCATTTACTGGGCTTTTGTTGAGGCTCAACTAAAACAGCGCCGTGCTTCAGGAATCTAAGTTATTACTTACTGTTCCTACAAATAGTCAAGACAAAGTGAAGATGATCTTTCACAAAAAGCTTTTTCTTTGCTCGGTTATGTTTCAGGGCATTCCAGCCTTTTTCAGAGTGAGAGAGTAACAGGACAGAGTAGAATATAAGTTTTTAATGATCAATTATTTAATCTACAGGTGATATATGTTTGTGTTTCACGCCTCTTAAGTATTTGTCCTGACCTTTGACCTGCCTGGTAGGACAGGAGTATGCAGCTGGGTTGACTTCCAGATGTTTATGAGCATTTTACATTGATGGAGGTATGACCAGAAAAAATGGAGGGAGTGCTCTAATGCAACAGCCAAATATGGAGGAGTCATGTTTTAGTGTTTAAAGCTTAATTGTGACACTGCAGTAACGTCCAGGCGTGAATGTCCAGGTTCTGCTGTTGCTCAGGAAAAGATTTTCTGTTTCTCTATTACAGTTTACCACTGGCCAGAATGAAGCTGTGATGGGTCTGAAGCAGCAGACGTGTGCTGGAGCTCTACCAAACACAACCTTCATGATTCTTAAGAACACAAGCGCCTTTCTGCCACAACATGGCCAGGAGTCACAGTAACGACTGGGGACAGCATGACCTGAACAGGTACGCAGACACCGTTCTGACACTGACACTGACTGAAAACAAGAATTGCAAGACTTTATTTTATAGTTTATCATTACTTTTACCCTCATCATATAATATCAGGAATGATTCCGATGTTGCATTTTCATATTATTTTTGCTATGTTTGATGTGTATAGAGACAAACAATAATAAGATTTAACAAGTTCAGCACCTCACACATCCAAAAACGAATCTTTGAGATGATTTACAGGATGAAGACCTGCCTGCATTTTAAGCCATCTGACATCTCACTTTAAATTACTCCCGAGACAATGCTTTAATGTGCCTGTGATGAGAATTCATCATATTCTTTGATAAAGTCAATTTTATTAAAAAAGCCCAAAGTCTCAATTTTGACTTTAGAATCTGTACATTACACAAGGCCCTCCATCCTTAGACCACTGACATCAGATAAGAGACAAAAAAAAGTGTGTAACTGGGGAAAAAGGGAAAAGTTAGACTTTTACTAGATGTTACATAGATAGAGTAGATAGTATTAACAATAGTAATGAGAATTATAGCTAAATAATATGAAACAAAATGGCAATATTAGGTAAATAAGGAGCAAACATACCTGATGAATATGCCTCAGAGAAGATGTCTGCATTGTGTCAATACATAAAGATGAACAGAACATATATTCTGTTGTACAATGACTTACTACAGATTATGTGCAGGAATGATTTACACACATGCACAGCTCTGTATGTATTTCTCAACCTGTCCTGCTTTGCAGAGTGTGCTTTGGCCTGAGTGCTGATATGGAACACAACCTGACGGAGCTTCAACAGCAGCAAATGGCCAAGGAATTTAACTGTGAGTCTTTTACATGATACTTTTACATATAAAATTATTATACAATAATTTTGCCACAGGTTACTAATTGAAAACTCTTTACAACTAACATGGATACATATGGCACGTATGATAGTTTAAATATATTGTGAATTTGAGTTAATACGTCTTAGGTACATTATAATCATTTTTAGCTGTAATTATTGATAATTGCAGAAACACGTTTTAAAGTAAAACCAATAAAGACACATTGATAAGATTTCACAGCAATTGTGTATTTTGAATTGTGCAACACTTCAAAGTGTGCTAGACATGTTTGTGATATAAACCATTCATTTTCTTAATGTTGATATCAATTTTACATCAATTTTCCAGTATAATAGATTCATATTCTTAAGTTTGTTTAAACCCCTGTTTGCGTAAAAGCAGCGTGAGGACAGGGTTAGGTGAATTTGTCATCACTGGACTGAGAGGAGCGGAGTGAAGGAGCAGGGAAAGCTATCGCTGCTTGGTCACCAGCTGTTCCTGCAGTCAGGGGCACGCCGGATGTTTCCACAGAGAAGGTTATGGGAAGCTCCGTTAAGATTGTGGCCGGCCCCACAGATAATGATGATTCCTGTGTTAATCAGGGTGTTGTGGCTGATGTTTGACGAAGAGGGTGATAGGTTAAGCAGTTGTTTTCGACATGTTTTTACTCTTGTTTCCTGTAAGATATCTTCATCTTTTTTTTTTTTCTAAGGAGAGTGGGCAGCCCACTCCCCGTGGTATTTTTCCCTCCTACACTATCACTACACTCTAGTTAAGAGTTTTTTTCTTATTGCAAGTTGTTTTCCATGTTTCTTCCTCTGAGAGTTGTTTCCACTCTGAAGGAAACAACAGGGATAGGAAAACCTTTTATACCAGAGCAGGGGTTTCTTGATGTACAGTACAGTTTAGGATGCCATGAGGACACTGGTTTAATGCATGATTCTTTTTCCCTTTCACAGCCAATATTTCCCTCCTCCAGTCTCCTTTCTACTCTGATACTTATCGCCTAACATCTAATAACATACTGCGGCTCCATGAGGGAGACCAGGTGGTCCCTTCTTCCCAGAGACGGACAGTATTTGGGGGCCTCCAGAAAGAGGCCAAACCCCTGCCGCCTCTGCCTGACCCTGAGGAGCTCATGTCGGATGAAGCTGCTGATAATGAGGTGGAGTTTTTTACCAGTGACCGACGGCGCCTTTTGCCCAAAAGTTGCCCCAAGGCCGTGTCCAGGGGCAGTAACAGAGACTGTGGCCAAGTTAATCACGCCTACCAGGAGAGCTCACTGCAGGCCGGCAGTTCTGAGATTGGCTGTATGGCTTTCTCCTGGCCAGGCAGAGAGGACAGACCCACAGGTAGAGGAGGTGGGTTTGGAGCCAGCAACTGGGCACCTGGTCTCCACAGAGAAGACCACCAACATGTGGCCTCAGCAGCTGGGGATCCTTTGTGTAGCAAACAGCCAGACCTACACCAGGCATCTAGATTTCGTTATTCCTTCTCAGGCCCTGCTTTCCAGCCACACAGCAGCACCACAACCTGCCCCACCGACAAGCCTCAAATCCCTCCTCGTATCCCCATCCCACGAAAACCTCAGGCTCTCTCACAGACTGTGAGCACAAACGAGGAAGACAAGCCTCCCAGAATTCCTCCAAGGGTCCCTTTAGTCCCGCCCTGTCCACCACGTACTCCGAGCCCCAAAAGCCTTCCAATTTATATCAACGGCGTGATGCCTGCCACACAGAGTTTTGCTGCTAACCCAAAATATGTGAGTAAGGCATTACAGAGACAGCACAGTGAGAGGTCGGCACCTGCAGCTCACTTTTCTCCCTGCATTGTTCCCATTCTGAAGGACGGCAGACAGGCCAGTGCCACACACTACATCCTCTTACCGCCGGACCGACCGGCGCACACAGACAGACGGGGGACGCTCCTGAGTGAACCGACCAGGACGGGAAGCTCCAGTGTCTGGCAGCACAGATAGAAAACCCTCACTACTGTCACTGACATCATGAATAACCATGCTATACGCTATACAGTGTGAGAAAACATCTTCATGCTACATATGCATGTCCAATGTCATATTGATGTTATTTTCAGTGACTGGTGGAGCACACTGTGAGGCAGCTTTTAGTGATGTACCTCTAGTTCATCCCAGAAAACATCGTAACATTCCAGGGTTTTCATTGACAGTGGAGAAATATTTACCTCCTATCAAGAGTTTCAGTTTTGGTAACTGGGACACAGGGAAAATGTCTTCTCACTCATTTATTTGTAGGTCACAGCCACATCGTCATCGTCGCCAAATGAAACGGAGCTGATACTACATTTCTTAGAAGTGAGCAAATAATTACTGTATGTACGAGCTGGGCTTGTACATGTGTTTTTGTGATAATGCTGCTTTAAATCATGAGTAATAATAATGTATAGACTTAATGTTTTGCAGAATCATTCTCACATTAAGATGATTTATGGTAAATGTGACCGTGAACAATGTGGCCAATATTGGAAGTTTTGAACAACACTGATATTAAACAGTTCACCTGATAAAACTCTTTCTTCATAAACTGTCAGTGGATTCTAGTCAGTTCCAGGATTTATGTGTAAGTGCACTTCATTTTTGTTCAGCAGCTCTCACAATCAAAAAGCTGATCTTGTCATTCAGTTACACCGAGCTACATTCTACCTGCAAAACACTCTACATGATCATTTCAGGCATTGATTCATTCAAAATATTCTATTCTCATGTTCAGTGTTTAATTGATTCAAGGGTAATCAATGTCAAGAGACAACCAAACTCCAGAACATATGACTGAAACCTACCGTCACTCTAACACTGATTTGATTGACAGGTCCTTTGATACACACATGAAGAACAGTAGCCAAAAACTAAGTCATTGTTTTATGATGCTGGTGAAGGTTTTACATCAGCTGTGTTTACACATTTGTAAAAGAGGCCCTCATTTTCAATTATGATGGGATTACAAACACTAATACTAATCATTAAGGTAAACAGTTTAATAATGTGTGTAAATTTAGCTCGAATACTGCATACATGGTCAAAAATTTACAGGTTGGACCTTTTTAATGATTCCTCCTGTGTCTGTGTGTGGGCATGGAGATCATGTTACATTTACACTGTTGAAGTGCAGACTCACATTTACAGCCTTTGTAATTATACAGTGGCTTCTAAGTTCTCATGAAGGTTGTGTGTGATCTGATCTGAGGCTGTACGTTCATGTTGTGTCAAAAGTAAATCATTGTAAAATTGTGTTTTTAATCTATTTATAGAAATAAAATAACTTATTCGTCCTATGATTGATTCAGTGTTTTTTGGTTGGTGATCTCTGCTTTGTCAATATTCCCTCTAGGACACTTGGGTCTGCAATAAATGGATCCTTGTGAAACGAGAAGACAAACATCAGCTTATTCTTTTCCCAGTGTTTTTGTGCCATAGGAAACTATAGATAAGAGGAAACATTCTAGAAACTTTTCATTGACCATTGTACCATTGAGTATTTCACTTATTCTGGATTTACTGATTTATTGATGAGGTATTTTTTAATGACTTTAGTTGCTCTTGCTGGTTTATCTTTTCAAAAGTGTATTGCAACCTACACTCGGTAAGTACAAGTGACGATATTACCAATACTTTTCTTCTGCACCTAGATTGAGTAAAAAAGATCATGTTTACTTCAAAAACATCCAATCTTAATCCGACATTTCAATGTTTCAACAAATATCTTTCACAGCCTCTCAGAAAGTTTGGGAAAGCAGAGAAAACACTGAAACCGAGTTCTGAGACAAATTTTAATGGAGCGTCAACAACAGCGGACATTGGATCAAAACTTCTCACAAACATGAGCAGCATGAGTGGCCATTTTCCTTGGTCAAGCGCGTGATGCTGGAGACAGTACCATGGCGCCTTTGGAGGGAGAGTCTTCAGGAAAGCAGAGAGAACCATTTCTTGTCCATGCTACTTTATCTCCTCACACTTCATACTCACAGTTCATTTGCCATCAGACCAAATGGCATTTGGGTATTACGGCATTTCAGCAGGCTAAAAGTACAAACCATATAAGCATGATTTTGTACCAAATCATTATTCACGTGTTGTATGTCTTCTGTCTCTCTTTTCTCTGACCTCCACATTTACCATCACTCTCTCCATGAATGCACTAACGAAGCAGAGATGGAACGAAACACAATCTTGGAAAAAAAAAAAATCTATCATTGCTGAAGTATCTAACTTTTTCATGTGTTCATAAGAGCAAACAGGTGGGCTTCTCCCGCTCTGAGGTTCAGCTAGGGGCAGTGTCTACATTCTCCAGAACCAGGTCAGAAAAAAAGGCACCAGTCCATAGTAAAACACAGCGATCTGTTCTGCTCTGAGGAAGACTTCATGCTGAAACAGGTCAGCAGAACTGCTACGTGCCTACGGAGTGTAATAAATTCATCTAAAAAGATCAAAACCTTTTTTCCTAACTTGGTTCTGGAGAATATAGACACTGCTTTTTCTTGTTGGAAATTCCAAACTCCACATTTTAATAATCTGTTTCATTAATTTGTAATTAGTTTTGTGTTAAACATTTAATCAAAGTGACATGGCACAAAAAACAATTATTCTACTATGAAATAATCAGTTGTGCTTGCAAAATAAGTTAAAAAATAAACACATAAAACCTTTACTAACCCCTCCAGTCACCCCAACCCCATCCTCCCCTCACCCCTGCAGTTCCTTATGGGCCTTGTTGAACTTTGACCTTGACTTTGTGTTCTTCTAGAGGCACAACTTCAGCCGTCTCATCTCCTCGGGCTGAGGTCCTTCACGCAGCCTCGGGGGCTGTCAGAGATGGGATTTCCACAATCACTTTACCGCCAGGCTCGGTTGAGCAGTTTGACTTCTGCCAGGCGTTTGCTGATCATGGTGGCGAAGAAAAGAGCGAAGAGCACGCTGCTGATCAGCATGTAGTCGTAGTCGTCTTTTAGAACATCAAACTGCTTGGAGGGATACACGCGTGTCTGATAGATGTCCAGACCATATGCAACCACCTACAAGGAAAAAGCTAACATTAGCACACCAGGGGAGAAAACAGTGTGTTGACTTTATTTTACCTCTTTTGGAAAATGAATCATTACTCTGGCTGTTCAACACAAATAATAAGAAAGTAAAAATAAAACAATTATATTCTTCATTCATTTTATCCTAAATGCCAGAAATCATTTGTCTTATTTAATGGAAAGTAAATAACAACAACAAACTAGTGGCACTGGTGATTAAGATAATTTAATCATGATGTTAGAAGATAAAACCACAAATGACTGGATTCATGTTGCTTGAGAAAAAGTCTAATACAGTGGCAGCTCAATAAAAGCTTTCAAAACCATCTGTCAAAACATTGTATCACAGAGCAGACAACTGCTAAAAAAAACACGTCTAACTTGATAGTCATCATATAATACGTAGGTCAGTGCTGTGGTGGCAGACTCACCAGACAGGTGGACTCTAGCCCAGAGGGGGCAGTGTAGATTCCTCGCACTCTTGATACAGTCTGATTGTAGTTGATGAACCACTCTGTGCGGATCAGCAACTCTGGTGCATACGGTATGAGATTCTCTTCACTGGAGATTAAGTGAACAGGTTAGACGGATCGAGAGGAAGAAAAAGAAAATCAGTGAAATGTTTTAACCAACATGTGAAGGGCTTACCGGCTTTGCTCAGACACTATTTCTGGCCTCCGAGGGTCAAGGAACATTTTGGGTAATGACAAAATCCCTCCAGATGGCAGGCCAACTGTGACAAAGCAAACCCAAAGAACTGTTTAATAAAAGGCAACGGGCCAAACAATGCTGACAAGACCTTTTCATTTATGTTTCTCATGAATAAAAGAAATAAATAAGCTGGGTTATCCTCAAAACTATCTCTAACTGTAAAATATGTGGCAGAAAGCAGAACAACTGCAGAACAACTCAAACTCACTGAGCAGATGGCGGCTGGTGATGCCCTTCTCAGTCAGAGTGGCTTCCATGGTAGAAATGGAGGAGGGGAAGATGTAAGATTGCTGAAGCACTTGTGGAGCATGTGGCCGATCAAGTGAGCTGAACACGGTGCTGTTGTAGAGCTCCATTCCTTCATACAGCTCAATGACTGAGAACTCGTTCCTGCGAGACTTGGTGCTCCAGTATTCGTACTGTGGAGTCAAACAGAGGCAGGAGATCACATGACGCTGTTGATGTGTTGAACACTCAATTACAGTGAGGGTATTTAGTGATTTTTATACAGCGACCATAAGCTGACACCTTATTCTTATTGCAACCGAGCAACAAAACAACAGATTTATTGTCTTGTCTTTATTTGTGCCGTTAAGAGTGACTGTAGCTGTCACTAACACTCACCACCACCCAGTTTTCAGAGTGTACGACATGCACCGGTCCTCTGGCCTTTCTCTGAACAGCCTCGTGGAAAATGCGGCCAGTCACACCGTCAATCAACAGGATCCCAATAAAGCTGCGCTCCTGATGCAAGTCTGTGCTCTCAGTCACCACCGCTAGCAGATTAGGGTTCAAGTACTAGAAAGAAAAAGATGAATTCATTTATCTTTATCAAAGTTGAAAAAAAATACACTTTTTGCGAATGGACACAAATTCAAAAACATTTAACTCAAAACAGAGGTGTGTTACAATTACATTTTTCCAGGCATGTTGAATATAAACAACCACAATGATCAGGTGTAACGTTTACATGTAAAAAAGCATCTGTCTTCAATTACCAAAAAAGGCTTTTTATGAAAAATTAATTTAAAAATAAACATGACCCACTGAATCACAAAATAACAAAAGGTGATCCTTGCTGTGTCTATGTTCATACACTGGTGAAAACTTATTGGACAGATGATTGGAATTTCTGGATGTCCTTCCTTTCCTCTGCAGCCACCCTCAGGACAAAAGTTCTAGAGTAGGTAAAACAGTGTGTTGTTCATCCTGTGTGACACTTTTCTATTGTGAGATGTTGTTGTGAACCCTGCAGCCTTCAGAATGACTTGATGGAGCTTTGGAGTTTTGTATTGTTACTGTACATTTTAAGCATTCATGTGAAAATGCGCCTAATTATGAGTCCGGGAGTAGAATGATTATTTGCATACGAGTCCTAATAGAAAAAACAGTGTTGATTCTTCTCAGTGGAGTGAGCATGAGAGTGAATATGATTCGTGGGGAAATAGTAGCGTGACGAACAGTGTTCCTTGGAAAGATGAGTTCTCAGTTTACATCAGAGGACGGGGAGTGACTGTCTTTATGACTGTAAGAGCAGGCAGAACACCGGCAAAATCCAGCACAAATAAGAACAATAGTATCATTTATAAACTTTCTCAGTACTCTTTCTAAACCACATTATTAGTAAGGTTTTAGGGGATGTTACGGTACCTTATACAGGACGCTGCGGTCTCCCATTACTCTGCCCTGGGAGTGCACATGTTCATTGGGCCTTTTCCCTTTGACCGACACAATTCTCTGCACCTCGTTTGGGACGACGACCTCCCAGATCAGCTCCGTGGACAAGTCCTAAGGACACAAAATTCATCCAAATTCATTTTTTTCTTCAATCAGTCGTGTGTCATTCAACTATCATAACAACAGGAACAGTGAACTGACTTCAGACTGTAATGTTCATTCTCAGAATATTTTAGGTATTATTCTGCATGTCCACTTGATATTCACACTGAACGTGCAAGACTTTCCTTCAAACTGAGAGACTCTGGAGAAACTTTATCTATTAAGAATTTGTTATTTAGAACATCTTTTAATATTCTTTACTTTTTCCCTTAACTAAAATACTGAAGAAAATTATCACTGCAATTATAAACAATATAATTATTTCATCATCTTTGGCAACCAAAAGCTGAAGCCTGGCGGTGACAAGACTTTCTAAGACCTGTCCAAAACTCTGGGGTCCTGATGTGCAAAGAACCTTGACATAAAGCAGTAAAAAATGGTTGACTTGCCGTTCGCAGCCTGTAACCAGAAAGTCTTCCCTGGCTGGAGTCAACAAGGTAAAAGAATATGGAGGAGGCCATTTCCTGGAGCTGCTGCAGTACATTCTTTGTAGAAGGAAAGGCAGACACCTGGATAAAAATCAGAAGGATGGATATAAGTTTTATAAGCTATTTCTGTTTAGCCAATATCGCTACAGTTAAATTCTATATTTACACAATCTGTGGACAGACAACATTAGTCAAAAAGAAGAACAAAAAGAAGGAAGATCTGAGTCCTTGAGTACTGGTTTGATGGGTATACAAATGGCTTTGAGACACAATCTACAGTTGGTGTAATAGTTATTATTGATCTGGTTTCCAGTTTGGCACTGACCTTGTACTGGTCATCAACCAGAAGTAAGACCTTAGCATAGTCCTGGTCCATGAGTGGCAGCATGAGTGACTGAAGTATTGGCTGAGGCAGAGTGGGTGGAGTGATGTGACTCTTCTTTCCAAAGATGGGGTTAAATACATGGAGTGTGGCCAGACCTGTGTCCTGATCCAAACACAAACAACACAGAACAAAAATGATCAGAAATAGCAAAAATAAACACACCACTTATAGAGTTAAAATTTTCTTTCAAGTGCTGGACACAGCAGGAGGAAAAAGGTATTCAGATTTTGCTATGCATATAAAGTCATGCTGGGTAAAAAAAAAAAAAAAAAAGGTCTCTGCCACTCTATGGGAGTTATAGATCTGCTGATTTCACTGTAAACTTTGTTTATGCTCAAGAATAAAACTGAATCCCACTCTGAAGTTTTTTAACCACAGAGCTCAGAACACTTGTCATTAAACACCTTGTCTTTGATGAGCAGCGTGCACTGTGGGGGGTGAGGGAAGTGTGCAGTGGTCCGTTGCACCATTAGTTTGAAGGCTGCATTAGATGGGATGTCATCCAGGTAGTGCCTCCATAAAATACTGCCAGTCTTGCTGTCAATCCCAAAGAGCTGAACAGAAAAGACGGAAAGGATGGACAGTACAGGAAAAAGTGAGTTTCTGAGGTCTGTTCTGAGTGTTTAAGTTCACTTTAGGCCTGCCTGATCTTAGACAAAATAAACACAATCTAGTTTAACCGCATCTGTGCAGCCCGGCTCGTCTGCCCTGGCACAACTACGGAACAATAACTACATGAGAGCGTGAGCTTTAGTTTCATACTTTCCCAGATGCTGTAACCATAACCATCATCTTCTGCAAGTTGAACTCATCTCTGGACAGGTTCTCAATGGTCACATCGTTTTTAACTTGACTGCGAGGCTTCCGTGCATCGTAGAACAGCTTCCAGAGGTGGCCGATCCAGGCCTGCAGCACGATGAACTGAGAGGAGAGCCTCTTCAGCACCATGGACATCAGGCCGTCTAGAAAAATTACAACCAGATCACACAAGCTGCTTAATGAGTTTCAGTAAATTCAATTCACATTTAAGGATGTAATTTGAGAGTCACAACTTATTAGACCTTGGTCACTGTGGACATGTTGTAATGCAAGCAAATCACAGATGTACCTCACAAAATTAAAGGACTTTATAGATCACTGTGTAAAAACTAATATACAGTAAAACAATACCTGTTAGGCAGAATATTCAACCATTAATAACAGTACATCAAACAGGAGAGTTTGTACAACAATTATAGGCACTAATTGTTGAGGGTTGGGAAGGGGGTGACTTAAGAGAAATCACTTTCAGTCAACAACAGGAGACGCTAACCATAAGACAAGCAATCACGTGTTACTGGATAAGAGCAGAGAAATCTGTTACCTTGAATGGCTGAATCCAAACGCAGCAATAAAAACAGGACAAAACAGAAGAAAGTGAAGCGACCAGCAACCAAGTGATTCATTACCTCAACATTACCCAAGAATTGTTGTTTAACTGGCCATCCGCCTGTAGCAACCGCAAAAATAATAAAAAACCTAAACGATTGAAAATTGAACGCAGGTGCTTGGCAGCTAAAGTAAGGATAAAGGTAAAAGCAACAACTCACAGAACTAAATATCGCTTCTCTATCTCAGATCTGTTAGTCGCTCAGAAATTTGAAAATGATGCAACAGGCTTTACAAATGAACTAAGAGTAGACCACAGTCCTATGTTTGTAGAACATGCAGGAAACTTTGAGAACAATTGAAAATAATAGTTGAAATACTGAATACTAATCCACAGCAGAGATTAGTACTTAAAAATGGAAGTGAGAAAATTAACAGATTTTGGTTTGACATTTACCAGCCTTTTTGCCAAACTCTCCCTCCAGCTCCGCCTGTGTTCCTGTGAGGGGCAGATCTACCATTTCCATAGTTACCACATCAGAGAGGGCCTCTTCTCTTGTCCACATTACACGCCCTGGAAAACAAGACTCATTATTATTCTGTAATCATTCATTCCACTTTCCACACCCTGTCACAGTATGCAGTTTGTGCTGACACTGTCACATTATGACATGACACATTTTTTCCCTTCTCATGCTTTGTGGAAAGGACAAGATTATGTGTACATTATGAAAGCTGAGAGCCTGTTTGTCCACACAGTGGTCAAATGTTGGCAGTGTTTATGATGATTAAGTGGTGGAAATACCAAAAATATTATCATAAGGCAAAGCATGGCTCACCAGCCTTTATGAACTTTGGAGAGATGTACTGGATCTTAACAGTAAACATCATGAAGGACAGACTCACATAAATCAAAAAGTTTCACCTTTGACCATTAGCTGGCTGTGTTTCTCTACAGTACACCAATACACTCCATGCAGACAACTAGGTCTGGACATTAGCGTAGTGGTGGGATCTGGCCAAAATAAATCCCTAGAAAAAAAAGGGTATATTTATTTTTTCTGTTATTTTGTTACTATGACCAAGATTTTCCTTTTTTTTTTTTTTTTTTTTTTTTTTAAAACTTTGGCACCCCTCAGTGGTAGAGTCAAATCCGACACCATTTAGTGCACATCAATACTCTTTCCAAATCTGATAAAGCTTCCTGTTTTTGCTATCCATACCTGGCTGTTGGATGAAAGTGAGTGTGTGGTCTTCTGTCTGCACCATGACCCTATAACCCACAGAGTCGTCTTTCTTGAGGAATGCCTGTACATATAGCTGAAAGACAGAATAAGAATGACTTAGATTGGAAAACCATTGTGAACACCCATAAATCAGTTGCCAAACTAAACCGATCTGCTCTGAAAGTAATCATGTTCATCTTTGTGTAAGAGCCATGGTTGCATGACCAGCCACAGAATCAGTGGGGAAAAAAATCGACATACCTTCTCTGGTTTCCCACCATTAGGATCCAAATTAAAAATCAGTGTTGTGTCTAGAAGTCTGCGTCCAGTCTCTGCACTAAAGAGGTTAAGACTGCAAGCCTGTGGGGAAGAAACAGATATTTATATATATATTTTTATTTATATATATTTTTCACAAAGGTAAAAAAAAAAAAAAAGAAAAAGAAATGGACCCTTTTCATTCAACTTTTCAAAGACATGTTGAATTAAGCACAAAAGAATATTTAAACAATATCAACATCTTAACAGCCATGGAAAAAGCCTGGCTAAGAGGAGTTTCTAAGCTTCAGAATAACATTTGATTTGTTCATCAACTCAATATGACAATCACATTAAGCTCACAAGAGGACAAATAAGACTGTACTAAGCCTGCTGACATATACTGTAATGTTCCAAGAGAGCACAACGAACATACTTTACAAATCTCAAAGGATGGTTTCTCCTTAACTCACAGTTTTATTCTTGGGCGACATGACAGCAGCAACAGTCTTCTCTCCAGTGGTAGCAAATGAAACCAGCATTGCCTATGAATCAAGACAAATTAAATGCATCATCAATCATTTTCACAAACTGTCTCTTAAACTAAAAATGACAATATCTTGGAATGAGACTCTGAGATTTTACTTTTTTAAAATGATAACAAATACTAAATTTTGGAAAACTTCAGAGCCTAAAAATAAGGACATATTTTAAAATTTCCAAATTTAAGAAAATACTAAGAATTTTGTCAACATTTCCTTCCGTAGATGTTACCCTGAGGCATCTGCCTCTGTCAGTCAAATACCTGATAAAGAAATCCAGGTGACATTTACGTTTTAGGAGTGTGACTGAAGCTTTTATCTAGTGACGTACAGTACAAACAAGTAATCTGGATTCTAATTGTCAGGATTTCAATCCTGAATGAGACAAAATTGCAGTGTTGAGAAACAGTTACGTACTGGCTTGAAATCCCTCAGTGTAAGTATCTGACCATTGCTGAGCTGGAGAAGCAGGTAGTGTTCAGGACTGAGCTGAAGGAAGAACTCTGACAGCGGGGGCCGCGCTGGGTTAGGCTGGGTGGACACTAGGGCTGGATGGAATCCGGGGGTAGCTTCAAGTCCCAGCGACTAGAGGACGCACACAAAAAAATGGTAAGAAGCATTCACACAGAGTAATAGAGGAATGTATAAAAAGACACAGTTCTATTGTGTTGGTAGTGAAATGCCGAAAAATGAAAGAAATGGAGCCGTACCCAAACCAGAGCAGAGGACGCAAATGGTCATTTCATAAAGTAGAAAATGTTTTACTGATTCCATTTTTATTTTGGTGAGTACCTGCAGGGGGATTTGGGTCATTTGTGATTGTACGTGTAAGTCAAGCATGTACAACGACGCAGTTGAAGAGTCCACACATGTCAACATCCCCTGGGCGACCACTGCACAGCTGGCCTGTATGTTAGACAGCCATGGAGCTTCTACTGAGATCTGAAGACAACACAAGCACATTAGAAATGTGGTTTTTTTTTAATATTTTGCTTGTTTGGTTTGCTTGATGTATTCATACAATGTTTATGTTTTATTTATGTATCTAAATATTATAACAATTGCAAAGCATTTATATACTTTAGATGGCTACAATAAATTAGGATTACCTGCTTTATTATCTCTCCGTCCTCCACACTGTAAGCAACAACAGTAATGTGGGAATGGGGAACGACTCCAAGTGCATAAACTTCACCATTTCCACCAGAATACACAGACTGGTAATCCACGGTTTCACTGTAGACATAAAAAACAGATAGTTACACACTTTCCATAATGCTCACTTTGATTATAAAGTAAAAGCTAAATGGTTAAATTAAATGTTATGTGCATACCCATTAATTCATTTATGTTTTATTTTTTCTAAATGTAAGATACCTCAATGTGCTTATACATCAGAAATGATCAAAAATATTATAATCTTACCCCAAATACATGCCTACATGTCAGTAATGGATACCACTACCAGCATCTTGTGATATAGATGGTGCATTTACAAAAGCATTCAAGCTAATAAATTGTTTTTTCATCATAAAAGTTTTATTGATGAAGACAAAATAATATTGATAGTATATTGACAAAAACATGGCTTTAAATGTTGATGCCGTAACTTAAAAACAAGGTCATTTACCTTTCTGGAAGATTCTCTATCCATTTTTGATGACCATTAGAAAGGTAATGGAGAGAGATGGCAGTTTTCTTCAAGACAGCCACATGTTTCACTGTGTCTTGCTGTCCAACCAAACATGCTGACTGGAAACTAAAATGTTCCATAAAAGCAGTTAACACCTGATCAAAATAAGGGCAATTATAAACTCAATCACTACCGGTCAAAGACGTAATCACCTGCCAGAATCAAGCACAATCTCCCAGTTCAAACCACCAACATTGATATCCCAGGAGCGCAGCACACGGCCATTGCCTACTACCAGCACCGCATCTAGGGGACAAGAACAGTTTAATGAGTAATCTGCTTTCAGTGGAGGAAGTAAAACCTCTAATCTCAACTGTAATGACAAAACTCACCTTGTCCATGGTACAGAAGAGCGTCAATGTTTCCCTCTGGCCCAGTCTTATCCACATGTCGCCAGACTGTGGCAGACATAGTAAAACAGTCATTTAAGATCATTAATATCATGGTTATGTCTCAGCCAAATAGGACTGTCTATTACAGGAGACTAACAAAGTACTCACAGAGTTCTCCAGTCCTGGTGTTGAGTGCTGCAAAAACATTATTCTCTGTTGCCAGAAGCACCTTTTTGGATGACTGCACATGTGTGTCGAAGTGAGAAAAATGAACCTTGCCTACATACTGTTGCCTCCTGTGTGAATCACAAAAAGAGAGAGGGGCTGTCAGAAGGTCAACAAGCTCATTTATCATTATGGCTAAACCAATGCTTCTATCACTACAAAAACTAAGAAAAAAAAGAAGAAGAAAAGAAGAAAAAGGAAAGGAGAAGAAAAATAAGAAAAAAGACAAATACTGGTGGAGGGTAAACTGGTTAACACCTTGGCTTCGATGGTTCGAGATCAATTTCATTCACGTTTTAACTCTTTGACTTTACTGTACCATTGGTTTCCTAATGGAACAAGCTAACGGCACCTGAGGCAAGCTAGTAAACAAAATTTATTGTGTTCATTTATTCATTTTTTTTTTGGCCTGCTCTCCTACAGAAAGTCCAGCACAAACACACCGGGTCGCAGCTAGTGGCTGTGACAGGTATTAGCATTAGCATATCCACAAAAAACATGACTCTAAATAGCAGACATATTTGGTTCCTTGTCTAGATTCCCCTTACCAGTCAAATTTTCCGACTTGATCTTCAAACACAGCCTCGACAGTGCTGCATAAAATAATAAATTTCAGGCACAACAAAATTAGCTTAGCCATTGCAGCAGTAGCTTTGACATGCTATTCAAGGGGAGGAGGAAGTCGGAAGTTGATTGGTTTCCTTTGTGTCTGCTGATGGGAGGTGGTGCCCCCTTCAGGCAAGAAACGCAGATAGCCCGAATAAATCTAAATCAATGATCGTGAATAGTTGTCGGTGACTAACCTTTTTTTAAACCTAAAGTTACACCTAGCTAAAACTAATGCAGTATAATATAACAGTTTTGCAATAAATCCTCTTTCGTGAAAGTTATGTTATGAAACTGTGTTAAAGAGGTGTTGATTTAACTATATGATAATATGGAGGGGGATTTTGGTGCTGTTGTTGACCTGTAGTCATGGAGGTAGATTTGTCTCAATATTATTTGTTTGAACAGGTCGACAATCCACGTTTAAATGTATAATATGTAAATATAGACACCTTTCACAAATATGAATGTATTCATGGATATGTTTTTATTCGTGGAATTTGTTTGTGTATTTGCAGATCTGTTTTATATTTGCCAGACATTTTTGTGAGTTTAGAAATATATTTTTTGTATTTGTGGAAGGTGTTTTATAATAACAGATTACACATTTACACACAGATTGTCCATCTATTCAAACAAATAATATTGAGACAAATCTACCTCCTTATTGTAATGCATTATAAAGAAGTGTGTCTGTTGTTTAGTTTTCTCTCATTGACTGAAATGAATGACATGAATTCAGCTTAAATTTTTTAATTGGACATATGATCATTTATGAACATTACAAAAATAAAATTAATTCAAGAAATGTGTGATCACAGACAATATAACTGGGCTATATTTTAAAGTACGTTTTTAAAAGCATTTTCAAAGATTGGCCAGAAAATAAATAAATGGATAAATAGATAATGTGAACATCAGTGAATTCATAGCCTACATGGCAAACCTGCATCCTACTAGAAGTTCAAGTAGTTTTAAGGTAGTTTGCTCAGTGAAGATTTTCTTTTACACTGGAAATAAATTCAAATAGTTTCTATTTAATTTGGAAAGCATACACAAGCTTCAAGTTTGATTACTTCAGTGAGAAATTAAAGAAATTATGGAGAATTGAGATGTTTTTTTCTTTTGCTTGGTTGCTGCTAGTTTTGAATAAAGTCTTGCTATTATAGACATGATGCAGCAATCTATCTAAAATTAAGGTGGCAAGGAATGTAAGTAGGCCTGCTATGATTCATTTTTATTATTGGTCATTATTGGTTCAGAGGGCAATCATGGATGTGGGGGCAATCAATGCAGTCAGAAAGGTCAAGCTGTCATTACTGAAGTCTTAGTGTACCCCAGATTTCAGTGAAATCTGTCCAGTCTTCTAAAACGCACATACACTGTTGATTCACAAAAATATTAAAATGGATATTAAAATGGCTATGCTGTGTCCTTAATACAGATTGAATGAATGAATGTTCTTGAATCAAACAATGACATTAAATAAATGCTGCCAAACTGTGCAGTCCAACGGAAACAATGGCAAAAATAAGTGACCTGTATGTGGTATTTGTGTAGGGAAGCATAGCTTTACTTTTTATGTGCAGACAGGCAATTGTATTGTTAGCACTTATCAACCCTGAAGAGAAATATTGTTCACTGAGGGCAGTCACAGTAATGCTCAGCCCGATTTGTGAGATTGTGAGCGCCCCCTGCGATTTACACTCATAGTTTCTTCTTCCAGTAGCTAGTTTTTTCTAGGGGATTTCAAGATGGCGTCGAGCGGAGGAGATGGGGAACACGAATGGACAGCGGCAGTGCGGCCGCTTTTATCGGCTTCATACACCGCTTTTGAAACGAAAGAGCTACCTCAGCTTATTGGGTCTATAATCAACAGGTAACCGCTTACATGTCAATAAATTGCAGGTCTCTATTTGCTTGGATACTGGTCGTGTTAGCAGGATGGCTAACTTGCTAACTTAGCTCGGGTAGTTAAGTTCTATAGGAAACCTTACCCACTTAGCTAACGTTAGCGGCTAGCAAGCTACCTGGGCTTAACTTGCATTGGCATCGAGTCAGTTGCTGACGTTAGCTAATATGCTAACCTCAGCTAACTTACTCAAAATCTTGTGTAGCTTGCCCATGCTGGTAACTCATTAACGACTTGAAACTAGGCATAGCCAGTGACCGATAGAAGCTGACCCTCAATGTAACTTTATCGTTGTGCAAACGTTAATCGACGTCGCAGTGTAACGTGTAGGAAATTTGCTTCATCATTAGCTAGCTAACACAAACATTAGCCACCAAGCGAACTGGTGGGCCTTCTAAACGGACTGGATAACGTAGCGTTGAAATCGCAACAGTAATATTTGACTACGCCATTTAACTCATCTTAGCTAAATGTGATTTGGTTTGTGTGTTGAGCTTGCCATATCCACTCTACTAAGGGCATGCCCGATGACTGTTTATTTGATAGTTGGCTATCAGTTATAGTTCATCGTTATATGCTGTCTATCTCTGGTTGAACTGATAGTAGGCGGAGATCCTCTGCTGTGCACTCAGTTTTGATGAGCCTGTGATGTGGTCGCCGTTAATTCATTTTCAATCGAATGATAAAGATGTTACTGCGTAATTAAGTGTAAGGCCAAAGGGGTTTGGGGGATTCCGACATTGTGCTAAACCATGGTGAAGGTGGTGCAGTGCCTGTCACGCAGGAGAAGCGTGTCTTTGGAGACGAGTGTTAATTATTGTCGCGGACCTTTCACTGATTTTTCTTAAAGCTATGTTGATTGCGCCCATGCATACATAGGTGGTTATCAAATCAATAGCACCTGCACTGTGTGTTACTCAGGTTGTCACTTGACACTCCTGTTCAGTGGTGACATCAGCTGATCTCTCAGGGCTTTCAAGTGAACAACTTCCTACTGTGCTTAATGGTTTCATTTTCCCAAGCAATAACCAACTTGTAAATATGAGCAGTACTGTTACTAGGCCTGTTAGTTTCGTTTTCAAGAAAACCGAAGAACCAGCAAGTATCAAAAGAAAAACGGTTATTTGGTTGAATTACTCCCCGAGGATTTTTTTACCATATTCACAGTTGTGTAGCTATGTAATAGTAATGTTGGAGAGAATGTAGATCCCTTCCTTTTTAGTTGAGTAACCCCAACAAGCCTGTTTATCACTTGGCCCTAGGTGTTTATGGATAGTACATCAAAAATTCATACCACAAGAAAGTGCAAAAGCCAAGTTTTGCTATTGTCAGCATGAATGATCATGTTTTATCTAAAAACATAAGTATAAGTATTTCCCTAGGAGAGTGGGTTGTGTAATTTTGTGTACATTAAAGAAGTAGGTTTATATTGTTAAAGCTTTAAGTGACAACACTCAGAGTAGCAAAATGGAGTTCTCAAATAGCATGCATGCACTTGTAGTATATTATCTATGTATTACTGCATATGTTATAGATTATCTGGACATGGGTTTAATCACACAAATTTTGATAGATTCAATTGTGACTTTACTATGCAATGCTGCCAGAAACCTGCCTACATGGCAGAGGTTTCACATAACAGAATGTCAATCTTACTGCATATTGTTAGCAGCTACATTGGTTTTATTTTACATACCCTGTTCTTTAAAGACATTATTTATGAGGTCATTGTTTATAATATGGGGTATTCATTCTATTTATAGGTTGTATGTGGCTGTGTTATTTGGCCAAGAAAATAGTTTCTGACAAATGCTATGAATGAATATAGTCAAATCTGACACCCCAAAAGCTTTTCGCCTTTTATAATAATTTTACAGTGAATATTCATTTTTTCTTATACAAAAAAAATAATCTTCAGAGACATCAGAAATACAAATTTATTCTATTTATTCTGATGGACACTTATTAGTTGCACTATCATATTTAAAGCATTTTTGGCAATGTTTTATTGACTTATCAAGAGTTTCCAACATCCTGAGCATGAGAGTTGGATTATGCTGACTGAGAGCTGTAAATTCCAGTTTGACTTTTTTTTCTTAATAACCGAAAAGCCGATGTTTACAACAGATTGGTTTGCAGCATTACAAGTGTGGTGTCTCAGGCAGCAGAGTTCAGTCATGTACGATAGGGGGAATTGTTCCCTGTGCGTGATGAAATTTATTTATTCATTTATTTTAAATTAACCTTTATTTAACCTGGATGTGTCTTGTGAAACATTATCTCTTTTACAAGAGAGACCTACCCAAAATGACAGCGTAAGATAAGTTACATATAAGCGCATCATTTCTTTCAACAATTGCATATACCTTAATTTAGAAGGCTAGCAATTCTGAGCTAGCTGGTTTCAGGCTTATTGTCATTGTACCATTTTCCCCTGGACAGTTTATGAAACAGGTGTTAGCGCATGGATTAAGTGTTGGTGGGAGTTGCTTGTTTCCTTTTACCTTGGTAATGTGCAGCTTCTTTTTGGTCAGGTAAAATACCCAATCAGCAGTAATTTGTTGCTTGTTTTAGGAGAAGTAGGAGTTGAAGGAAAGCTAATTTTGTTTTGTAATTTTAAAAAGCAGAGATGTTTTCTGTGTATTTATTTGTTTTGGGGATTGTAGCAGCACATTGAAATAGTTTTGTATTGTCACTGGAATAGATTAATATATCGGATTATGCAGAGAAAAATTAACTATGTGGAGTTGGAGTATAGATAACAAAAAAACACACGGTTCATGTCCATATGAAGTACTTATGCTAACAGCGGCCTGGCAACACAGGTAGGTTTCCAGCAACACAGACAGCCTTCCTTCTACCTGGAAGAATGTGATCAGATCACATATTGGAGAGGTGTCACTTGCCTTGGGCCATTTGTGTCAATGCTGGAAAGATGGTGTAGGACAAGGCTGATTTCTGCCAGCAGAAACACTATTACATCAGAACTGTGTTTCCCTTGTGGAAGACTGCAGTTAGCCAAAGATCAGATCTGTCAGACATGTTAGAAAAGACTACATGAAAGGTGCACCAGAGGAAAATTCACAATGTTATGTCACTCTACTGACAGCCAGGACCAGTTCTGTTTTCCCAATTAATGTGATGTTATTAATGTGAGAGTCCATTTATCAACACTCTTAAATAATTAATAACAAACTATCATGGTTGATAATATGATATTAATTTCTCTATGTCCATCTGCAAAGCTAAACAGTATCCAACCACAAAATGAAGCAACAGACATAAACATCTAAGTATATATAAACAAAGGCAGACATAATGTCACACTATTTCAGGTATTACAATTTGCACAGTGTTAATTATGACATTTGCGTGTGTGTTTATTGGTTCTAAATTGTTTACTCGGCCTGCATTTTGGCAAAGAACTTGTCTGGGTTGTAGGATGTTCTTTGGCTCTTGCTAAATGTTATGGGTGATATTGAGTTCACTGAACTTTAGTGTTTCTGTCATAAACACCATGACATCGTCTTCTCTTCTTTTTATACCTTTATTGATAGCACAGTAGAGAGAGACAGGAATTGGGGTGGCAGAGAGAGGGGGGACATGCAGTAAAGGGCCGTCCGATGCGGGAGTCGAACCGGGGCCGACTGCAGCGAGGACTGTAGCCTCTACACATGGGGCGCCTGCTCAAACCACTGCGCCACTCGACGCCCCATGACATCGTCTTTTCTGTTCTCTCTCTCCCAACTCTCTTGTCCAGAAAGAAAATTGCTATGAAAATATTCTATGAAAATTCAAGTGAGAGCATTTAATTTGATATTTCACTTCTCATTTGCAGTGAATCAGACATTCTTCACCATGACAAACAGTATGAGCCTTTCTACTCATCATTTGTGGCACTCTCTGCACATTACATCACCACAGTATGTGGACAAAGTATGTATTTTTTCTTTTTTTCTTTTTTCTTTGATCTAATAGACAAGAATTTAATACTGCCATTCAGCCAGAATATTTGAATGTTATAGGTATTGTTTGTTTGTATTGTTTATTCTGGCCAGTAAATTATTATTGCTCTGTCTCTCTAGTACCAAGAAATCAGTTGCTGTCAGTTGCTGCAGCGTGCAAAGTGTTGATTGAGTTCTCATTGCTGCGCTTGGAGAACCCAGATGAGGCATGTGCAGTATCACAGGTAAGAGAAGCAAACTGAAGGGGAAAGGAGTATTATGTTGTGGGACTGTATTCAACAGATGATTTAGGTCACTTTTAAGGAGTTAGAAATTTTACCAAAGACAAATTCAGCAGTATTTTGTCTTTCTTTGTCTTTGGCTCAATTCAGGTATTTTTGAAATTTCCAACCCACCAGTTAAATCGAGTAATACTGTTCACTTTTTCCTCAGAAACACCTGATTCTTCTAATAAAAGGACTTTGCACTGGCTGCAGCAGACTAGATCGCACAGAAATCATTACTTTCACTGCTATGATGAAGTCTGCCAAGTTGCCTCAAACCGTCAAGACCCTTTCAGATGGTAAGTGTCCCTTCAGAGATGAACCAAATTTAACCAATACTTAATTGATTGTGACACAGCAGTAGCAAAATTATTCATTCATATCAAAAAGAACAAGTTATTAAAAAATGAAAAAAGCATTTTTGACTGAGTTTAGATTGAGTTTCTATAGTGATATTTATCCATACTGGGGCTGTAAAATTCCCATAGGCCCTTGTCCAAAACAAGAACTTATCAATGGTTTTGAATATTACTCAGAAAATGATGTTCTTGTTCATTTAATAGTGGAAGATCAGAAGGAGTTGCCCAGTGCTGTGAACCCAGAGCTTCGACAAAAAGAAGTACAAATGAACTTCTTTAATCAACTGACTTCAGTTTTTAACCCTGACCTTACCACCATCTTGGCCTCCCCATCAGCAGCACAAATGCAGGCAAGTGTTACAGACCAGCCCTCTGGCTGCCACTCCATTACTGTCATGAGAAGTCGACAGCTTAAATGTATCTGTTAACCACAACAGTTTGTTCTTATCAGTATCTTTACTGAAAATGAACTCACTCCTAACCTGTAATTTAATTAGCCTCAAACAAAACAGTTGCTCTTTGACTACAAACAGTTATAATAAATCATCATAATTGTTATGTTTATCAACTCTCTCCAATTACAGGCTGAGAGTGATTGCGATGACCAAACCACAGATCAAGCTGTTCAGGCCAAAATGAAAAATGCCTTTGTCTCTCAGAATGTGTCAAGCTTACAGGAACTTGGTAAGCAGAAACTTGTTACTTTATTGCAGGACAATGTTGGCTTATTAGCACTAAGGTTACAGTTATATCACATATATATTTTAGAAAGCAACCATAAATTAATATGCACAAATAATGTTCTCGTTTTTGTCTACATTGGCACTTGAAGTACTCATTTCTTTGTAATTATGTTTTCAGTTAAATTTTTTACAAATTGAATGGCAGTTTAGAATTTGAAGGGCTCTTGGTGTAATCCATTTGCTGACGCCACCAGCAGATACTGTTTAAGTGCATTATCTACTGGTAATTTACCAGAATCCTGGTTTAGTTCGACATTCAACACGACATTCAGTAGTGTTAATCTTTTACTTTCATAAGTGGAAAAATTGTAGTCTGGAACTCAAAATCTTTCAAGACCCATTCAACCAACCAAATATTTGTTGCTCTGGACATTTTTTACTGCCAAATGCTAAGTTTGTTTGCGTCTTTCTTTTCTCATTAGAGCTTTTTCTCCCCATAACTTGTATTCCCAGGTGGGTCTGAGAAGTTGCTTCGAGTGTGCCTCAACCTGCCCTACTTTCTACGCTACATCAACCGTTTCCAAGATGCTGTATCAGCCAACTCTTTCTTTATCATGCCTGCCACAGTGGCTGATGCCACTGCTGTTCGCAATGGGTATTTTTTTTATTCATGAGGTTAAAATATTCTTAAGTAAAGTAATATTATATATATTATTGTAATAGGATTTATTTTGATGGGGCAGTATCATCTGTTTAAGTTTCTCCATGTGTATTAGATGACAAGTGTTTTTCTCCAAAGCAATTACTTAACTTGCTGTACTTGAACCCCATACCCAGATTTCATTCACTGGTGATAGATGTAACCATGGCTTTGGACACACTTTCCCTGCCTGTACTGGAGCCCTTGACACCAGGGAGATTACTGGATATGACCGTGCTGGCTTTGAGCTGCCTCTATGCTGGTAGGTGGTAACTCTCTGTGGATAAAATAAAATGATATGTCCAGTATTCAACAAACAAACAACAACCATTTTCTTATACATACAACAAACTCAAGAGACCCTAAAGCAGCCTATTTCATCAGCAACTGAATGCAATGATTTAATAGTCATTCTTCGCACAGTATTGAAAGTTAAATTGGTAAATGTAAAAACAATTTTTTACCCAATTAGGTGTGAGTGTGGCCACTTGCATGGCCATTCTGCAGGTAGGAAGCGGCTTGCAGCTTCGATCTGCCTCCACTGGGACTAAAGAGGAGGACTATGAAAATGACGCAGCAACAATTGTCCAGAAATGTGTGAGTATTATGATTACAATATTCTCAAGTTATGGTCATGTTTGTTATGATACATTGTCTGGTGCTACATGGAAACTTTATTCACTTTCTACTCACAAGGTTTAACATAGGCTCTATTTACTGCTATCAAATAATGAAATAATTATGGGGAAACATATTTGTAGTCTGACTGTCTGCATAGAGATTATTGTATATATATATATATATATATACATTGCATCAAATCTCTGCCTATTGTTTTTTATAAGTGCTAATGACTGCCTTGCTGGAATGCCTTAACAAAATACAGCACGTTTAAAATGGTAACTAATGCAAAATTTGTGTTGGCAAAAGCTGGAGATCTATGAAATGATTGGACAAGCCATCAGCAACTCTCGCAGAGCTGGAGGAGAGGTGAGTGCCATGTTTAAGTACTATACTAGAATAGTCAAATAACACTACTACTTCAGTACCCTTGGATTTCCTTAGACTTTGCCAGAGGTTTACTGTTTTTGAAGCTAAAATAAGTTAAGAATTGTGTTTTGTGTAAAGGTTTCTGTGAATTAAATTCTAGGTGATTGGTGCTATGTTTTTTTCACTTTTTTGTATATAGCATTATCAGAACTTCCAGCTGCTTGGAGCCTGGTGCCTTTTGAACAGCCTGTACCTGATTCTTAACCTGAGTCCGACTGCCCTGGCGGATAAAGGGAAAGAAAAGGATCCTCTGGCTGCCCTGCGTGTCCGGGATATTGCTGCTCGCACCAAGGATGGCGCAGGATCGCCTAAGCTTGGTCCTGGCAAAGGGTAACTTCCAATGAATATGTCCTTGGATCTTCAGTAATTATGCTGTTTCTTTATTTGTATTAATGAAGGTTTTGGCACTGCTGCAATTAAATCTCTGAAATGTTTACATTTTATCACAGACCTTTAGTAGGTCACAAGAAAGAGCTATATTTAGAATTGGACTATTCTGGGTATAGAGAGTTTATTGGCTCATTTCTAAATTCAAAACACTATCTGCACATTCCTGATATTTATATTTATATATTTGTTTTTAAAAAGATCACTTGAAAATTGATTTCTCTTCATTAATTATTTTTTGTTGTTTCTCTAGACACCAAGGGTTTGGAGTTCTGTCTGTTATCCTGGCAAATCATGCCATCAAACTTTTGACTTCACTTTTCCAGGATCTGCAAGTTGAGGCTCTCCACCGGGTAAGTGAAGCACTTACTAAACATACCTATTTCGATACCACGGTAAAAAAACAAAACATAAAAAACCCCACAATAAATACCATGAACATTCCATGTACTTTCTGTTTCACTCCTTTATTGAAAAATAAGAATAAAAAAATAAAGAACAGTGGCATGTAGCCTTCAAGAATTTAAAATAAACAATACTGTGCTAAAATATACAGTCAGTCAACTTTTTATTGCAGAGCATTGTAATACTCTGAGATATAAAAATATGTACATATAATAGATATACCAATAAAATTAAACAACTTTTGACACTGCGAAAAAGAACAGTGGCATGTAGCCTTCAAGTATTTAAAGTAAACAATACGTGGCTAATATATAAGCAGTAAAAATTTAATTGCACAGCATTTCAACTGTTTTTTGGAAAGTGCACAGGCACCGTTTACAAACAGGCTTTTATCTATAATCAACCACTCATCATCCAACTTGAAAGAAAAATATTTCCATACACGACTCTTCTGGCTTTTTCTTTCGACGAGCCGAGGTGCTGCAGCTGGACCAGGTTGTGTGCCTGAACTTGTCGCCATCTTCCATTTGTTATTGTGGCTAGACTGCAGCCTAGTAGTGGACGTTCCTCATCCTCCTTTGGGCAGAGGCAGAGCATGTGCCGGAGAAACTGTGCTTAAATTTGTTCCGAGTCACTCATATGTTGCCAGTGATGCAGTAATTAGTGTTAATGTTCTTTTACACATGTTTTTGGTAGATTACTTTCACTTTTGAGGTAAGACACTTTTGCACCATGAGATAAGTTGCTCATACAGTTAAAGACATCCTGCTTGTGCGCAATTAGACCTGATGTGTTAGCGGGCGTGACAAGCATTCATTCAACTGCCTTCAACAGCAATTCTAGTTTATCAATTTTTATGGTCTAGAAAATGAATAAAAAGTGAGGGGTAAATGTGCTTGAAAAAATTGAGTTCATTCCAATCCCTCCATCTCTACCTGCAGGGTTGGGCGAGTGATGGGCCACCAGCTGAGCTCAACATCATGGCACAGAGCACTTCCATCCAGAGGGTCCAAAGGCTCATCGACTCTGTGCCCCTGACAAATCTACTCTTCACCCTTCTCTCCACTTCCTACAAAAAGGTGCTAACATTTATGTTCCTATTTGCATAATTGCCATTCATGTCTTATTATTCATTTCAAATTGGTAATGTGAAAAAGTGAGATGAAAGATTGAGAAGTGTGATCCTCATTTAAGACCACCGTTGTTTTTGCTGCTATCAGGCTTGTGTTCTCCAACGGCAGAGGAAGGGTTCAGTCAGCAGTGATGCCAGTGCTTCTACAGATTCAAACACCTACTACGAGGATGATTTCAGCAGTACAGAGGAGGATAGCAGTCAAGGTACTTTATCTTTCTGGATTTAAGCAAGTACATCAGCACTTTAGAAAGCTTCCATAAAATTGAAAGTTCATGCTAGCGTCTGCACCCACATAGCAGCTTTACGTTTGCTAAACAAGAAGAAAAATCATACCTCTGGCTGTTGTCTGGACATAGTTTTAACTCAAATCCTGGCTGTCGGAGCACAGATGATTCAAGACACAATGCACATATTTTTTGCACAGCATTGATGATGAAGTAACAATAACTTTAAAGGTCTACAGAATTAAATATTTTATTCAGCTTGAAAGGAACAGAAGACTTTGACACAGTAGGGGGAAAAAGCAGCTGCTCTGTTAACTACACCATTCTTATTAAATAATATGAATTTGTAGTTGCATATTGAAAAACTGCAGTGGAGAAATATGACTATACAAAAGACAGAAGACAGATGGCTATAGAGGGTCTTGAGTGAAACACAAACTTCAAACATTGTTGATAAAATCATGACTGTTATATTTTAGGTAGCCTTCGAAAGTACAATATACAGTATATTGATCCAAAGATGAAGTCTCATGGTCACTCGCATGCAAGTGCTCAGCTATATCAATATTACATATTACATCTAGTAAGTATTATAGTATGGACCATAAAAAGAAGGTATGGTCAGTGCATCATCTAATTGTTGATGTGATGGAGACACATCTATGTTCTCATCACTTAATGAGTAAAGTGCCCAACAAGCCAGTATCCCAAAAGTTTCATTTGATGCTGTCAAGGTGCTTCAGATATCTCTTCATCACAGTGTAGATACAGGTGCTGAAAGTAGTGTCATGCTTGTGTTGGATCTCTGAGCTAGTGTCAGTGCTGAGGTGTATCAGTGAAGTGGTGAAACAGGTGCGCTGTCAGTGGTTCAGTCAGGTTATGGCAGCAGTGGGAAGGGTAAACACATATACACACACACACACACACACACACACACACACACACACACACACACACACACACAGTTAAGTAATGCAATTTTTTGTCCCTTCATCACACAATGACAGTGTAGTTGACAGTGTCTACTATTTCAGCAGAGAGAAGACAGGAGAAGACAAGTGCAGCTTGTGTTTCAGGTCAGCAGTTTTCTGTCCTCAGGTCAAAGACTTGGTGTCCACTTCACTGTCCTAGATTCATTTTGTTATTGTATGTCTCACAATTTAAGCTGAGCTGTGGCCCTAATAGCTTAGAAAATAACAGAGCCACAGGTGAAGAGGCTTTGGCAAAATAGCCCTTACTTTGAAAGATGCTGGTGTTGTAATTGACATGAACTAAATCTAGATATTTTTTTGTCAAAGAGGTTCATCTGTGGCTCGCTGTGTTTCAAAGAATAAAACCAATGGTGACATGTGGGTGCTCATTGTTTAACTTGACAAGCATTAAAACCTCACAAGAGAGCTGGGTGACGAATGGAAAAGTCACTGATACCAACATTTACAGAAACTGACCAACTAAATTTCCTTCTCTCAGTGTGTTGAGTAAAATATTTTCCCAGGTGCTTTTGAGAGCAACCTACTAAAATCACCATGTCTTCCATCCACATGCCAATCCCTTTCCTGTAGTCGTTCTGTGCAATCATTGTAAATAATGCAGCTTTCGGCACAAGGAGGGCTAATGGTAATGCTTTAATAGGCTTAGATTGTGGATAAGGTTGGTAAGTATTTAAAATGATTGTGATATTGATATTGATTTTGTGGTCATATTACAAAGCCCTATTTCATATATAAATTTTTTTCTTTGGTCATTCTATTCTCCTTGTGATCGCATTAGTCATCACACATATCTGAAAATGTCTTAAATACCAAAATACTGTAGCACCCACATCAAAACAGTGGTATTATTCTTAAATACGACAAATTGAAGTGCTTGTAAACTATGGGCTTAAATACACTATGCTACGTCTTGCTGTCACCTGAAAAGTTGATTTTTTTTTTTTTTGTATGTTGCATGCAAATGTGAATATCAACTTAAAGTGATATTCTTTTAAAAATTGAAAGTTGTTTCTTGTTTTTGTATTTGAATTAATCTATACATATTTTAAATACTTTAACTGGCTACGCCTGCAGTCGGATGCTTCTCAATTCTAATCATAATTTTGCTATAGGATGCAACCTCTTTGATGGGGAAGGAGCCAGGGCTATAGTGAGTGGGGTGGGGTCTTAAAGAGGACACTATCTAATGATTCTATAGTTCTTTTGGGAAACTTCAATGCTGAATGATGGATTATGGACAGACCTAGAACGGGTTGATTGGAATGAACGTCCTGCCTGCTCTGAACCCGAGTGGTGCCTTGTGACCTCTCTGCTGGTCATGGACTGTCCATGACAAATGCTGCTAGTGCATAATGTAGTGATAGTGTTCTAGCCATATAATCAGATCTGCTGACATGTCTTACACTCGTGAAGATGGGAGTAAAGCTTTCATCTGAGTTTGATCAGGTGGTGGATGAGGATGCCAGGCACACTCTGTAAACCCAAATATGTTGTGTGGGTAAACTGAGAATATCTGGCAGAGCCCCCATCTGCCATGTCTCAAATTTGACCTCCAAATGATTTTTTTCCTGCATCCCAATGGGAGGATGGAGACATAGAATCAATGTGGCCCATGATTTAAAAAAAAAAAAAAAAAAAAAAAAGGCTGAGGGGCGGGTCCAAGTTTTGGTCAAAAGGTTCATGTATTGCATCAAGTGTGAACCTGACCCCCAAGCATTGTTTGTCTCATTGTTGCCAGGAGCACAATAGCATGTATATGAACACACACACACACACACACACACACACACACACACACACACACACAGATCCATCCAGATATGAAGTGAACATTTCATGCTATTTAAATGCTTTTAAACTTTGATTTACTCTTAATTAATTTAAAAAAAATTCCCAAACCATCAAAGTGAAAAGCACTCCATGTCCAAATCCTATGTTTCAATTGAAACTCTAGGATTCTGTTGAAGCTACACAATTGGAAAACCTTCAGAACCCATAATTATGGCATTTTGGCAGGATATTGACTATGAGAATGAGAATGCTGTTTCCAGCATCTACAGTGACAGAAACACTACAGCATAAACTGCATCATTATCATTTCACTACCTGTTTTGATGGCAGGTGTATTGGTGAAAAAAGAGGAAAATAATTACAATCACTGGGCTTTATCTCATTCTCAGTGACAACAGTTTTAGTGGGTATCTTCAAAAAAATGTTCTCAGAAGATAAATTCAGTTGTAGTCTTCTTTAAGTGGATATTCACCAGCAGAACCTGAGTATATGTTCACTTTTTACCGCAGTGTTTGCCTCTTGTCCACCGCCTGCACAATGTTGTAGGTTTCATGAACTAGTTTGAACCTTTTTACATTTTGATGACACCGCACACATCTCTTGTAAGTCGTGGAACGTGTCTCAGCTCCACTCTAAGAAATTCATATAAATATTTTTTTTGTAGACGATGACAGTGAACCCATCTTGGGGCTTTGGTTTGAAGAGACAATTTCACCCACCAAAGACAAAGTAGCTCCCCCACCACCACCTCCACCCCCACCCCTGGAGACATCTCCCAGACTGAAGAGCCCCAGTAAGCAGAATCCGAGTGAGAATGGCAACATTTTAGCTGGCCGTAAAGACCCAGAGCTGGTGAGGACTCATTTGTGTGTACCTGAAAACATACAGAATAATGCTGCAAGTCAATACTAAACAGTACATGTATCATTTTTAATGCTAACATATGCAGTATATCCTTATGATACTAGTAATGGGTTATTTAAGTTTTTAAGTTTTAACATGTGACAGCACAAACAACTCATATTTGCTTGTTCCTGTAGTTTCTCAGTTTAGCCTCCAGCATTCTGAACTTCATCACCACCTCAATGCTCAAGTCCAGGAACAACTTCATCCGCAACTACCTGAGCGTGTCTCTTACAGAGCAGCACATGGCTACACTTGCCAGTATCATCAAAGATGTGGACAAAGATGTCAAAGGTATGGCTGAAAAAAAAGACTGTGGATCATACAAATTATCTCAAATATTTAGCCCAATCCCCTTTTATTGGCTTGGTATCTAATAGTGGGTATAGTCCATAATTGGTTGACAGCATTGTACTCTGCTAGGTTTAATACATTCTGTTTCTGTCCAGGCTCCTCAGATGAAGTGTTTTCTTTAGCTCTGTATCATTTCAACCACACCTTGGTGACATCAGATCTTCCATCCCCGGCCTTGCAGGTGAGTGGAATTTGTTTGTTATTCCACACACACAAGAGAAAAAAGACTTTTGATCAAAAGTTGTTGTAATCAACTTAAGATAATGAGAATCGGTTATTCAGTGTCAGTGTCTTATTATTGTACCTCTTGTCATTCCCAGAGCACCCTTCTTCAGCAGTTAGGTGTTGCGCCCTTTTCAGAGGGTCCCTGGCCTCTGTACATTCATCCACAGTCGTTATCAGTCCTCTCCAGACTTCTCCTCATATGGCAGCACAAAGCCAGTGTGCAAGGAGAACCAGATGTGCCTGAATGTATGAAAGTCTGGGAAAGGTATGGCAACCATGGCATTCTCATCTAGCTGTTCTGTGCAATGGGGTTGTTTCCATTTTCTTGATGCTGTCACTATAATACATTCGAGATCAGTTTGTATTGAGCTGAACTACTCAAGCTGCTGTCCCTTTGACTGCTTCACTTTGGCATCCATGTTAAGTTACATAAATTTAAAATAGCATTTGAAGCTTATCAGTATTCCAATACAGTGGACTACTAGTGGGCTGTAGCTTGTAAAACCACACCTGATTTCTGGGAATGTATAGAATATTGACTTGTTAAAGTGTATTCTAGCTTACACTTGGACTGTTTTCTTTTTTCCCCTTTTCTTCTTTCTGCTACCTTTTACCTTCCTGTTCTCCAGGTTTTTGGGAACGTTGAAGCAACACACTATCCAGGGTTCCGTTCATGGAGAGGACGACCTTAATGTGGAGCACCTCCAGCTGCTGCTGCTCCTTTTCCACAATCTGTCAGAGCGTGGGCGACGGTCAGTCCTCACCCTGGTCACCCAGGCCATCACTGAAGTGGCACAGAGCAGAGACTCCCAGCTGAAGGCTGTGCCCCTCAACCTGGCCCGCCTGTTGCTGGTGTTTGACTACCTCCTGCGCCACTACTCCAAGGCTCCCTTGTACCTTTTCGAACAGGTTAATGCTTATTTTCTAATGGTTGTTGTCTTGTCCTAGATGGTAAATTGCACAAATAAAGTTTTGTTGTATTTATTTGATACGTAAATTTGTCACTTGATTTTTATCCTTATCAGCTAAAACAACATCGAATAATGCATTGATTTAATAATTTACTAATCCAGAGCAAATTAATAGATCAGCTCATGATTATAACACAAAGCTCAAAAATATCCACTGTCACTATCCCAGTAAATTGCTTCTTTGGAGCAGCTACTGGTTTCTCTACAAATAATATCACAGACTCAGACTAGTTACAGGAATAACATGGCAGCCAAATTAAGTGGTATTCAAAATAATAACTGTTCTAATGCTGATTCTTTGAATAAATATGTGTGGGACTTTGGTGACAGGAAATGTAACTACTCTCTACCATGAATATTATTTGTAGGTGCAGTACAACCTCCTCACCCCACCATCCTCTGGGCCAGGTTCTGTCCAGGAAGGTGGCAAACGCAGCAGTCTCCCTCTTTACTATGGATTCAAAGAGGTGGAGGAGAACTGGGCTAAACATTGTTCAGCAGGTAAGACCAATGAAGAGGATTTACCCTTTTAGCCACTGGCCAGAGCATGGTAGTATCTACAAAAACTCACCAGCTGCTTGATCTGTTTTTGCAACCACATTTGTTTAGGATTAAGATTATCTCAGTACTGGTTGTCTACACACCAAAGTCACTGGTAGAACAGAAAAACTAGCCACAGCCAAGATTCACCAGCATTCACATTGATGTCGGTAATCTCCCAACCTCAGCAACTTGCACTAACATTCATTTCAACCTTTTTTTAGATTCAAATGTTCAACCCAAATTCTACTGCGTTCTGTCCCCTGAGGCGTCTGAAGATGATATCAGCAGACTAGACAGCAAGGTGTGACCCTTTTTTTTTTTTTTTTTTAATCAAACAGTTGTGTGTGTTCTTGAGATGGGGTGTGTGTCTGTGTGTGTTATAAAATATAATTCATATAATTGTATATTATATAATTTTGTACATTTTTTTCTGATAGGTTTTTCCAAAGTTGTTCAATGGAGCAGTGAAATACGATGAATTGTATGCGTGGCTCATCTCACTCCTGGCAGCAGGTTCTCAGTTTGACACAGCAAGAAGACAGGAGAACAAGCCGATCACTCCTATGGTGAGAACACACCACATGAACAAACCATGAACTGTGCCAACAGGGTAAAGAAGTCCATGATGCTGGTGGCGTCACAGGTTTGCCCAAACTGCTGTAAGTACCTGTTGCCTGTAGCACTCAGTGTTGGGGAGTAATTAGTTACATGTAAGAGAATTACATAATTAAAACACGGTAGTGTGTTACAGTTACGTAGGGGACAAAAAATGCAATTAAATTACAGTTTCAGTTTATTCTCAAAATTAATTGGGGTTACAACTGAATATATTCTTTTTAGTAAAAAGCTTACATCTAGAATCTATCATTCTGTTGCTCTGCATCTTTTGGCCAAGCAGGAATGCCTTTTTTTGGCATACGTGCTGACATTAGGTTGTTACGTTTCCACATGACACCAACAGACTAAATGAATGGTACTGAAAAGTGATCAAAAGGTAATCAAATGATTTAAGTGAGATTACTTTGAAGTAATTAAAATGGTTTCATTACTTATAACATTTTTAACAGGTAATTATCTATAACCTATAACATTTCAGAAAAAACCTTCCCAACACTGGTAGCTTTTTGTTATTAGCTCACTGTGTCTCCACCTTTATTTATCATTCCCTCCCAATATTTAAAATTCAAACACAAACAAAATGTCTGTCTTGAAGTAAACCACTTTTCACTAAATTAGTCGATTACTAACTTTCTGTGTGTGCTTCAAACAAAAGCATTCCAGTGGTTTTATTTCAAATGCCTTTCAATGTGAGGACGACCGGAATGTGTCAAGTTTGAATTTATAAAAGCTTAATGGCAGCAGACATCGGCTCTGACAGCAACTGACTGCAATTGGTGAATGTTTACTACCTTGCACAGGAGGCCTGCTCCCTTCAGTACTACTTCCTGGTACTGTGGAGGATCCTGGGTGTTTTACCTCCCTCAAAAGCCTACATGGAGCAGCTGAAGACTGGCTGCAGCGATCCCAGTGAGAGCGACATCCTGCACACACTGCGGTGGTCCTCACGTCTCCGGGTATCTACCTACGTGAATTGGATCAAGGTCAGTTGACAGCTGAAAGTACTACTTTATTAGCATGGAAGGTGCCAAAGTAAATAAATTATTATTTTTTTTTTTTTTCAAATTAATATTACATTTGACTTCTCATTGTCATTTTTATGATATTTTGGTTATCTTACATATAATTATTTTGCTTTTTGAAAATAAACTAGTCGAAACTTGATGTATTTGGAAAATGTTTGACTTTTTGGTTTCTGTCTGACTTCAAATTTACACTATCTTCTGTACCCTGTCCTTAATCCTGTGATTTAATATCTTTAATAATTTGTCATACTCCTGCATTTTATGTATGAATATGCCTATGCCATCACTGACAGGAACACTTGGTGAAGCAGGGAATGAAAACAGACCAAGCAGCCTCACTAGTTGAGATGACATCTGCTAAGTGCAGTACTGTTAAATACGATGTGGAGCTAGCAGAGGAGTATATTGCAAGACAGGTAATGATTGCAGCATAGTCACTGATGACGTGCATATGTATTGTTGTTCAAAGATTTGAACTTTGTTGTCTGTTGTTTGTTGTCTGTGACGACTTGATTTTGCTTTTGTTGCAGATTTCCACCTTCTCCTGTGTAGACCCAAATGTTATTCTTCCACTTAATCAGTTACCCTCTCTACAAGCCATCTATACACTGGATGCAGTCATCTCTAAAGTGCAGGTTTCCTTAGATGACCATCTATCCAAGGTTGCCATTGAGGCAGACACCCACAAATCTTCTGAGATCACAAAGAACCTGCTGCCAGCCACACTACAGCTCACTGATGTTTACACGGCCTTCACAAGGTGAGTAAAGTTCATTCAAACCACTGTGTTGTGTTCCTCTGAACATGTGACAAGCTGATTCAGGCCATGCGCCCAAGGATGACTGAATGAATGATTGAACTTATTTTATAATTTAAGAATACAGATTAAAAGTAGTTATAGTTGTTGAGGATTAAAACACAAAAAACCCTCAAGACTTCCACATGATCCTCCACATGTAACAAACGGCATGACAAGAACAGTAGAGGATCTATCTATATGTACCAACAAATACAACCAAAATTTATAGTGGTGAAGTTGCATGGACTACATGGACTGAGCAAACAGCATTCAGGTTTTACATACATTACTGAGAAACCATCTTTTTGCATTTGTGTCTAGAAAACTAAAATAATCCATCTGTTCTGTAAACCCTTATCTTAATCCAATTATTAAACCAAACTTGTCATAAACAGGTCTTACCTACTAATGAACATCCCAGAGGAAGGAGAGAACAAGCTGACAGATGCCAAGCTCCAGGGTTACGCCGCAGTTCTGTCTATTGGCTCCACTCGCTGCAAGGCCAACATGCTCGGTATGTGGAAGAATTACTCAGAAATAATATTGTTAAACAGAAGATTCACTTTCCCAACTTTTCTTTATACTCACTGTTTTAACCTGAGCCTTTGAAAATGAAACTTTCCAGGTCATAGTATCATGCAGAACTTACCATCGGCTGTCCAGACAATATGTGAGACTTGGAACAGCATCCACACCAATGAATTTCCTAACATTGGCTCATGGGTATGTGAGTGAAGTTGGCTGTTATGGCTCAGTTAAACACTATCCCTCTTTATAAGCACCTTATGAGGAATATAGACAATTAACTCACCATTAAGTTTTTTTTGCCTTTATTTTACCAGTGAGTTGTTACTTTTAATTTAATATTGTTTGTACCACCTGCACCTTCTTTAATTCTCAGACTGACAACATGACCACAAAATGCTACCTCCTCACATTATGCTGTTGGCTTTGGCTAAGCCGTGTTCAGAGCAAATACATTTTTTTATTTGCTTTATGTGTTATTTTATTTATTAATTTCTTGTTTTTTTGAAACATTTGTTGAAACTTCCATTTTTAAACATACGGTTTAATATGCTCTCCTGGTTTAGTTTATTTTATTTTTTTAATTTTAACTTGTAGATCTTATAGAGACATTAAATTCTTTAAAGAATTTAATAGATACCCCGCCCTACTCAACATGTAATATTAAAAAAGAATTGTATCAGCAATTATCAGACTAATAGCCTGGTTTGTTTTCTCTCTCAGCGAAATGCCTTTGCCAATGATACCATTCCATCAGAGAGCTACATCAGTGCCATCCAAGCAGCTCACCTGGGCACACTGAGTTGTCAGTCCTTGCCTCTGGTCTCTTCTCTTAAACACATCTTACTCTCGCTGGTTCGCCTCACTGGCGACCTCATTGTGTAAGAGCTTGCAAAATCTGAATCATTTCACAAATAACCAGTAGTATGTGATGAATAGAGTTTGTTACTGAAAAACCTCTAATTGCCAGTTAATATTGCTGTATGTTTGTCTCTTCAGCACGGAGGAGCTTAATCCTTCTCAGGTTGTGCGCACCCTGCTGCCGCTCCTCCTGGAGAGCAGCACAGAGAGTGTGGCTGAGATTAGCAGCACCTCACTGGAGCGCATCCTCGGCCCATCAGAGTCAGACGCCTTTCTAGCTCGCATCTACGAGCGTTTGGTGACTGGATGTTACAACATCATTGCCAATCATTCAGACCCCAACAGGTATATCTTGTTAAAACCGCATTAAACAATATATTTGAATTAACTATTTTATTTGCCTGCACTTTTGATTTTTGTTTGTTTGCATTTCATTGCTCTTAAGCCTTTTTTTCTCTGATTTTCTAGTGGTTTGGATGAGTCTGTCCTTGAGGAATGCCTTCAGTACCTTGAAAAACAGCTTGAAAGCAGTCAAGTCCGCAAGGCCATGGAAGAGTTCTTTTCATTCAGGTTTGTGCTCAACTGATAAACCAGTCGGCATTTTTACACATTTATACATCTACTTCACAAATTTTTTGCTCTTATTTTTCCAGTGGTGAGCTCGTCCAGATTATGATGGCAACAGCCAATGAAAACCTGTCAGCCAAGTTCTGCAACAGGGTGCTGAAGTTCTTCACCAAGCTTTTCCAGCTCAGTAAGTTTGTTGTTCATTTCAGTCAAAAAAACCTATCTAAAGGCTTGGGTATACTTAAAATGGAATGGCTTGTATGAAGGAACATATAAAGGCAAAAGTGTTAAGTGCTGCTGTAGTTGGCCCAATTTGAAGGTGGAGTGAAAAGCCTGCTGTCATAAAGAGGGACGAGAGGCCAAAATTGTACACACATGTTGAGACAAGCTCTCCTCAAAGGCTTGCATGTGCTGCACTCTGTTGCACACATGAAAAGTGGTGGTGCTTTTGTGAAGAATGCAAAAGTTTGAAAGCTTGAGAGAGAAGGTCAGAACCTACATACTTTGTCACATCGACACACCTGGCCAAGAGCTGCGTTAAGTGGGTGTGCTTGTCCGATCATTTGTGTTGGAAAGTTACATAAAATGTCAGACACAGCCTCCTCTCTGTATTCTGATGTCAGAAAGATATGGAGGTACAACAAACACTTAATTTAAAGTGTCAAGAATCAGAAATCTTGAAAGCTGGAACCTGCAGATGTATCACATGTGTTCGTAAGCTTAAATCTCATGGTCATGTTGTTGTCCTCAGCGGAGAAGAGCCCAAACCCCAGCCTGTTGTGCCTGTGTGGCTCTCTGGCCCAACTGGCCTGTGTGGAGCCCTCTCGACTGCAGTCCTGGCTGACACGCATGACAGCCACACCACCGAAGGATTCAGAACAGCTGGAAATAGTGCAGGAAAACCGACAGCTTCTGCAGCTGCTGACCACTCATATTGTGCGTGACAACAGCCAGGTGGGTGAAGGAGTTTGCACTGTCCTCCTCAGCACACTCATTCCCATGGCAACAGACATGCTGTCCAATGGGGACGGAACAGGCTTTCCTGAGCTCATGGTCATCATGGCCACACTTGCCAGCGCCGGACAGGGGGCCGGCCACCTGCAGCTGCACAGAGCAGCTATCGACTGGCTGACCAGATGGTAAGAAATCAGTTTCATTCACATGCTGTTCCCTGATTTATGCTTTTTTTGGCATCAGTGCTACGTAGAAAATTCACAAGAAGAATTGCTTGGTAAAAGGCAATGCATGTTAATGGTTAATTCTCTGCATTGGGTGACCTAACCTGTTACCCATGGTCATGCAGCAGTTACATTTATTTAAAATTGCTCTAATTTTCCTCTGCAGCAAAAAGTATTTAACACAGAAGAATGTTGTGGAAAAAGTGAGCACAAACGTATCCCAAGGAAAGGTATGTTTTTATATTTATCAGTATATTGTAACAAATTATAGAAGTACCTTATAGATTTGACTCCATATAGATGTAATTGCATTTTAAACACTGACCTAATTTGTTTCCAAAGGCATTAGCATTTTAACCAACTTTAATGTAATTGACGTGCACTTGTTCCTTGGTTTTAGCATGCAAGCATGCTAGAATGCTCCTGCCACATCATCTCCTATCTGGCTGATGTGATGAATGCCTTGCGGCAAAGCAGTGGACAAGGCACCTCAGCAATGCTGATGGAGGGAGAAGAGAAGGCCATGGAAGTGGACTCAGACTGGGTGGAGGAACTTGCAGTAGAGGAGGAAGATTCCCAGGCAGAGGACTCTGTGAGATCTCACTCCTTTATGTTACTTTAAACCAGTTTTTTAATACTTCCTGCTGAAGGCTGACTTTGATGTAAAGTCCCTCAGGTTGTGGTGCATACTATGCCTTGGCCGTTAGTAGGGCTGAACGATTTGGGAAAATAATGTAATTGCGATTCTTTTTTTCTTTTCTTTTTTTTTTTTTTAACACCAATATTGCGATTTAATATGCAATTCTTTTTTAGAGTTCCTTATCTTCTGTATTATTCAACAAACACAAGCAATAAATTATTCTATATTATGACTAACACAATATTAGATAGATTAAACATGAACTCTTCTTTCCTGTAGGACAGGCCTATATGTCATGATGAAATTAGATGATGCATGTTGATATGAATGACATATTTTTATTTAACTACTTCAATCACAGTAGTATATTGACTTAGTTTAACTTTAACTTTAACTAACAGCCTTGTAAGCATGTAAAATTGTCAGTCATCATGCAGACATGGTTCTTTTCATGGAGATCCCAGCTGGTCGAAGTCTTCATTAATGAAATGCACCGTAAGACTCTGATAGGGCTCCGCTGTATGGCTTGACCACATGTCATTTGTAGTAGAGAAAATCTCTGCGACTCTCATTGTGTTTTTGTACATCTCCGGTCTGACAACCTGGCTAAAATATGTGCGAGAGGGCATGCTGTACCGCTTATCCACTGTATTGATCAAAGCCGTAAACCCAGGCTTGGTCACCGTGCTGAGAGGCATCGTATCTTTCCCTATGAACTGTTATTCCCTGAGTAATTTCCCCGTGCCGTTTCGAATCACGTTCATATGGAGTTATGCTTTCAAACACTTCGGTCAGTGATCCTTGTCGGGTGGTATTTGGCTTACCGGACACACTGGTGGTCGGCATTGTAGCCGTGCAACTATGATACATGGCTTTGTGCTGATACAGGCGAGTAGTGTTGCCTTGTAACGTAGCAACAGTAGCAAGGCAGGTTCTGCACAATACCTGACGCTGTGCAGCATATTCCTTTGTTAAAGCCAAAACACTTCCACACAGCCGATGTACTGCTCCTCTTGACACTAAAGTTTCCTCAGTGCCAGGTTCTGTCGAGCCATAGGCCATTATACAACAGGTCAAAGTGTAGCGTGCCAAGCTGTTGCTCCCTTTTTAGCTGACTGCTCTTGCGTGTCCCGTGACCAGAGTGTAATCGCAGCCTTTGCGGTTTGAAAATCAAGTTTTATCATATTGGGATATTATCGCATAAGCAAGTAATCGTTCAGCCCTAGCATTTAGTCTAGTTCATGGCACTGTCCAGAGCAAAAATGACATAAGGATACCATAACATCATGGAATTTGACTTTATAGGAAATAGAAAGCATTCCCTTTATCCAGAGGCCACGAATTCCATGATTGTGATTCCTTTACTAATTTAAATGCAAAGGTTCTGTAGAATCATAAGCAGTGAAGTGCACCACTTAAACAGTTTAATTTGGTTGGTACATTTTGAAGCAAGTAAAATTATGCTTCAATTGTTCTACCATGTAGCATATTCTAGTTAATCTGCTACATGTGTTCAAATTTTTTAATTTCTTCACTGTCAAAGAACAATATTAGAAGAGCTTAACACATCCAATAAGCTGAGTTCATGTAGATAGACTTGAGTGCACAATGTGATCTGCAAGTACCTGACAATATAATATTAAAATTCTGTACCACTTGGGTTTCACTAAAACATATTCAAGCTATGCACTGTTTTGTCACATTTCACATATCACATTTTTCTATGGTTTTTGCTCCATCATTCTCTAGATGGAGCAATCCATCTTAACATGTGTGTCATTGTTTGACAGGATGAAGACTCCCTTTGCAACAAACTCTGCACCTTCACCATTACTCAGAAGGAGTTCATGAACCAGCACTGGTAAAGAAAAGTTTATTGTTCCCTGTGATTTCAGTTTTAATCCTGAATGAGATCAGAGGTTGTTTCTATCTTTTAATCATGTTCAGCTTAAGGGAAATTTCAGTCTTTTGGTACAAACTAGAAGGCTGTTAGATCTGAAAATAGATTTGTCGCACAGGAAACATTAACTAATACCAGGAAGCCTTCCCTAAATCAAAATAAAAAAAGAAAATTTGGGCCATAAAAATCACAGTAGGTTGACATGAATCAGAAGTTGTTGACCTTTGTTATAATTGATGGAAACAGGATAACTCCACACTGATGACAGTCAAAAAACGATACATAGAATTATTTTAATTAGTATTATAGTTAAGCGTTAGGTAGATGAAAGGAAAAGTAACAATATGTGTTAGTGACACATTTTTCTTAAGCATTGTGTTTCTTTCCTGTTGTGTTAATGTATTAGATTGCAAACAGTGAAACCAACTCTAGGAGTTTACTTAGTATCCATTGTACTGCTTAGTTTCTGATTTTCCAGCACCTGAAGGCCTTGATGTAGCTACAGTCTCTACTTTTAGAGTCTAACCCTAACATGACAGCAGCATCTGTAAGGATTTAGTTATCTGAACCCAGGTATTGGAAAATAATCTGTATGCTTATCTTTAGAATGGGATTATATTTGCTCTATCTCTGTTTTGTACATACACAAATGAGCTTTAGATGTTAGCATGATAAAATACCACTTGTGTGTCCTGTGATATATGACTCCAAACATAATATACAAAATAGAGTATGCAGGTGACACCCTGTAAATGATGTCCTATACACATTCTTGCCCTGTTCCTTTTCATTCTGCAGGTACCACTGTCATACCTGTAAGATGGTCGATGGGGTAGGTGTGTGCACAGTGTGCGCCAAGGTCTGTCACAAAGACCATGAGATCTCCTATGCCAAATATGGCTCTTTCTTCTGTGACTGCGGTGCCAAAGAGGATGGCAGCTGCCAGGTGAGACCGAATACCTCAGGTCATCATGGGAAGAGAACAACAGCGGTAACTTTGGCTTGCAAGTCATTCCCCCATTGACTTCCATCCAGTCATTTCATTTGGTCAGGGTTATAGCTAGCCCACACAAGTGGCCAGAAAATGAGAGAAATCATGTTACAAATGTCTGTTGTCAACATTTTCTGTACTGAAAAGGCCAGCTTTCCTAGCTAATCTTAAATGATGGGTTTTTGAATGTGCATGTGATGATGAACAAACCATCAACTACATTTTACCTTCAGTTTATTGTTAGTCTGTTGTATGATAGGCCTTTTGCATTCTTTCTTTGTGTTTGTTCTTCTGTATCAGTCTTGTGATTATATTTTGTTAGATGCATTATGATTTGAACTATCCTGCAAGGGCATAATAACGTGAAAGTATATGCTATTGGTATTCAGGAAATTCCATTTATGAATCCACTTGATAATTGTTCCAGTGATATCAAAGGTCTGTTTTAATCTGTGATTTTTGTTTGCCTGTGGAGGCGGTTCAGATAAAGTGCATCTCCATCCAACACAATCTCTCTGACCAACCTTTTAACTATACACTCCACTTTGTGGAGAAGCTAGGAAAGTGAAAACAAAAATGAGTTATTCTAATTGTAAAGAAGTTAATCAGAGATGATGCTCCCATGTGAAAATTGTGTATTTGATATTAAAGTTTATATTGATGTGTGTATGGACACTGTTGCTGTTCTCACTGCTTTATTTTATGTTGTATCATCTGCAGGCCTTGGTCAAACGCAGCCCCAGCAGTGGCATGGGCTCCACTCTCAAAGAGTCTTCTGCGTTCCAGAGTGAACTGCGTATGCCTGAGAGTGCTATCCGCCACCAGAATGCCTCACCCTCTGACAAGGGCAAGGTCACAATCTGTGATGGCAAATCTGGAGACGAGGACAGACCTAAGAAGAGCAGTGTGTGCAAGAGCATTGAGGGCTGCCAAGAAGAGTTGCTAGCACAAGTGGTGAGAGAAAATATGTTTAAGATTTCTTTTACATGCTCAGCACTGTACATTGTGTGACTCACACTTTTGGATCTCTTTTTCCATACAGATGGGATCATCCACTGCAGCAGTAATACTGGAGATGCTCATGTTTCTCATGGAAGCCATCCAGACCAACTTCCAGCAGGCATCAGCAGTGGGAAGCAGCAGCCGGGCTCAGCAAGCCCTCAATGAACTGCACAATCAGGACAAAAATGTAGAGATGACAGACCAGTTAATGGTATGATGATCTATAGAGTTTGGAGGGGTTAGGAAAATCATTTCTTTCCATGATCCTTTATTTACACCCATTCAGAAACTAGAAATTCTTTATCCTCTGTGCATTAGTGTTCTTATCTGTGGCTCTTTTCCTCAGGTGCCCACACTTGGCTCTCAGGAAGGAGCTTTTGAGAATGTTAGGATGAACTATAGTGGTGACCAGGGACAAACTATACGCCAGCTCATCAGTGCACATGTCCTGCGCCGTGTTGCCATGTGTGTCTTGTCCTCACCCCATGGCCGTCGCCAGCACCTTGCAGTCAGCCATGAAAAGGGAAAGGTAAGCCAAACAAACTAGTTCAATTGTTTTTGGTTCCCTTAAAGGAGTTTGAGAGGAGAATTCTTTGCTTCACAGCAAAACTAGCAAACAAAGCTGCACTTCTGTTAATTATATACAGTTGCAACTAATATTTATTTCAACTCCATTTATTGTGCATATCTGTTTGGTTTTCTTTAGTTATATATAAGTACTATATAAATTAAATGTATGACTTTTGTTATGATTTTATATGTAAATCATTGAAGCAGTTTTTTTTTTTAAGTTTCATCACCAGTTTGCAGTGTCTTCCCTTTTACAACACAGCATAACCTATTTTCTCTCTCACTGGACAGATAACAGTTCTCCAGCTATCCACTCTCCTGAAGCAAGCTGACTCGAGCAAGAGGAAGCTAACACTGACTCGCCTGGCTTCAGCCCCAGTCCCTTTCACTGTCCTCAGTCTCACAGGAAACCCTTGTAATGAAGACTACCTGGCTGTGTGCGGCCTCAAGGTCAGAAAATCAGTTTTTATTGTAGTAGTTTAATTGTCTTGCAAATTACACAAGAATATTTAACACAAATTCTTTTTTGTATGCAAGTGGCTGCTATAGAGATTTGGTATTTGACTGACTTATGTTTGTTGCTCTTTCATTTTTTCCCAGGACTGCCATGTACTAACTTTCAGCAGCACAGGATCTGTGTCAGACCATCTGGTGTTGCACCCACAACTGGCTACAGGCAACTTTATCATCAAAGCCATTTGGTTACCAGGCTCGCAGACTGAACTTGCCATCATCACTGCTGACTTTGTCAAGGTACTGTATTTATTAAGAGAAGAGGTGTATTTTACCTACTTTTGAGTTAAGATTATTGACTTATTATTGGTGTTTTGATTGATTTGGGAAGACCAGTGCTAAACATAATGACTATGATTATGCAGTTTTTGCATATTGAAAAAAAACACTTACATAACTACTTGTCTATTTGTCTCCCTTGTTTAACAGATATATGACTTATCAGTGGATGCCCTGAGTCCAATGTACTACTTCCTGCTGCCAAGTTCCAAGATCCGTGATGCTACATTCCTTTTCAATGAAGAGGGGAAGAACATTATTGTCATCATGTCTTCAGCAGGTTACATGTACACCCAGATCATGGACGAATCTAGCAGTGCCCAACACGGCCCTTTCTATGTCACAAATGTTCTGGAGATAAACCACGAAGACTTGAAGGTAAGTGGGATGTAGGACATAGGCCATGAAATTATATTGTCAAAATGTTGTGCAGAATAACATCAGCAGCAAAAGACATGATTGCTTGCTACACTATTGCCACCCTACGCTGCATTTCTGCTGTAATTTTTTGTTTGGTTGATTTCATGTTTACACACTTTCAACAAAACACAACTCATATCAGTGTTTCCTGAAATTGCTGAATGGCAGAAAGCAATATTGAGGTAAATATTCCTGTGTGTGACTCCAGGATAGCAATGGGCAGGTAGCCGGCGGCGGTGTGTCGGTCTATTACTCCCATGTGCTTCAGATGCTTTTCTTCAGCTACAGCCAGGGAAAGTCCTTTGCTGCCACAGTGAGCCGTAGCACCACCGACGTGCAGAGGCTCTTCCCCATCAACATCAAAGGGTAACACTTCTTCAACACCGTATACAGTCTCTTCACTTCCTTGCCACTGCACTGGATCTAGGGGAAATTAATGGGTAACTGTAAGGAACTGGAACTATATCTCTATCTCTCTCTTGTCCTCCTTCCTGCCTTCTTTAGCTCTAATGGCGGTAGCAGTAAGATGTCACCTGCTCTGTGCCAGTGGTCTGAGGTCATGAACCACCCAGGCCTGGTGTGCTGTGTGCAGCAGACGACAGGCATACCACTGGTCATCATGGTCAAACCTGACACCTTCCTCATCCAAGAGATTAAAACTCTGCCAGCCAAAGCTAAGGTGATGGACATTTATTGTACTGAAGTGTAACTGTCACTCGCAGGTTAAAACTTAGTAAATAGTGCCTCAGTGTTTAGAAACTGCAATGTATAGAAAAGAAAAAGGAATGCCTATGTGAAAAGGAAAGAGGATGTCTCTCCAAGTACAGAGTTCCAATTCAGGCGAGTCTGTTGTGTGTACATAGGAAGCATTTGTTCGTTGGGGTGAAACCTTTTTATATTACTATCAAATACATACATTTTGGGAAACTGGTAACACTTTACTTGGACGTTGATCAAACACAGTAACAGAACATGATACAGGTGAAATTACAGAAGTAATTGTGGAACCTAGTGTCCTAATGTCATCTACTGGGCTGATTTTAGGGCCATTTCCAAAATTTAACATTCAGTTATTTCCCCAGATTCAAGATATGGTAGCCATCCGACACACTGCCAGTAATGAGCAACAGCGCACTACCATGATTCTTCTCTGTGAAGATGGGAGCCTGCGGATCTACATGGCCAATGTGGATAACACCTCCTACTGGCTCCAGCCCTCACTGCAGCCCAGCTGTGGTATCAGTATCATGAAGCCGGTCCGCAAGCGCAAAGCGGCTGCTACCAGTGAGTTTGAAGCCTATAAAGCACAGCTATTATTAATCACCAGGGCCATAAGCAACTGGATCCCAACATAGAGAAATAACATACACAATGTTTAGCAGAACAATGTGATCGTCACATCCAAACAATGGCTGAATATTTGCCTAAATGCCTGGTTAACCACTGCTGACAATTGAATAGTAACCCTAAACCACAACACACCTCAATAATATTTTCTCTTATTTTCTATTTTCTGTCAGTTGTTATGGCTTCAGCTCTCTTGTTTTTGAAATTCCATATCAATCCAAGGTGTAATCCAATTTTCATTAGAATTTCTACGACTACATTCAGTGGTTTAGTTTGTGTTTGCAAGAAAATGCTTACTTCTGTACCACATTCAGTGTCCTTGCAATATGTTAAAATTTTAATGTAATGATTTTGCTTTCAGCCACCCGAACCTCCAGTCAGGTGACATTTCCAGTGGACTTCTTTGAACACAACCAGCAGCTGACAGAGGTGGAGTTTGGGGGCAATGACTTGCTGCAGGTCTACAATGGACAGCAGATCAAACACAGGCTCAATTCCACTGGGATGTATGTGGCCAACACAAAGGTAGGGTTATTTTAACAAACTTTTTCTTATAAAGTGAATTACTTCTGTCAGTCATCTGGGTGCTTATTTTATGTTACTTTACACTATAAGCACAAAGGATATGCTGTAAATGAGTAATATATAAAACAGCTTAAACTATGTAAACTAAATATATAATGGGACAAATGTGAACCTCCATTTCACAGTGGAGCTTTCTGGCTAAAATAATAATAAACATATTTAAACTGTAGTTGTAGTGATGTGCTATTAGATAAATTATGTAAACACTTAAACAGAGGTTGTCATGATTCTGGTTGTTTCCTTCTAGCCTGGGGGTTTTACGGTGGAAGCAGTCAACAACAACAGTTCGATGGTTATGACAGGCATGCGGGTGCAGGTGGGCACTCAGGCCATTGAGAGGGCTCCTTCCTACGTGGAGGTGTTTGGCCGAACCATGCAGATAAACCTGACAAGAGCCCGTTGGTTTGACTTCCCCTTCACCAGAGAGGAGGCCCTGCAGGCTGACAAGAAGCTGTCTATCTTTAGTAAGAGCGAGAGTGTGCTATGATCTCACTATCTGGTTGTTTGTTGTTTTATTGATTTTTATAGCTTCTTTATTGTAAGTTACAGGATTTAATGAATAAAAGTGACACTAAAAGATCACCTTACTGCAAATATTAGTATTTTGTGACATGTATCTGTGTTCATTTCCACCTGAACCTTTCAATACCAAGATTCCTATATGTCACAATGAAATCAGTTTGACAACTCACTTAGTGAAATGTCATGCAATACCTCAGCATTATTAGAAACTAGAAGAATGTTATTGTTTGTTGGTCCAAAAAGACCATATGCCAACTGCGTCATTGACATTGTGCAGCATAATTAAGTTAGTAATGGATGGATAAACAAATGATTTATTTTACACTGTGCTGATCCCTTTAACTTAGTCACCTTGAATTTGCTGCAGACTGTTCAGAAACCATCTTCTGATGCAGATTCATCTTCCTGTTCATTTTAAAGTTGGAGCATCTGTTGACCCGGCTGGAGTCACCATGCTTGATTCAATCAAGATCTACGGTAAAACCAAGGAGCAGTTTGGCTGGCCTGAGGATCCACCAGAGGACTTCTCCTCTGCCTCGGTCAACAATGTCTGCAGTCCCAACCTCAACCAGGGCAATGGTGCCTCTGATGGAGACATAGCCACCCCCACTACCACTAGTGGCACTGTGCTGGAGAGGTATGGGCTTTCTATTTTAGGGCTTATAAGGTCAACACAAATTTTTGGGGATTGGAATCTGCAGTTCTTAATCCCCTGTAGAGAAGTTAACCACACTCATCATCTGATGAAATAGTGTGACAATTTCTTTGACTTCATAATGGCCCGGTCTGCCACTTTTAAAATACCTTATATCTATACTGCAGATTTTGCCATTCTGTTTATACGTCTGTCCTTTTAGTACCTGTGGGCATATTAGACCATTGTGGATCAGTCAGTACTGTTTTTATGATCATATCAACCACACCTAGTATATCTTTACACTTCATGGGCCAAGCTATGAAACAAAAGTTGTTTGGGTCGAAACTGAAATTTTAACAATGGGGGCAGGGTTCTCTTTAGAGTGTTTAGTGCATGGCTATCGTGATGTCATCTTTTCTTGCATGCTTATCTTTTGTTCAACTGATCCATTTAATTTCACTTGTTTCTTTATGTGATCCTCACACTTTTTTGTTCTTTTTCTTTTGCTCCCAAAAAATACAATAAAAAGTTGTGAAACTGAGTCCTTATCAACCTTGGACCGGTTAGTAACTGCCCTTTCTCTGCTTGTTTGTATGGTTTTGTGCATGTGTGCCAGTTTGTGTGTCCATGCCTGAGACTGTGAACATGCCATGCACCATCTCCACGCTTGTACAGCAACAAAAACATTATTTTCCTTACTGCAATTATTCTTGTGTTCAGTGTTGTTTTGGCTTTTAGAATAGCACAGATTGCAACAAGTTGAGATTTCCTTTTTGTTTTTGTTTTTTTGATTGTTTGGTCGGTTTAAGGCAAAGGAGCAGCAGTGCTGATCTGGTTTCTTAATTTCAGGTTGGTGGTCAGTTCCCTTGAGGCTTTGGAAAGCTGCTTTGCAGTAGGTTCCTCCAATGAAAAGGTAAAGGGATAAAGATTTTATTCTTTGATGCTTTTGAAAATAACATGTTTGAATGAAAAATCCAGTATTAAACTTGGTTGTCTTGTCTTGCATAGTTGACTGCATGTCTTTAACTCTTTGTAGGAGAAGAATAAGGCTGCAGCGCTGGAGTTGGCCACTCTACTCCTCTCCATGCCGACCCCTGCAGGTGTGCAGCAGCAGACCAAGGGACTTCTTGCTAGCCTGCACACCAGTCGTACCGCCTACCACAATCACAAGGTAAATCACAGGTCATAGACTAGACCAAAACCATTGCATTTGGCATATACATAGTGTTGTAATGTGTCCTGCAAAATCATTTGCATTCTTAATAACACTTGTGGCATACAGTACTTGAGTGAGGCAAGGACAATTAGTGAGCCAAGGGAAAACCACATCACACAATTTTGTAGTTTACATTTATGATCCCTCAATTCTTTCTTGAACCTGTATGGTGGAATTAAGCCGGTCAGTGCTTGTTCATCATTTATCAACAGTTAATCCTTTAAAGGTATAGATTACACAGCAGTTTGTTCAGAAACCACATCCTCAGAAGTGTATAACGATACACTCAAGTACTTCAAGGTGTGTAATGTGCTTATCCTCTACATCACACTACTTATGAAGAATAATGCTAATACTTGTGGTCCTTTTTTCATCAGGACCAGTCCTTGTTGAGTAACGCAGTGCAGTGCCTAAATAGCTGCACTCGTGAGGGGAGGGAGCTTGACCCTGATGTCTTCCAGAGGCTTGTGATCACTGCCCGCTCCATTGCAATCATGAGACCCAACAACTTGGTGCATTTCACAGAAACAAAGTCACTACACCAAGATTCTGGTAAGAGGCTGGTCAGCTGCTTATGAGTGTTGTCCAAGACTAGGGAATGGCAGTTTATGTGTAAATGATTTATATGATTACACTCTAACCATTATTTCATAATTTACAGACTGTTAAAAGAAATTCTTCTGAACAACTATTGGTTAAAATGACTTTATATTGGGCTTGGAGACTAATCTAAAAGTGTCAGACGAGTAATTTGTGTTCCTCTTGTCTTAATTCAGAAATGACAGAAGATGGGCAAAAACATCTAGATGGCGAAAGCTGTAACTTCATCACACAGCTGATGAATAACTTCTGGAAGCTTCATGCCCTCAAACCAAAGAACGCATTTCTTGCACCTGCTTGCCTGCCGGGTAAGTGCAAACATTCAGACCCAAAGTTTTTAGAGTTTAACATTTATTGAGTATCAGAAATGTGTAAAGTTACGTGATCACAACTGAACATGTTTTCTTCTCATATCTCTAAGGCCTAACTCATGTGGAAGCAACAGTAAATGCCTTGGTGGACATCATCCATGCATACTGCACATGTGAACTGGATTACATCAATGTAGCCTCCAAAATCTACATGCAGATGTTACTATGCCCTGTAAGTACCAAGCTTGTCACTAGAATCCTAATTCATTTGGAATTTGTGATTCTTTGAGAATGAGTGTTGAATAAAATCACTATGACCATTGCTGTTTAGCATGGCCATTGTAACATTCTATTAATAAGACAGGGCTACAGTATTTATAGTTAGGATATGATCTGTTACATGGATTCCTGTAGTTACAGGCAATATAGAGAAACTGTCATCAAGTAACCATTTTGTATTTCAACCAATTTCAGGACACAGCTGTGAGTTTTGCTTGCAAGCAGGCTCTGATCAGAGTGCTTAGACCAAGAAACAAACGGCGACATGTGACCCTTCCGTCTCCCCCACGCTCTAACACACCAATGGGTAGGTTTGCACAGGCTTCACATGAAGCATAAGTGCTTGTACTGCATGTTACTTCATTTACTTAAATCTTTTATAACAACAGGGAATTTTGTGGAGTTAAGTATTACAACTTTTGAGTTCTTATGGTTTGGTGTTACAAGGCATTAGGACAATTACAGTTTGAAAAAGTTGTCAACATACACATTCCTGCTCTGTGTAAGAAAACAATGTCTGAACAAATCCTATGATCATAAATAGATTCTGTTCTGTAAAACTTTCTTTTACCAGGAGACAAGGATGATGATGATGATGATGATGCAGATGATAAAATGCAGTCATCAGTGCTGACTGGAGGAGAAGAGGGTAGACAGGAGAGTCAGGAGCAGAGTGAAGTGGACCATGGTGACTTTGAGATGGTGGTGAGCAAAGCGGGGCAATTAATTCTGTGGGGTGTATATGACATTACCCCTGCATTGTTTACACTGAGAGGAAACTGGCATGTGTTGACCAAATCTTCACACTGAATTAATAAATCATTTGAAATATAAAATAATATACCAAGGAATTATCCTACATTTAGTCAGTAATGAAGGAGCAGATAATGGACATGGTTTCATTTATTTAACTTGATTTAACTGTGCACATTAGCACAACTATAATTACAGTAATTATTAAGTCCTGACCTACTGTATGTCAATGTTTTGTTAAGATACATGTTGCAGAAATAACAACCACACTTTAATCTTTCTGTCTCTTCAGTCTGAATCCATGGTCCTGGAGACGGCAGAGAATGTCAACAATGGAAATCCATCTCCTCTCGAGGCTCTGCTGGCTGGAGCCGAAGGCTTCCCGCCCATGCTGGACATCCCTCCTGATGCAGATGATGAAACTATGGTAGAGCTGGCCATCGCTCTCAGCCTTCAGCAGGATCAGCAAGGTAAGTAGCCAGAGATTGCAAAATTCTTCACCCAGCCAGTCTGGGAGTCCCACTTCACATTTCATCATCAGATGCTCTCACCATCTGCGATCAAACAGTTTTCAGCTACTAAGAACAGAGTTGCTTGAATCTAAAAATTAACCTAAGGACAGACAGGAAGTGCTGAGCAAGTGATAGTAATTCTAGGAGAACTAATTTTACTTACAAAGTAATATTTATATAGTTTTGTGTTTCTTATAGCTGTAACCAGTGTAGGAATTTCACGGCAGCCACGATGGTCATGGCAGTTGTTGCCCCTCCCTCTGGCCGTGATGCCCTGAAAAAAATTCTATGCCCTATGGCCACACTGGCCTTTGTGTCGATGCAGCAGTCCTTGCAGCTTGGACTGGCTGTGCGCATATACTAGACTGATAATTTGAAACTAACTAGTTAGCTTTCCTCTCCAGTCGCCCCGCCCCGCCCCCCCAAATGAAATATATTTACATAGGCTATTTATAGATTCTGGTGCATACATGATAGCATGATGAATCTTAATTGATTTTTATTTATATTAAAAGTGAATAATTTATGATTTTCATGTCATTTATTTTCTTGTTTTTTACAATCAGAAAGGAAAGTTTTTTTTATTTAGGCATCAAATCACTCAATGGCCTTTGTGCCCTGAAAACTTTTGTGTCACTTAAGGCCAAATGGCCATGCCTCTGAAATGACGAAATTCCCGGCCTGGCTGTAACACTTCCCACACAACTGATATTTAAATTATTCCTGCAGTTGAACTACCTGCCTTGATTTTTCATGAACTAATGTTATGTGAATTTTCTACTGTGCAAGTTTAATGTTCCTCCCTAGATATTGACCGTTTTGCTATTTGGTTATCTTGTACCTCAAATACTTGTCCAAGTCTTCATCAGGTGAAACATCACTTTGGAGATCAATATGTTGGTTTAGTGTTTGTACTTTTTGACATGTTTAGGCAGTAGCAGCAGTGCCCTTGGCCTTCAGAGCCTTGGCCTTTCCGGCCAAGCCCCAAGCTCCTCTTCACTGGATGCTGGTACCCTTTCGGACACCACTGCATCAGGTAATAAGACCACCTCCATGATAGTATGTGATCATATTATATCATTTTAAACCTGTAAGATCACAGTGTTGTAAATCCTTAACATGAGACACCTACATTTATTTTTGTCTTACATAGAAATTTATACTGAAATTGCCAAAATCTAACAGTATGTGCATGACCACTGATCACATTCCAACGTAAATCCCGTAAATCTTAGTTCATAATTTTGAAATTGTCATTTTTCCTCTGTTCAGTCAGAGTTTCTCAAGCAGCTGTAAGATAGCAACTCACTCTGTCGAGTTAAGCTTGATCATTTGGTATGACAATGTCCACAATAGATTGAACAGAAGAAAGAACAACCAATAATGACAGGTTAAAGTGTTTTCCATGTACTGCATGTTTTTCTGTGTTGTTAGTGCACAAGTGTGAACTGAGATCATGTATCCTGGCCAGATGACCGCGGTGTATTTACTGTTACAGCTATTGCTATGATTTCAGCCCCAGCGTCAGATGATGAGGGCAGTACAGCTGCTACAGATGGCTCCACGCTGCGGACCTCCCCAGCTGAGCATGGAGGCAGTGTTGGCTCAGAGAGTGGAGGTTCTGCAATCGACTCTGTAGCAGGGGAGCACAGTGGTGGGTGATTTCAGGAAAAACAGTGACTCCGAATACAACCAAATGCGAGATACTGACATTTTAAAAGCCAGACTTATATTCAAAATGTCATATATGCATGTCTGAGTTTTTATAAAGTATCTATGAAATACATAATCAGTCTGTATATGTTTGAAGATGGGTTTTCAGTTTAAGGAGTTTTGAACCTTGCACTCTCTTTTTTAAGCTGTTTTAAGCACTTTTGATGAAACTAATCTCTAACAACGTTCTTAATGCAGTAGTTTTAGTTTACAGATCATGAATCATGGTACCCTGCCCAGCCTTCCCTTTTCCCCCTCCCTCAGTTGGAGTATATGATATTCCATAATCTGTCATATCTCTAATTCACCATGAGAAATTCGGTGGTAGTTTTTATGACAGTGTGCATCACTTTTTCATTTTGAAATAATGTTATATGTTACCATGTTTCCAGTTTGCTTAGTTGTATTTGTCAATGCATGACTGCAGTGTCGGGACGCAGCAGTGCATATGGGGACACAGCAGTGGAGGGCCACCCTGCAGGTCCAGGCAGTGTGAGTTCAAGCACTGGAGCCATCAGTACCACCACAGCACAGCAGGAAGGTGAAGGCTCAGAGGGAGAAGGAGAGACTGAGGGAGACATCCATACAAGCAACAGGTCAGACATCGTGAACATGGATAAGGAGTTTAAATTAACATGGGAGGTTCAAGTATAAACTCTGCTGACAACAAACAACCGCCCTCTTAAGTGTTGAGAGATGTTCTCTCTACCATCCATGCATATTGGCTTAATGTGGTCAACTCAGCTGTAGAATTAAAAATGTTTTTGTCTTTTTTATGTCATGTGTGTTGTTAGGCTGCACATGGTTCGTCTTATGCTCCTGGAGCGCTTGCTTCAGCACCTTTCTCAGCTCCACAATGTGGGTGGAGTCCAAGCCATCCCTTACATGCAGGTTATACTCATGTTGACCTCTGACCTGGATGGCGAGGATGAAAAAGATAAGGGCGCCTTGGATGACCTGCTTGCACAGCTCATTGCCGAGCTTGGCATGCACAAAAAGGTAACCATAGTCTCTTTGTGATGAATCAAGGGTAATGTGTCATTGTTTTACTGAATCCATGTTATTCCTCTGCAGGACGTGTCCAAGAAGAACGAGCGTAGCTCCATCAATGAAGTTCATCTGGTTATCATGAGACTGCTCAGCGTCTTTATGTCTCGAACCAAGTCTGGCTCTAAAGCTTCTTCTGAGGTACATCCTGTTTCAAACCAGTACCAACTCAACACCAAAATAAACATGTCTGCATACAGAAGTGATTTCAGGCAGGAGTCAAGACAAAATCTAACATTTTTGTAGATGGAAAAACCACTGGACTTGACACTGTGCATCAGTGTGATGGACACACCAGTCAGATGCTTTGGACACCAGCCAAAAGGAAAACAACAAAACATATTTACGTGTTTAAGTCAGGTGGTGTTTCCTCAAGCCACCTTAAAGTACCTACAGCATGCGGTTGCAGATTACATTAGTCAGATGTCATGTTCTTTGCGGCAAAATGTGTGCAGCCTAGCATACACAGTTTCATGGGTATTTCTAATTAAGTTGATAGGACTTTGTACTTACTCTGCTGGTTGCACCTTTCTCTCTTCCAGTCATCATCCCTGATTTCCAATGCCACAGCAACTGCCTTGCTTAGCCTGGGTGCCATTGACTACTGTCTCCATGTGCTCAAGTCGCTCCTGGAGTTTTGGAAGAGCCAACAGGGTGAAGAGGAGCCTGTGACCACCAGCCAGCTCCTCCGCCCACACACAGCCTCTTCTCCTCCAGACATGAGCCCTTTCTTCCTACGCCAATATGTCAAGGTATCAGATAACAGGAAACCTGTCAATCAATGTAACTTCAGATCTTATTGTTTTGTAAGTAATATTGACGTGAACTCACTGTGTCTTTCCTGGCATCAGGGGCATGCTGCTGATGTATTTGAAGCCTACTCTCAGCTCTTGACTGAAATGGTCCTGCGGCTGCCATATCAGATCAAGAAGATTGCTGACACCAACCCTCGTATCCCACCTCCTGTCTTTGACCATTCTTGGTTCTACTATCTGTCTGAAGTAAGCTATTGAGTGAATCACTTGTGACATTTTCCTTTTCAATGTCTGTCCTCAGTTAGGACATAAATATAAACCTTAATTCTCTGTCCCTTTTCTCCCCAGTATCTGATGATCCAGCAGACTCCGTTTGTCAGGAGGCAAGTGAGAAAGCTATTGTTGTTCATCTGCGGCTCCAAAGAAAAATATCGTCAGCTGCGGGATCTGCACACTCTTGACTCTCATGTGCGCAGCATCAAGAAGCTTCTGGAGGAGCAGGGCATCTTCCTCCGGGCCGGTGTGGTCACAGCCACGTCAGGTTCAGCTCTACAGTATGACACACTCATCAATCTGGTGAGTGTCCTTTGGTCAGCTGTTAAGACTGCTTATACAGAGTTGCTTTTGTATGCTGTGTACTGGCTAAAAAATATGTTGTTTCATACTCCTTCCTTAAGATAGCATCTTGTGTGCATGTATTCCATAACCCCCATCTGCTAAATTATTAGTTAATACTCCTGTTTTCCCTTTCTGTTAAATTTCTTTGCTCTGTGATACTACTATACACCACTGTAAGGACTGAGATGTTTATAATGTTCTGTGCTTAAGTGTAAACTGTTTCTCTTGGTTCAGATGGAACATCTGAAGGCTTGTGCTGAAATTGCCACTCAGAGGACAATCAACTGGCAGAAGTTCTGCATGAAAGATGACTGTAAGTTATTTCAGATCACCTTTGTAACTGGAAAAAAAAACCTTTTTGGACCAGAACTGTTAACATTGTTTGTGTCTCTTTTCTCTCCTCTCATCTGTTATTCTCTTCTCTGTCCAGCTGTGTTGTACTTCCTGCTCCAGGTCAGCTTTCTTGTAGATGAGGGCGTTTCCCCAGTACTGCTGCAACTGCTCTCCTGTGCCCTGTGTGGCAGTAAGGTGCTGGCCAGCTCCTCCTCTTCATCATTCTCAGGAGGAGGCTCCAGTAGTTCTGGACAGACAGGAGCTTCTCAGTCTTCTCAGAGCAAGTCCTCCAGTAAAAAGAGCAAAAAAGAGGACAAGGAGAAAGACAAAGAGGGTGAAGTTGCTCTACATCTCATTCTTCATACTAGTACTGCTTGTTTAGTTAACACACATTGAGCCAGCCAATGAACCTGAACAGGGCATTTGTGTATCAAAAATGGATAGTATATGCTGGTGTCCTCATTTTATGTCTTTGTGGACTGACCACAGGTGATGGAGTTGGCAGCCAGGAGGATCAGCTGTGTATGGGTCTGGTCAGTCAGCTGAACAAGTTTGCAGACAAAGAGACACTCATCCAGTTCTTACGCTGCTTCCTGCTGGAGTCAAACTCATCTGCTGTGCGCTGGCAAGCCCACTGCCTGGCACTTCATATCTACAGGTACTGTTTAAACACATTTCACAGACAGCTTAGTTTACGCTCACTCTGTCATGCCATCACTTTGTCAAGACACACACACACACACACACACAGAGCCTGGTTTACGCTAGTCAGCCTCTTTTAATGTTTTGTCTTACATGTAGACTATCTTAACCATGATACAAAAAGTTGTAGTACCCATGGACAAATAGTGGAGTGATTAAATGGTGACATCATAATCTGGGCTGTTGGCTAACATCTGAATCTCTCTGTAGGAACTCCAATAAATCTCAGCAGGAGCTACTGCTGGAACTAACTTGGGCCATCTGGCCTGAGCTCCCTGCATATGGCCGCAAAGCTGCCCAGTTTGTCGACCTGCTTGGATACTTCTCCCTTAAGACTCCTCAGACAGAGAAAAAGGTTTGTTTGTTGACATCCTCACGAGCTGTGTTTGTACTAATTTTAGCATAGTAATTGAAATCAGATCAAAAAACTTCTTACTTAGGAATTATATTTCTTAGTGTTTTTTGAGCCTTGTGTGATTTAAAGTCCTTTTTATAGCTGTTAAATCTCTTTTTGCCTAAAATACATGAATACTTTTACAAAGGAATGCCTAAACTTTTCACATTATTGACATTTGCGTGCATAATGTATTGGTCATTGGTTCCTATTCGGAATGTCTTTTCATCATTCAGTAGAACACAGTCTTGTAATGATAATGCTCATAAGTCTCTGACATTGTTTAAATTTTTCCATTTCCCTCAGCTGAAGGAGTATTCTCAGAAAGCTGTGGAAATTCTGAGAGCACAGAACCATATCCTGACGAATCACCCCAACTCCAACATCTACAAGTATGTCTTCACAAACATGCTATAGAAACATGTCATGGAGAATGCAAATTCAAGTTGTGGACATTATCTACATAAAAGTTGTGTGTTCTCTCCTGCAGCACTCTGTCAGGTTTAGTGGAGTTTGATGGGTTTTACCTGGAAAGTGACCCCTGCTTGGTATGCAACAATCCAGAAGTTCCCTTCTCGGTACGTGCAACACAACGCCACTTAAGAGACACAATCTATAGTGCAAGTTTTTACACGTTATAACACACACAGTCTATTATTGTTTTCAAAGTTGTCTTATGTTTCTTTTTTTTGTCCTCCAGAATATAAAACTGTCATCTATCAAAGTCGACACACGCTACACCACCACACAGCAGGTTGTCAAGCTAATTGGCAGCCACACCATCAGCAAAGTCACAGTGAAGATCGGTGACCTCAAACGCACCAAAATGGTCCGTACCATCAATCTCTACTACAACAACCGGACTGTACAGGCCATCGTGGAGCTGAAAAACAAGTATGTTACAACAAAGAGCTGCTTGTCTTTTTTCCACTAGTTATGCAGTCATGTTGGCTCATTTAACAATGATGTTTTAACATAACATAGTGGCCGCTTGCCACTATTGACTTGGCATTATAAAGTTAAGGCTCTTTGCTGTGTATCTGTAGGCCTGCACGTTGGCACAAAGCCAAGAAAGTTCAGCTGACCCCTGGACAAACGGAGGTGAAGATCGACCTTCCCTTACCCATTGTTGCATCCAACCTGATGATTGAGTTCTCTGATTTCTATGAGAACTACCAGGCATCCACTGAGACCCTGCAATGTCCTCGCTGCAGTGCCTCTGTGCCGGCCAACCCTGGGGTGTGTGGCAACTGCGGTGAGAATGTGTATCAGTGCCACAAGTGCAGGTGAGCAACAGATTTTCTTTACAGTTTTGAAAATTTAATTGAAAACACTGTAGTTGACTGTATTTTAACTTTGCGGTTTTCTCCTATCAGGTCTATCAACTACGATGAAAAAGACCCCTTCCTGTGCAATGCCTGTGGTTTCTGCAAATATGCCCGATTCGACTTCATGCTTTATGCTAAACCATGTTGTGCTGTGGATCCCATTGAGAATGAGGAAGACAGGAAAAAGGTAAGCAGTCACTTGTTAGAAAACACATAAAAAAGAAAATAGTCAAAGGGGGCGTTACTATTTCAAAACATCAGCTGTCATGTAAAGTAGGTGAGTGAAGTTGAATGAATCTTGGAGTCTATCACTCTGCCTCCATTTAATCTGTGTCTTTGTTGTTACTGCAGGCTGTGACCAACATCAACACCCTGCTGGACAAAGCTGACAGGGTCTACCACCAGCTGATGGGACACCGACCCCAGTTAGAAAGCCTCCTGTCTAAAGTCAATGAGGCAGCACCAGAAAAACCACAGGTCAGTCACATGAAGGGCATGAACTGGTGGACAATGAATGTCTTAAAGAGCTTGCTGCTATTTACTTTGGCAGCTGTCTTGTTGTGGGGAGGGAGGGTGGGGGTTAAGATCGTTCTAAGAGGCCATATAAACCCCGGTTATGGATTATTCTATTTATTCTATGTTCCTGTCTCAAGACTGATGTCTAGAGTTCTGACAGCATTTGCATTTACTAAACTACACTTTCAGTTGTAGGTGAATTCTAGGTGAATTTAGTTGCTGGTTGGATCCTGTGCTAGATTGATCTTCTTCAAACCCTGCCACAATGAGTAAATCTGCCTCACTCATTCTGTCCTTTGTATCCAATTATGGTATATCTGATATGTGGCGCTGTCTCCATCTAAACGAGCTAAAAAAAGAACCATACCCTCTCTAGAATTGATAACTTTTTCTTATTGATAATCAACTGATTCAATTGGCCCGTTCGTTAAAAGCCTACCACAGGGGGCAAATTATTTCCTACTCATGCTCCAGTAAACAACCCAGAACTATACAGAAAACGAGTTGAACTAAATTTGACCTCCTATCTATACACTCAATTGATACCAACTTTTGAAGAGCAAGAGTATGTTTTATACTCATGGTGACAAATCTGGTAGGATTTTAGCTAATTAGTTGAGAGAAATCAAAGCAAAGCAATACATCACAAAAATCTAAATGGATGATGGCAGTACCACCTCCGGCCTTTCCAAAATAAATGATACATTCAGGAATTTCTATGCCCAACTCTACACCTCTGAATTCCCAGATGATAATACCTTAGTGGAGAATGTTTTGAATCATTTAAACATTCCCTCGCTCCCCCTTGACAATACAACCCCATAACAAAAGAGGAAATAACTGCAGCTCTCTCTTCTGGAAAATCCCCAGGACCTGATGGATTTCAGAAGAACTTTATAAATCATTCTCTTCGTTGCTTTCACCTCAACTAAGCTTAGTGTTATCCAAGTCTTCCAGCATCATTCAGTGAAGCTTGTATCACACTTGCTGCAAAGAAAGGCAAGGATCCAACTGAGTGTTCATCTTATAGGCCTATGTCCTTATTAAACGTTGATGTTAAAATATTGGCTGAAGTCCTAGTCCATAGATTAGAGAACATTTTACCATCAATCATATCTGAAGATCAATCAGGCTTAGTTAAACACCACCACTCTTATTTTAATACCACTTCTGTTTGATATTGTGTACTCGCCCTCAGATACGACTGTATATATACTTGTCCCCTACTGCTTCAATCCTTACTAATTCTCAATTGCCCCTAACACTTAGCCCTACCCCTCCGTTTTCCGTGTTCACGTTTAGGTGTAGGGTGTTCCGATTCTTGTTGAGACAGAGGGGTATGGTGAAGTGTAAGGGCTAACTGGCCCTTCAAACGAAGATTTTTCAGGGGCATACTTACAAACGGGGTGTTATGAGACATTTCCCCGAATGCCTTGCGAATCACGGGCAAGATGGCTGCGGAACGACCCAAGTGACCAAAGAAACTCACAAATGTAGTTTTCTCCGTTAAAGATTAAAAAATTACGACAACCATTGTATTGTCTTAGTTTAATGCTGTGTCAATGAATTATGGTCCTCTTCTTCATAAAAGCCACAAAACAAATTGCTAGTAGTATGCTGATGTCTTGGTAGCTATTGTTAACGTTACATCTTTATTAGTGATTTGCATATTTTAATGGCATTTGATGGCATATGACGACCTAAATTTAACTGATGTCCAGCAGCGATTTTGCTGAGCTTTACTGCTCCCACATCAATGCCAACTGTCAGGGCTGCCTACAGAGCATCGCTAACAATAGCCTGGTAATATAACAGTGTTTTTTTTAATATGGGCATGTGCTTACATTAGAATACTCTTTGTTCATGTGCTTCCTCCAGGATGACACTGGGGCAGGTTCAGGACTTGGAACATCCTCTGCTAATGTGAACCGGTACATTCAGCAGCTGGCTCAAGAGTACAGCGGAGACTGCAAGACATCATTTGACGAACTCTCCAAGATTATCCAGGTTTGAGAGGAAAAAGAGAGTTCATTTTGTGGTTTTTGTCCCTCTTTTCCTCCTTGCACGTAACTCTGTCATTTCTCTTTTCTCTTTGTTTACAGAAAGTGCTTGCATCTCGTAAAGAGCTCCTGGAGTATGATCTGCAGCAGAGAGAGGCTGCCACCAAGTCGTCCCGAAGCAGTAGCAGCCATCAGCCCACTTTCACCGCCAGTCAGTACCGTGCCCTCTCTGTGCTGGGCTGCGGCCACACATCCTCCACCAAATGCTATGGCTGTGCCTCAGCTGTCACAGGTCACTGTATCACACTGCTCCGTGCACTGGCCACTAACCCAGCCCTCCGGCAGATCCTGGTCCTCCAGGGACTCATCCGGGAGCTGTTTGAGTATAACTTGCGACGTGGTACAGCAGCCATGAGGGAAGAAGTGCGCCAGCTGGTCTGTCTCCTCACCAGGTATGTCCCTCCCTTACATGTCTGTTTGTAGTTCTGTCTAAGAGTTGAATAAGAGTGCCTGTGTATTTGCCTTTTACTCTGTGCTTATACAGAGAATTAAAATGATTATTTATTGTTCTTGTCTCTTGTTTCCTTCTGTGTTTTCCTGCTTCAGAGATCATCCAGAAGCCACTCAGCAGATGAACGACCTCATCATCGCTAAGGTGTCAGCTGCCCTTAAAGGTCACTGGGCCAATCCTGACCTGGTATGGCATCTTACACGTCCTGCTATAAACGGAGGAAATTAAACTAAAGAATTATTGCAATTCTGTTACTGAAAGAAATGGCTGGTTTTGAAAATCACGAATATATTTAAAAAGTAGAGCATTTTAACATTGTTGATATGAACATGATGTTTTCTTGTTTTCCCAACAGGTTAGCAATCTGCAGTATGAGATGCTGCTGCTGACAGACTCAATTTCAAAAGAGGGAGGATGCTGGGAGTTGCGGTTGCGTTGTGGTAAGCCTGATTTCCTAACTTCCTCTGTTAACTGAGTTTAAACTAGTAATTTTTCAGTCTCTGTCTGATTCCCCTGACTTGAAAAATGATCTACCTTTTCTTCAGATTTTTTTTTGCCATGTTTTCACTTAGATGTTCTACAGCCTTTAATGTGTTTGGGATATTATATTGTTAGTGATCACAACTGAGCTCTGTGTCTAAAAGCATTGCATATTTTTTTGTTCACATAGCTCTCAGTCTGTTCCTCATGTCGGTGAATATAAAGACGCCTGTCGTGGTGGAGAACATCACTCTAATGTGTCTGAGAATCCTGCAGAAGCTGATCAAGCCCCCTGCTCCCACCAGCAAGAAGAACAAGGTATATATGAAATAAACTGTAAATCTGTGATGTCACCACTGCTCTTTCATTGTTTCATCTGCCCTTAGATGGTTTTAGGTGCAGTTTAGGCAGAAGAAGACATTTTGATTACCCAACAGTCGTTAGGGCCAAACAGAAATCTAGAAATCTAATAATAATAAATAATTGATATTTCATTTATATGAATCAAATATGCAATTTCAGGAAATGTAAAAGTTACATATGCAGTCTCTGTCAGTTACAACTTGGTTGTTTCATGTTCTTTTACACAACAGTGTGTGTTTGCTTTTGTTCAAAGGATGCTGCTACTGAGTCCCTGACCACAGTCAGGCCCTACAGTAATGAAATTCATGCCCAGGCCCAACTCTGGCTCAAGAAGGATCCCAAAGCATCCTATGAGGCTTGGAAAAAGTGTCTCCCAGCAAGATGTAAGAACTGTGCCTGAACAAATATACTGTTCACGAGTGTTTTGTAGGATTGTGAAATGATGAAAACTCTTGATGATAAGCTTTTCTTGTTGAATTTATCATGGTAACCTCAGACCAGGAGACTGTGTCGAAGCCTCAGGGGAAGGCTGAGTTGCGGAAGCAGTATCTGCTGGAGAAGTATGCGTGGAAGTGGAAGCAGTTCATGAGGTCCAGAAAAGGTGAAGGCCTTTTCCCTCGCCTGCTCAAACTGAGTCACAACAACTGGCTGCGACAGGTAAAAAAAAAAAAAAAAAGGGTTTTAAATTCAGTATGGTTGATTGTTGCTGTTATAGTATTGGTGCTCCGCCTGTTCTCCTCATTAGTCTCACAAGGTCACACGTGCATACCTATTAGAAATCTATAAACTGTTTCAAACTGAGAAAATTATGTTCTTATTTTTTGGCTTGTTATTTCACAGACTAATTAACGCATCCTCTCAAAACAAAAAAGCTGACTTATGTTTGTTGCAGGTCCTTTTCACACCTGCCACTCAGGCAGCCAGACAGGCAGCCTGCACTATTGTGGAGGCTCTTACAACAATCCCCAGTCGCAAGCAACAGGTCCTGGATCTGCTCACCAGGTATGAGCCGCAAACAGTGAAATCCATTACCACATCATGTGATATTAGGAATGTAAATAAACTGTTATTAGACTACAGTAAGATTTTCTCAGTGCAAAAAGATGAACTGTATATGATGGTAAATATACCACTATGTTACATGTATTTCAAAATAACAGAAAAATGTGAAAGAAATTGTCATGAAGCTGATTGTCCAATGCAAATATCTCAAGCAGAAATATGAAATCTTAAAATAACCATGACAAAAAAAATGTAATTAATACCAAGGAGCACTTAAAGCTCAGCTGTAAACCTGTCTTAGACTTAAAATCTAAAACTTACCCTTTTGCTGTGTGTCTGCCAGTTATCTTGATGAGCTGAGTGTGGCTGGAGAGTGTGCAGTGGAGTATCTGGGTCTGTACCAGAAGCTGATCAAGCCAACACACTGGAAGGTTTACCTGGCTGCTCGTGGAGTCTTGCCCTACATTGGTAACCTGATCACCAAGGTAATGCTCACAAGTACAGAATATCTGTATGTGCCACTAATTTCCTTAAATTAAAACCAACATGTTTTGATAGATGCAGGGAAGTTACATGAGAATTAGATCTTCCAGAAAACAACAGTGTGCTTTTTATATGTTTTATTGATTTAAAATGCCTGATATCTATACTGATAGTAAATATGTCAGAGATATTTTAGTATGACAACAAAACAATGTCCTTTTCCTTTAGGAAATAGCCAACCTGCTGGCTCTGGAGGAGGCTACACTGAGCACAGACTTGCAGCAAGGCTATGCCCTCAAGAGCTTGACTGGTATGTTAGTTTCTGTCTCACTGTTTATCTGACAAAGGACTGTTGGGTTAACGGGAGACTTTAAACACCGTTATAGAGCAAATGATACTGAAGATTTTTTCTCACAAGTGGACTGCAGAGCAAACTTGAATATTAATAATGTTAGACTGATTCATTTTTGAATTTCATTTGATGAAGTGATTTGTGTGTGTTTGTTGCCACTGCAGGATTGCTCTCTTCTTTTGTGGAGGTGGAGTCTATTAAGCGGCATTTCAAAAGTAGGTTGGTCGGCACAGTGCTCAACGGTTATCTGTGTCTGAGGAAGCTGGTGGTGCAGCGCACCAAACTCATCGATGAGACTCAGGACATGCTGCTGGAGATGCTCGAGGACATGACGACAGGTCTTCACTAACTCACCTCAACACACATGAAATTTAACCATGTCACAAATTTTATTGTTCGTAGCAAATTGTTGTTTTCACACTTTTTAACATTAAAGAACACTTTTGGTCCAGTCACCATTACGAACAGATTTCATTTCTTTAAATCATTCAAGTCTTTCTTTTACTGTTTCCATTACTCAGTATTAGTAATACATAAAGTATGAATTATAAAGCTGTTTCTGCTTTTTAGTGAAGGAATAACCCACAAAAAATTTTGTGAAATGAAGCAACTCAGCAGAAGTCCTTGTATATTTGTTTAAAACATCAAGTTGGAAAATCTTTTTGTTTTCGTCATAGGTACTGAGTCTGAAACCAAAGCCTTCATGGCAGTGTGCATAGAGACTGCAAAACGGTACAACCTGGATGATTACAGGACACCTGTGTTCATTTTTGAGAGACTGTGCAGCATCATCTATCCTGTGAGTTGCCTTTACACTGATGTATTACATTTAAAAAGTCCTACATGCTGAAATGCTCTAAATTCAGTGTGAATTTGTCTTCATCTAGAGCTTTTGTTTCGTCCTCTGCATCTAGGAGGAGAACGAGGTGACAGAGTTCTTTGTGACCCTGGAAAAGGATCCTCAGCAGGAAGACTTCCTGCAGGGCCGCATGCCAGGAAACCCCTACAGCAGCAACGAGCCTGGCATCGGCCCTCTGATGAGGGACATCAAGAACAAAATCTGCCAGGACTGTGATCTGGTGGCGCTTCTTGAAGACGACAGTGGCATGGAGGTAAAGGGACTCTCTACTTTAGCCACTTTGTGTGTTGATGTTCATTTTTATTTTCCTCCCCTTTGTACAGTTTCTTATTTTATGCTCAACCTCTCCCTTTCTCATGTAATTCTAAAAGCTGACATTCAACGAGAAATTGATTTGATGCCACTTTGTTCCTCTTAGCTTCTGGTCAACAACAAAATCATCAGCTTGGATCTGTCAGTGGCTGAGGTCTACAAGAAGGTGTGGTGCCCGACAAATGAGGTGAGAGTCCTAGTGAGTTTGTCAGTAAATGCCTGATGCTTTGAAAAACATTTAGAATCATGTAATTAGATTGTCATCAAAAGATTACTTCTACTACTACTCCAAATGTATGTGTAAGTATGTGTAATAAGTCACAGAGCTTGCTGACTTTCTTTGAAGGGTGAGCCAATGAGAATCATCTATCGAATGAGAGGTCTGCTGGGAGATGCCACTGAGGAGTTCATAGAGTCACTGGACTCAACCACAGGTTTGATTTACTATTAATAACTGTATGTTCACAATTCTGACTCAAGCATAGTTTAACATGTGTTACAATCTGATTGTATTTGTCCTGAATATCTTATGTATTCATGTAATAATGTATTATGTAATAAAACATTTTCTTTGCCATCACATTTACCTGTAAACAGTACATTCCTGGAAGAGATAAAAAGATGAATATGTAATATCTCATCTCTATTGAAAAGTAATGTCTTCTCTTTTTACAGATGAGGAGGAGGATGATGAGGAGGTGTACAAGATGGCAGGAGTCATGGCACAGTGTGGCGGGCTGGAGTGTATGCTCAACCGGCTGTCTGGAATCAAAGATTTCAAACAAGGAAGACATCTGCTCACTGTAAGCCAACTTTAAAAAAAAAAAAAAAAAACTTTTTTTTTTAAATTTTTTTTACAATAGGCGGTGATGGTTATTCTCTGAACTTCTCAACTTTAGAGTTGACTGGTGCATCTCTGTCTCACTCACAGGTTTTACTGAAGTTGTTCAGTTACTGTGTGAAGGTGAAGATCAACAGGCAGCAGCTGGTCAAACCAGAAATGAACACACTCAACGTCATGCTGGGAACTCTGAACCTGGTGAGTCTTGCAGTGACGTGCTGCATTCACGTGGTCCTCAGATCGTCCCGAGTCATTCTTCCAACTTCCAACTTTTCATGTGCTTTAAGAAGGAATGGGGGAAGTCACATGAATGTTCCCAGTCAGAACCTCAGAAACTTTATCAGATTATTCCGACACCAGATGAATGCAGGGGCCGTGTAACATTGTCTTGTGTCGTCTGATTACTGGGGAGGAATTCAAATTGCAGTGCAGTCTCAACCATGCTGTTATAATGGAATTTATCGGTTATTTGATGTTTTAATTGTCTCTTACTCCAGGCTTTGGTGGCAGAGCAGGAGAGTAAAGACAGTGGTGGAGCCTCTATAGCTGAGCAAGTTCTGAGCATCATGGAGATCATTCTGGATGAAGCCAATGCAGAGATTTCAGAGGACAAGGTAAGAATGTAAAGCACATTCAACCCTCTGAGTAAAGACGTGATGTAGGAAGATTTGACAGCAAAACCTGAGATTCTTGTTATTGTTTGATTAAAATGGGAGCTGGTTTGTCTTTCGAAGGGTAACCTGCTGCTGACAGGAGACAAAGATCAGCTGATCATGTTGTTGGACCAGATCAACACCCCGTTTGTGCGCTCCAACCCCAGTGTGCTGCAGGGTCTGCTGCGCATCATCCCATACTTATCCTTTGGTGAACTGGAGAAGATGAGGATCTTGGTGGAACGCTTCAAACCATGTTGCAGCTTTGACAAGTGGGCATCACTTAGCTTTCACTTACACCTAATCACATGTTCAAAGTTTTCAAAGTGGACAGTGTTTATGTCTTTAAATGTATAGAAACACTGTCTGCTATTATTACATTATCAAGCAAATCAGGCTGATCATTTTACAGCGCTGTGTTTGGGTATCGAAGTGTGTGAAACCTTACCACCTCCTCTGTTTTCGAAGGTATGACGAGGAGCACAGTGCAGATGACAAAGTGTTTTTGGATTGCTTCTGTAAAATTGCTGCTGGTATCAAAAATAACAGCAACGGCCATCAGCTGAAAGATCTTATTCTCCAAAAGGGAATCACACAGAGTGCGCTGGACTACATGAAGAAACATATCCCAAATGCCAAAAAGTAGGTGCCAAAGTAGTCAGTGAAAACTTTTGATACAATGAATATTTATACAAATATTTCTATGCTTCTTTGTTTCAACCATTGTCTTCATGTTCTGAATGCTCTCATTAGTCTGGATGCAGATGTCTGGAAGAAGTTCCTCTCCAGACCAGCTCTACCCTTTATTCTCAGATTGCTTCGTGGTTTGGCGACCCAGCACCCCCCCACACAGGTACTAAATACTAAAAACTCTGTCGGAGCTGCCTGATACCCAACAGTGGAAGATGGATAACTCAGGACAGTTTCCAGTACTTGGAGGAACAGTGCAACTATCAACCATTTAAAATATTTGGCCCAGCTGGCAAACTCGGCATCAACAATTCTTTTATATACAAATGACCCTCCCCACCCAACATGACTGGATGACTTCTTATCTTCTGTCCAGGTGCTGATAGGCACAGACTCAATAACCAACTTGCACAAGCTGGAGCAGGTATCCAGTGACGAAGGCATCGGCACTCTGGCAGAGAACCTTCTGGAGGCCCTGAGGGAGCACAGTGACGTCAACCTGAAGATTGAAGCAGCGCGCAGGGAGACCAGAGCTGAGAAGAAGCGAATGGCTATGGCCATGAGGCAGAAGGCCCTGGGAACACTGGGCATGACGGTATGCTCATCCTCTTCCTTTGTTTAAATACTCCTATTTGTGACTCTGCCTCTGTCGTGTTGTTTCATCCCGTCGTTAACACAGCCCAGGGTTCATTTTCACTCCTGCTTTTGCCTTTCAGACCAATGAGAAGGGTCAGGTGGTGACTAAGACCTCACTGCTGAAGCAAATGGAGGAGTTGATAGAGGAGCCGGGCTTGACCTGCTGTATCTGTAGAGAAGGTTACAAGTTCCAGGTACAACACACAGGATTACGAATGGATTACATCACAGACAACCCTCAGTACAGAGGATTTCTTCTTGTGTATTGAAGTGACTTGTGGTGTTTTGAATGAACATTTCCGTCTGTCTCTTACAGCCGACCAAAGTCCTGGGTATCTACACTTTCACAAAGCGTGTGGCCTTGGAGGACTTTGAAAACAAGCCTCGCAAGCAGCAGGGCTACAGCACTGTGTCGCACTTTAACATAGTCCACTATGACTGCCATCTGGCAGCTGTCAGGTAGCAACACACACCATTATGTACCTGCTGATGTTTAGAGCAATCAAGAAACTTCCTACTATAAAGTCACATTGAATTTAGTGTAATGTGAGCTCTGTGTTTTCCTTTACTCTGGGGGCAGGCTGGCCCGGGGGCGAGAGGAGTGGGAGAGTGCTGCTCTCCAGAACGCCAACACCAAGTGCAATGGGCTGCTTCCTGTGTGGGGACCACATGTCCCAGAATCAGCCTTTGCTACATGCTTAGCAAGGTAAAATCAAACATCAGCACCCACACAGTTGCAGAAATTTCACATCATAAGACAGTGAATGATCCCCCTCTGTATCTCCCTCTGGTGCAGACACAACACATATCTGCAGGAGTGCACAGGCCAGCGGGAGCCCACCTACCAACTAAACATCCACGACACCAAACTGCTGTTCCTCCGCTTCGCCACCGAACAGTCGTTCAGCGTGGACACGGGAGGAGGAGGCCGAGAGAGCAACATCCACCTCATCCCCTACATCATCCACACTGTGCTCTACGTCCTCAACACGTATGTATATCAGACATTCGATCAGTGCCAGTGCTCAGCTGCTGGGACAGTGATGAAGTGTAAAGAAGACACACGACATTCAGGTGGAACATACTTCCTGTCCGTGTCTCACTCTCCTGTTCAAACTGTCTCTGCAGTACAAGGGCTACGTCTCGGGAGGAGAAGAACCTGCAGAGTTTCCAGGAGCAGCCGTGTGAGAAATGGATGGAGAGCTCATATGAGGTTGAAGGACCGCACTATTTCACCATCTTGGCCATGCACATCATGCCGCCTGAACGCTGGAGGAGTTCACGTATATACTTCCTACGAAGACTCCTGGTCACCGCACATGCCCGCAAGGTCTCGGGCGTTTGCACCAACAAGTAAGACTTTACTTTTCTGTCCTTCTGTTTTACAAGTGTTACAGTTAAAAATGCAACTTTGTCTAACATTAAATCCCTTCAATGGGGCAACATGAAATTATGATTTTGTTGGGTGGGGTTTAAGGAAGGCCAAATACGATAAGTGTTTGACCACTTATTCTGAATGAACACACCTTATATCTACACGGAAGAGTTTCTAATCTACCAATCTTTACTTAAAGTAGATCTGAACTTACTAAATTGTGCTAAAACTGTATATTTTACAGATTCATATCATATTTAAAAATATAGCTAATCTCATAAACCATCCTTCTCTGTTTTATTTTCAGACTTACAGACAAAGCACCAAAGGAATATGCAGTGTATCGCTCTCCTCTTCTCTTCTGGGGCCTGGTGGATCTGGTCTATGACATGTTCAGGGTAAATGTGTTGCACATCAAAACTACTGTGCACCAATGATATTCTGCTGTGTGTGTTAAGTTATACAGACATGTTTAATCTGACTGTAGTGAGTTTGAAAATGAGTCAAGATGCACAACAAAAAGAAACTGTTTTTTGGACTTTTAAATGATTCAAAAAAAAAAAAGAAAATTTGAATTTTGAGGCAACAAAAAAAAAAAACCTGTGAATGTAATCAAAGGTTTGAGGCCTCCACAGTCACATTGTGTTGTTTCTTGGATCTTACTACATGATGTAATACTGAGAGTAAAACCTTTCTCTGTTCCGCTGTTTGGCCGTACAGAAAGTACCCACCAGCAACACTGAGGGGGGCTGGTCCTTCTCGCTGGCAGAATATGTCCGTCACAACGACATGCCCATCTATGAGGCCTCAGAGCGCGTGCTCAGGGCCTTCCAGGATGAGCTCATGCCTGCCGAGTCCTTGTCAGAGTTCTTTGATGTTGTAGGTTAGTATACATATACACCTGATTCACTTTGACTGCCCAGTCATCCCTTTTCGAAGATTCAACTCGAAATCTGAATTCATCTTGGAAAACGACCCGTCACTGTTGCAGCTCTTGTTTTTCCTTTGTGACTGGTCAACACTGAACTTCACATTCTTGTTTTGACTTAATGTTGTTTCTTTTCCAGGTCTTCTCTCTGAAATCGCAGACCCAGACCTCTTCCTGCAGGATTTGTTGAACTCTTTGCCGTGAAAGCCAACCTCAGTCCACACCTCTCCAACACACAACAGCCCTGCAAATAACATGGGGACACCTATCAACTGAAGGAAATGTCTTTTTACACATTGATACACATGCAGAGTACATACACAAAGTATACACCATGCTTCCTGCTCACCTCCCTCCCCCATATGACGTAACAACTTTAAACAGAATCAATGTGTAGTCTAAAAAAGATCATCCACATTTGGCAACATCTCTGTAACGTTTAACACAAAAAGACAACGCTGTTAAAGGGTGGGGGGGGGCACACTCAAACAGAATTTCACGTGTTGCCCCCCTGATTCATTTCGCTTCAGTGTATAGTTTCTGGCCAAGCTTGAGACAAGACATCTGGGACTCATTGTGCTTCAGGACAGCTACCACCAACAGATCTGAAGATTCACATCACAGTTTACCACAGAATGATGGGCTGAGAGTATTTGGTTTTCATATTTAAAAAAAGAAAAAAAAAGTCCGATTGATGGGAATAACTCATGTAAATTCTGTTATAAGGTGGACGTTTTTGCTTTTCAACCCCCCCCCCCCCATTCTAATCCTGGGGTGCAATGTTAAAGTAACTAAAAAGGTTTTGGGATTTGACCCACCACGTATTACGAATGGCATTTGATTTTATCTTGTTTTCATTTCTTGTTTGTTTGGTTTCAGTTTGTTTTTGGTCAGGGCTTTTAAAATGGCAGAAGGTGTCAGTGTCGCATGGTTGCCAGGTAACCTGTCCTTTCTTCTGGGCTTTTGCTGTTTGGTCTTCATGTAGGTTGTAACTGGAATTTGAGTGATGGACAGAAAAGGGTTTTTTGATTTAGTGTGTATGTGTAAGTTTCTTTTATCAACCTCTGAAGCAAAATGAGGAAAAAAACAAATAAAAGTTTGTTTTATTTTTTTTCCATAAAGCTATGCCTTGTTGACAAAGTGAACTTTGGACTTATAACTTGGAAATATCAGACCTGTCTAAATTAATAATAAAACAGACCGACATTATATCCTTAAACACTTCTTTTCTTTGACTAATTGTTTTGTGTGTTCAGTTTATTCATTTCTCAGGCCTCTCTGTGCTCGTTAGTTTTGGTTTTATCACTGGCTACATTCTTGTGTCAGTTCCCACAACAGACTTCTGGAAAGCAAAGTGCAGCTGAGTTTTATCTTCAGTGACACTTCAACGTAGTGAAAAAGGTGTCCTTGTACTCAAGAGTTGAATGCATGGTGTGGAGTTCACCCGGTTTATTGTTAATTCACCTATTCCCGCTGCTACAATGTTCAACTGTTGCTGAATGTCTGCTTTCTGAATTTAGCTTATGATTAATAAAGCCGTAATAATTCCAAATCTGCTCCAGGGTGACCTCCTCTGTTCCTGCTGCTGTCTCCACTCAAACTGTGGATCACCTTCTGTGTCCATTAAAGCAGCTTATTTGTTTTCTAATGGGCTATTGAAGGTGAATAGAATAGAAACATATTAAAAACACAATGTAGTTTTTACATTCACACCAGATCAGATTACTGAAGTCATGTTTCTTTAGTCCTGAAGGACTTTAAAACGGCTCATATCTATTTTAGAAGAGTACAGGGGCAAAGTCCAGTGTAAACAATCAGACGTTACATTCTGAGGCCTGTACTACGAAGCAGGATTTGAGGTTATCCAGGTAACATCAGGTTTAACTCTGGGTTTTCAGTCCTACGGCTCACGGTAAATCACCATGGTAACTGATGCTGAACTCCTAACCTGCTCTGGCGCAGATTAATTTAGAGGATCAGGTTAAAACCGGTCAACAGCCAAACTACTGACCAATCAGATACCTGGAAAAACTGATTCATCATTCCTACAGGATCCTGAAGGGGACAAAAGAGTTTACAATAAAGTGATCAATAATAAAGATCAGTAGATAGTTGTAGGAAATATAAAAAACCAGTGGAACAGTTTTCCTGTTTGAATCTTTCCATGTGTCCACTGTGGTTTTAAAACAAAGCTTCTAAAAAAAATGCACTGAAACTTTATCACGCTTAATAAATAGCCTATATAATTACTATTATAGCTTCACAAATATTCTTTAATCCGACAGGATTCCTGACACCGATGAAGCTTTTACTCTCCTCTTCTTCACTGCTCAGAATAACACGAGCACTCCGTGACCAAATAAATAGAAATAAAAACTAAACTTCTGATAAGAACAATGATCCACACTTTGTTAATTATTTCCATCATTATAAATGAACATTTCAGTCAGACTGACTCATCAGACATCAGCTACTTCTCTCCTCTTTTCTTTCTCTCCTCTCTGCAGCAGAAACAGTCTGACATTAACTTTAACCTTTATCTGCTTCACATGTTCATCATCAGACTGAAGAGCGAAAATACTCAAACATGATAATTCATGCACTTATTTACAATATATCTTAAATTTGACTTTGAAAGAAATTATATTTAGACATGGAAATAATCATTTTTATTCCAGTCACGTGATCATGTTCACATTTCACCTTGTTGAACAACAACTTTTGGACGTTGCTATCAGCGTGTCTTTCATATCATATAAAGAACTTCATTCATGGCTTTGATGATGTTGTTTATAATTAACAACTCCGCCTCTTTCACGTGAACTCGTAGTACAGGTTATCAGGACGGTCAATGTTAGGTTCAGTTAACCCAGATAACTAAAAGTTATCCTGGATATGTTGATCTTGCTTCGTAGTACAGGCCTCTGAAGGTCGACTGAACCCGGCTGACGGCAACCTCCCTACTTTCCTGTTTCAACCTTCAAACCTGCTTATTTTAAAGCACAGGTTCTTTTTTTTTTTTTTTAAAGTCTGTCTTAAAACAGCACGTGACCATACAAACATTTAAAGATTACAGCAACCGATAATTATTTCAGTGTAGATATAGGGATGTGAGCATTCTTTCAGTTGTGAAACTCATATTTAGTCTGTGGTGGTGTTTTGCTTAAACCTGTTGGGATCATGAGTCCTGGGGGGAAAGGCTGTTACTGTGTGGATCATGTCTGGAGGTATTGCTGTGTAAAGGCCACGAGAGGGCGACATTCATTAACACACTCAGATGTGTAGTGGTAAATGAATAAAATACAAAACCTGATAGAAACAATCCAACTGACCACATTAAAGTTTGCATTGTAAAGTGACTGGTCAAAACATTTAGAAAACACCAATAACAGTTTAATTTCAACTTGCATGTGAAAGCACATATTGCACGTCACTCATGGCTTTCAGCTAGATATTTTATACTTAACAATTAAAATTAACAAAAGTTACAATGTCATAAACATTTACAAAATAAAGTATGCATTGGCATAAACATTTCCCCTTCATACAAAGGAATACGCTTTAAGTTAAAACCCTCGTCATTCTGTGACCAGTGACAAGGAGCCGGCTGCTAAGTTTAAGGCATAAAATGCACATTTTAAGGCCCAACTGGGGACCAATAAAATCACAGTGTTTATGGTCATAGTTGATCAGTATAAAACTCCAATCTTTTCTACCTTTTTACACTCAAGTGAAAACACCACAATAAAAACATACAAACAAAACGCTTTACTTTTCTGGATCTTTTTTTCTATCTGAAAAATGTTATTCATGTGGAACTTCTTCTGGACATGGTGCAGATATGCTCAAGGCTTCAGAGCTTGTAGATATTGTAGCCGTTGTATTGTGTGTCAGGTTATCTTCACTCGTGTGTCCCCTCTCTTTACCGGCAGCACAGCGGTGCCACGTCCTCTGCCGGGGAGGCGAACAGCCTCATGGCCTCTCTGGAGGATTTGGTGTAGCCACTATGGAAAATCAAGGCCTTCTTCACTGTGAAGAAGGAGACAGTCTTGTCCCACACATCAGAGCTGGACACTACAGTGTTGAGTTGGCTCTCCATTGCTGAGCGGAGCCTCACTGCTCTGTCTGTGCATTTCCTCTCCAAAATCATCATTTTACACAAGCTGAGGAGAAAGGAAAACATTAGAGTACTGTTGGATAGAGAGCGCTTCAACTTTAGACGTGAGCAAATACAGTCCTAACTGTCAGTTCGTACTGATGAGTGTAATTTGTGAGTCTGATAACCTAATAAAACCAAAACCTTCCTGACCCTCCAATGAGAAAATATTTGAAGGAAGAGAAATAAAAAGAAAAATCCTCCTCTACAGATGAGTTTTGTCCTTACGTTTTGCGCTGATCCCTCATGATGAATGTAATGTCAGATGTCGTCCAGTCAGTCCAGACCTGTGTGAGGCGTTCAGGGTTATGATTTTACCCACCAAGACGTCCATCCCTTATATACTTATACCAACTTTCCCATCGATTCAATGTGATGCTGGTTCTCACAGTGGTTGGCCAATCACAAAGCAGAGTTATGACAATAGGATGTGAATGAATTAGTTGAATTCATGGGGTACAATGGCCCCAATCCAAACAAACAGCTGGGAGGGGCCCTTCGCAGGCCCCTTGTTGCTCAGCTGATGCGCCACAACAAGGGAGATATCCTGATTGTTGTGTGGACTGGGATGATGTGTGGTGGGAACATGGGGAAAAACATCTGCATGAGGGCGACCTACACGGAGGAGAAGGTCATTCACTTACAAGAAGTCTCTGTAACTATGACAACATGGTGGACAGAGATGTGAAGCTGAATGGCGTGTGGCCTGAGTTTCCAATTTTTTACTCTAAAAATGTGCAGTATTACTACTAATACTTTACATTTAGAAGTGCCTATAAGACAAGACTTACTCACAGCTGCCAATACTTAATACTTTATCATGTTGTTATGACTTGTTGTATCTGTGTCTGTATTGAATATTCTTTCTGTTGCAAAAATCTTATGAACAATATTCACTTTTTCTCAACTGTTTGTCTCACACAGCATCGCACTCTTTCCTTCACAAGAAAACTTCATCAACTATCCTCAATATTCTCAAATCCTCAAACCCACCGACACACACACACACACACACAAGCACACACACACACACACACACACACACACACTATTCTTCTTATTTAACTTTCTGTCTCTATTTCAGCCTTCCCAATTCTCACGGTGAGCGTCTCCCATGCTTGATTGGCTGACAATAGCATACGATCAGTCCAGATGGTGTGCCTGGAAGCTCTGTTGACAGCCCTGTCTTCCTGGGTGTGTGTGTGTGCTGGGAGAGGGGGGTGGTCACTCAATCTTTGTTCGATGGGGCACACTTCCTTTGTGCAGCCAGCCTCAGTGTCATTAACACTGAAGTGTGGGAAGCCCGGGACCACAGCAGCTCCCACGTTCCACACAGGCAGGAAGGGAGCGTGTGACTGAGACGTGGCCAGCAGCAGGCATATCAGCCAGTGTGTGTGTGTGTGTGTGTGTGTGTGTGTGTGTGTGTGTGTGTGTGTGTGTGTGTGTGCGTGTGTGGGAGGGATGGAACGTGAGTAAGAGTGTGGCAGTCTTTGAGTATGTGGGGGTTTTCCTGATGTGTGAACATGTGCTTGGAGTGTGGAGACTGTTGGGATGTTTACAGTTGAATCAGTTCAAATCACGTTCATGTTCAATTAAAGTTTCAAAACAAACTGAATCCTTTTCAAAGCAAAATATCCACTTCTATGTATTTTCTATTTGTCAAATGGAGTATGGTTTGAGCTAATGTACAATAAACACACACACACACACACACACACACACACACACACACACATGTCAGCTGACCAGGTTCCTCTGAAGTGTGTAGGTGTGATTTGATCAGATTTGATTGACAGCAGTGTCATCATTCCGCATCCAACATCTTTAAAGGAAGATTAGATTTGATAAATATCTGGGTCTGACTTTCATCATTTCTATGAGTAATAAGATCTGGGGACCCAACCAGATGACTACCAGTCCAACAGGACCAGGAACATGAGCTGTCAGATCATCAGATCGTTGGTAAACTAGCAACAGTTTAGTCAGATTATCAGATATAACTTCATTTAGACATACGTTTGAAACAGTGTCAGTGATAACGGTGAAGCTGGACATCATTAAACACTTTGAGGAATGTGTGCCAGTTTGGATGATTATGACCTGACATCACCATACAGTCCAAACAGAAATATGTTATGTGAAAGAACCAATATTGTTTTCATTTTGACACTGAGTAAGAGAACAGGTCGTCATGGCCTTTGATTGACAGACTGTTCTGGCGAGTGAGTCTGCAGCTCGGCTTCTGCTCGGCTCCATGAGGGAAGTCTGCCGTGTCAAACCGGTGGAAGCGGCTGCGTGTAGATCTTTTCTAATGGCTGCCCCTCTCTAACACCCACGTGTGCCTGGTGGCGGAGGCACTTTGTGCTCAATTACGTGGCGGTGGAGATGACATGAGACAGCGGCGTGCTTCCCCCTGGGGTCACCACTTTCCCATATCAACACAAGCGCTGGGTCAGTCTCCCAGCTACACCACCCCTCCTTCATTCCCACCCCCTCCACCCCGGGCCCATTCTCTTGTAGTCTATTCCTCCACCTGCTCCCCGGAGACACACTCATTGTCCCCACGGCTATAAACACTTCATTGAGCATGTGGCAGCCCTGCGTTCCTCAAAGCCCTTCCCAGCGCTCTCATTGGTCCCCGGACTGTGAGAAACTCCAACAAGCCCAAGACCCACACATTCATATGGAGATTTGTGTGTATAAATACAGGGCAGAGGCAGAGGAGCAGCAGCTCAGATTCAACTGGCTCTTCAAACTGAGCAGACTCGCTCTGACTCTACAACTATGGCTCCCACTGTTTTTGGACAAGCAAACTGCTCTAAGGAACACCTGACTCCTGCTCACAAGGTAAACACCTGTTCTATAAAGCCACTGTACTTCCTTGTCCAAATGTTTTCAAATAACATGAAAAAGTTTCCAGTTTCAAATGGTCTAAATGTTTTCTCCTCTTCTTCTTCAGCTGAGAAAGCCGATGGTGGAGAAACTGCGCAGAGACCGCATCAACACCAGCATTGAGCAGCTGAAGTCCCTGCTGGGTCCAGAGTTCCTCAGGCAGCAGCCTGATTCCAAGCAAGAGAAGGCGGACATCTTGGAGATGGCTGTGTCCTATCTGAGAAGCTGGCAGCAGCAGAAGAAGCAGCAGCAGCAGCAGATCAGCATGACCTCCGGCCTGACGACAGCCAGTGACGGCTACTCCCGCTGCGTGCAGGAGGCCGTCAGCTTCCTGTCCCACTGCCAGGTCCAGACTCAGGCCCACAGGCGGCTGCTCAGCCACTTCCAGGGCCTGCAGGTGTCCAGCAGGACCAGCCACAGTCCCTGCAGCCTCTCTCCTCCTGGCTCTCCTCTCCATCAGGTCAGCTCCAGCAAAGGTGTGAGCCAGGCCAGCTGTGGTCTGTGGAGGCCCTGGTAGGATGGAGGCAGCGTCACCTCCACGCAGAGACAGAACCACGTCTGTGAATGTCATGGACAGAGAGTTGAGGACTCACTGAAGTCTGTTTCCTTTTGCTTTGGCAGGAGATTAACCATTGTTGAGTGTTTTACTAGTGAGGTGAAATGTCCCAGTATTCTTTTGGAAGGACTGATGATTCAGGTTTTACTGAATATGTACACCATGTGTATAATTAGAGGGCTCACTCTGTGATTGTGTTCATTGTTCATGTGGAAAAGCAGATCACATCTCATCTTGTTCCATGACCCATGTTGGGTGGAAACTATTCAAGTGTCTGAGACACTGTTTGACTTTGATACTGAGTATCACTGACTGATCCGTCTCATCACCTCAGTGCTGATGAATCAATATCCCTTCAATGGATCCAATGGATCCACTTCTATTGTAAATCTTGTTTTGATTCTACTTTATTATGACTATGTGTAACCATTATGTGGCCTGTGTGTGAAGGAGTGTTACTGCTGAACCTGTTCACTGTTCAGCTGTGATCTTTATAATAGATGTTTTTTCATCTTCAAATGAAATTGAAAATGAATATTACCTTTCATAAAGGCTTTTTATGTTGACATCAATCTTTACTGAAAGAATCTGTTGAACTGCTTCCTTGAGAAGTTTGTCTTTGAACATTTCAAACAATAAATGGAAAACTTCACATGAAGTTTTACAAACATAAACAACAACAGTGTTTCCACTTTATTCAGAAAGTGCATAGATCTTACATAAAGATCTTACATGTGTGTGTGTGTGTGTGTGTGTGTGTGTGTGTGTGTGTGTGTGTGTCAGCAGCTTCACTGAATGAATAATTCATGTAAGAAGTGAGCAGCAGGTGGGGTTTGTATTTTGATTAAAGTTTAGAAGTAGCTCCATCGAGGACTACAAATCCACAAATCCTGTCACACCACAGCATTCAACCAACAGCAGCTTCACTCTTGTGTCTTGCTCAAGGGAACAGTGGCATCGTTCAGGCATCTGCTGCTCCAGTAATAAGTCAGTGTGATCATATTCGTGAGAAAACAGTGTAAATAGTTGTAGACTGGAGCATTTAAAGAGCAACACCACATATATTCACAAGATAGAACAAAAATGAGTTTATTCTGTCACCAAAGTGCAGACAACATAATGATATCTAATGCTTCGGTCTAGTGCAGCTGAATAGCAGATGATGTGTTTACTGCCAGTAATGGATGTAAATCTGTGTTTGCACATGGACTCGTTTAGTTGCAAAGTTTCTGTCATTTTCAATATCCTGATATTATTTCAACAAATGAGTTGAAAACATGTGCATGTTCAAAAATAGAATCGACATTATTCGGGGGGGGGGGGGGGGGGTCATTTTCATATAATCTCCCCCAATCTTTCCCCAAAATTTCTCTCTCGATCCAGAGTTTCCCACAGGGATCGTTAACGCTTCATCTGATCTCACCGTCCTGCTGCACAGGTGTTTCAAAACATGGAGTGTGGGGTGTGGAGACACCCCTGCTCCACTTATGTCACATGTCCCACTTGCGTTGTGGTGGTTGTGGCATGCTGTCTAGAGCTTGAATTATGTCTCAAGTGCCACAAAAGTCTTTCACAACTATCTGTGTGCAGAGGTTGTGGAGAATGTGGCAGGCCTGGGACTTTCTCAGGGTCTGGTTGGCTGGGCCAGATGGTCTGGCTGAAGCTGCCTCCCCTCCCCCTTCAACAGGAGATCAAACACCGTAGCTAATGTGATGTGTAACAAGACACACTTCTATTGTTCCCGTCTTGGGACCAGTGAATAGGCACAGAGTGTGGGAAACGGGAGATACCACACTCACAGAGAGATGGCTGATGGGAAGCCGCTCTGTGCAGCGGCAGTTCTGAGTGATGGCCGAGACTTTATGGCAGGAATTCAGAGCTGCTGGTGGGAGGGAAACTTGTCTTCACACACACTTGTAGACAAAGACCCCCAGCAGCCGTGTGGTGCACACTAACTTTCAGAGGAGGCACAAATTCACACAACATGTCGACAATGGAAAGGACAGATAATGAAGCCAAACATGAACGTGACTTGACAGATTGGCAGTTCATGTGTTTTTCAAATGCTGCAGTGAAACAGAATAGATGTTCACACACATTCCTAAACATGCAAATGTAGAGCAAGAAAAAAAGAGATGCTCAATATAGTATGTGACCTGGTTTAGATGGATATGATGCCTAACAGCCAAAATATCAACAGGTTGCAAACCTGCCCATGTACATTTACTCAAGCGCCTGTGTTGACCTGTGTGATCATACAGATCCGGGTCTGTCTTAAATGTTTTCATTTTGCAAGACTTTATACTTTTATTATTTTTTAAATCTATTAGACTTTAGTTCACTTTTATTCACAGTCTGTTGAATCACGTCTTAAATCATCCAGAGCACTTTGATTAACCTTTATCTATTTATCAGAGGTTTGTGGTTTCGGATTTAGATTTCACATTCAATATTAAATCAGATGATAAAATGTTGTCAGGAAAAACAACTCTCTGTAACTCTGCCTTATTTCGATGATAAAATGCATTGTATTTAATGTATTTGAATGAATTATGTCAACATGTAGAGAAACATGTCCCTACGTATGAAAATAATGAAAAACTGACAAATTGTCATAATTACCATTTCCATTCATTACCTCTGACTTTCACTTGTCATGCATTAACCTGCCAGGTACCAGATTTGTCCATTAATAATTCAACACTTTTGTAAGTGTACATTTTTTACTGCCAATACTTGTTCACCTTGACTTTGTCTGAGTGGAAATGTTAACAGCTCCTCTGTAGTGGAACAGTATTTTGTTGAGTTCATTAAAACTTTTAGAACTTATTTGAACATTGTGGCTGAACCCTTAAATGAAAGAAGTCAGAGCAGACCAGAGGCAGTCAGACGGCTCCGTGCCAAACAGTGAAGCCACTTGACTTGATTTTTCCCAGATGGTCCAGGACACAGAGTTTCTGTTTGTCCTGCAACAAAAGATCAATTAACATTCCCAGTGGAGCATTGAGCAGCAACGTGGCTTTTGTAGGTCATTTACACTGATGTTGGGGACTGGTGGGAAACTAGGGAGACAGGACTACTCACACTGCGCCTACAAGGCCGACTTCACATCTGGGGCCGGCCAGCAATGGAGGCCCTCAGAGGCACACTGCCAACCCTCTTATAATGCTATTAACTTGACACTAATTTGACACAGTTCACTTACAGCAGGGCCTGTAGACTCTTAGAGGATGAATGAATGCCTGCCCACAATTTCTCAGCAGAACTCAGTTACTGATGTGGGACTAAAAACAACAATAATCCAACAGCAAGAGCCAAAATAACACAGTGCTTTTCAAGATCAGAGATAAACTTAAATAGTGTATAAGAACTGTCAGTGAGCCTGTGGTCAGGCAGGGCTTCAATGATTATCATGACTTTCTTTCTTCGTCATTATCAGCTGAATTTCCTTTTAAAACACCAACAGACATATTTGGCAGCATTCTTTCTCTCTGAATGAAAGCAGGTAAAAATGCACCGTCGGTCTTCTTTGAGCCTAATGAGCAGGAATAGACTGAATCAAAACTCTGAACCGCACGCGGGCTTTGACTGGCGCCACTGAGAAGATGCGCAACTTTCACACCTGACATGACGTGAGTGAGCGACAGCCTTTGATGAGCCTCTGCTCACTGATTGGTTTGTTCACACGTCACTCCTGATGGAAACCCTGACATTAAGGAGCCTGAAGTGAACAGGTGTTACATGGACTGGTTCTACCTGCTCTGTCCTTTCTCCCTCTCCCTCATGTGAAAAATCATGGAGTCTCCTGTTCTACTGAGAACAACACTTCCATGAGCTCTGCTCCTGTTTATGCACCAACATGCTGTTACAGCGAGGCTCAGCAGTCTTTGAAAAGAAAATGAAAGCCCTCACTTTATATTGTTTTACTGCAGTGAAGCATTTGGTCCTTAATTGCACGCACCTCCCTTTGAAGATATTCACTTCAATGTGCATCACTTCTCCTTATTCTACAATGTACAATGTAAAAATTCAAACTCGGATCCTCAGCACATGATTCATTTTTCAATAACTACTTGATAAAGTGTTAATTACCTGTTGCTTATCTTGGGAAACATGCCAGCACAGATACATGCCCTATGAGTTATTGACATGTCTTCTATTGTTGTGCTGGGAGTCCCACTGGTCTGAGTGTGGGAACCCCAGCCCTGCCTGAGCCACATGGCTTTGTTATGCTAATGTCCCTGTATAAAATGAGGAGCAGCTCCTCCAGAGACATCAGAGCTCACACTGCCATCCAGAAGAAGCTGCTTACTTCACCTGCACAAACATGGCTCCCTGCTCCACCAACTACTCCTCTGTTCACCACCTCAGGATCTCTGAGAAAGACAGCATCAAAGTGAGTAGTAGAAGGGGTTTGAATGTTGCATCAGCTTGTACAGTACAAATGTCTGACTGTGTCTTACTGTCTTGAATCATGAACTTACCTGGCTGTCTCCTCTTCTCCAGTTGAGAAAACCTATTGTGGAGAAAATGCGCAGAGATCGCATCAACAGCTGCATCGAGCAGCTCAAGATCATCCTGGAGAAGGAGTTCCACAAGCAGGAGCCCAACTCCAAGCTGGAGAAAGCCGACATCCTGGAGATGACCGTGAGCTTCCTGAGGCAGCAGCTACAGCCAGGCCTCGACTACAGCCAAGGCTACTCTCACTGCTGGAGAGACTCTGTGCACTTCCTCTCTGCTGGCTCCAGCACAGAAGCCTCTGTCTCTCCTCTGCAAGGCCTCCAGCAGCAGGAGCAGCAGCTCCATCAGGCCCAGAGAGCCAGCAGTTCCTCCCCAGCCTGCTCCACCCTCAGGCCCACCACGCTGCTGGACAGCAGCAGCAGAGGCCCCGTGTGGAGGCCTTGGTAGAGACTATGTCACACAGACACTGACACCTGAGGGAATCTACTCTCTCCCTCACTATGTAGGAAATATGTTTCCAGCCTGCTCGCTCCTGGTGGGTTTCCTTATTGTCTCATCACATTGATGGACAAGTAGTAAAAGCGAAGGATCTCACTTATTTGAAGATTGTCCTGCTTTGACTTTGATTCTGATATTTGCTTTTTCCTTGTGTTTAAAGCTGGAGGTTGATTTCGAGTAATGATGGTTTTGTCAAATCTAGTGAAATGATTGTTTACTCCAGTGGAGTTTATCTTTGGACTGCTTGATGTAACAGTATATATGTGTATATGTATATGCCATACTGGGTTTTACTGACAGCTGCTGTTGAGAATATTTCTCTTCTGTTTTGAATTAACTATGCCAAGTTTTATGGATGAGAATGATGATGTATGTTTGTGCAAGTGTGTGCAAGTGGATGTACATGTGAACATCTTGTAATGTTGTATTGGGATGTTGATATGGCTGATGTGCTATTACATTTTGGCTCTTAAAACTTATTTTCTAACATTTGTATGACAATTAACAATAAAAAGATACAATCATTAAAAAAAGCAAATTCAAGATTTTAAAAATGTTTTTTTTATTAATCCAGAGCTTTTAATTAACATACACACACACACACACACACACACACACCTACACACACACACACACACACACACACACACACACACACATAGCATACATCCTGTATTCACAAGTAATAGAATTACAAATAATATAAAGAAAAGTACAAATATATTTCATTGAAAGTTATATTACTGTGAATTCTATTTCCAATACAACAGCATTTTCTTACAGTATAACGCATTGCAATAGAATAGAAAGCATATACACAGATGATCAACACTGTTTGGTGTTTTGTCAAATACTTTTTCATTTATTAAATGTAAATAAGTCAGGGCAGATATGTTCAGTAAACCTTTTAACTTTTAACTTCACACAGTGAAAATGTTTTCAGTTACATAAAGGAACCAAGCATTTATAAGCTCACAGTAAGGATTCTGTGATATCATTTCACTGGAAGCAGTGTTGTGTGTGGTGAACCATCTCCAGTGTGAACTTGTGATTAAGATGATAGATACCTATTACATATCTTCTCATCAATATGATGAAGCACTAAAAACACTCAGTATTACCAGGAGCGAGCAGGCTGGAAACATATTTCCTACATAGTGAGGGAGAGAGTAGATTCCCTCAGGTGTCAGTGTCTGTGTGACAGAGTCTCTACCAAGGCCTCCACACGGGGCCTCTGCTGCTGCTGTCCAGCAGCGTGGTGGGCCTGAGGGTGGAGCAGACTGGGGAGGAACTGCTGGCTCTCTGGGCCTGATGGAGCTGCTGCTCCTGCTGCTGGAGGCCTTGCAGAGGAGAGACAGAGGCTTCTGTGCTGGAGCCAGCAGAGAGGAAGTGCACAGAGTCTCTCCAGCAGTGAGAGTAGCCTTGGCTGTAGTCGAGGCCTGGCTGTAGCTGCTGCCTCAGGAAGCTCACGGTCATCTCCAGGATGTCGGCTTTCTCCAGCTTGGAGTTGGGCTCCTGCTTGTGGAACTCCTTCTCCAGGATGATCTTGAGCTGCTCGATGCAGCTGTTGATGCGATCTCTGCGCATTTTCTCCACAATAGGTTTTCTCAACTGGAGAAGAGGAGACAGCCAGGTAAGTTCATGATTCAAGACAGTAAGACACAGTCAGACATTTGTACTGTACAAGCTGATGCAACATTCAAACCCCTTCTACTACTCACTTTGATGCTGTCTTTCTCAGAGATCCTGAGGTGGTGAACAGAGGAGTAGTTGGTGGAGCAGGGAGCCATGTTTGTGCAGGTGAAGTAAGCAGCTTCTTCTGGATGGCAGTGTGAGCTCTGATGTCTCTGGAGGAGCTGCTCCTCATTTTATACAGGGACATTAGCATAACAAAGCCATGTGGCTCAGGCAGGGCTGAGGCTTGTGAAAAACAGGACGCACATCAATAACTTAGACGTGAAGCAATCACAGGCTGACCAGCAGAGATAAAAACCATCCCCAAGATACAGATCAGACTGGGGATGATAGCTGCTTATCTCAGACACCAGTTACACAGGATGACTGATGTCACCCAGGGAGCAATTAAAGACAGGATTTAATGCACTAGTGGCGTTCAGGGAAAAGGCATTGAAAGTGTAAATTCATTAAATACTGCTGTAAAACAATCTACATTTGTGAAACCAAGACATCCACTTGACTTTCCATTACAATCATTTGGGCCTTTTTGGATTTCTGTGTTCCTTTGATTTCTCTGCCAAAGATCTCCATATATCTTCATACATCCTCTACTAACAGTTACGATGTAAGCTTCATTTACCATTTAGAAAGTAATAATGATGTGGGGACTGAAAAAACAACAAACTCCACTCTGCTGAACCTCCAGCTTTAAATGGTGATTTGTTGAATCTGTATTAATTGAATGAGACCTTTGGAGATTGGACCCAACAGCAGGTAAAGGACTAAACATGGTTCTGCATTCACTTTAAAGTTCTTGTTTGTGGGACATCTTGATTGTCTCTTTTTGTACACTGTTGGGTTCTCCCATAACTGTCAGATCAACTTTACTCCCAAATCAGTACAAATCAAGCCAAGCGTGAGAAAGATGCTTCTGGTTTCAGATAAAACACACACCTTTTAAACATCACGTGATGATGAATATTCATTTTCCAAAAGTCACTAGATCAAAAAGCTTGTTAAACACCTTCCCAGCAGCACCTTGTCCCAGTGCTGACAGTAAAACTCCTGCTTGTTCACCTATGGCACACTTCGATTGTTGACCGAGTGTATTAAGCTGTGAGTGGACAGAGAGACTGTGGGAAAGCCAAGCTCGGACTCTACTCACACATCTACTGCTCAATAGCTCTGACCTCTCAACCACAAAAGGCCTTTTCATCTCTCATCTCAAACAACGGCCAACAGCAGCACTGTGACTGTGTGTGTGTGTGTGTGTGTGTGTGTGTGTGTGTGTGTGTGTGTGTGTGTGTGTGTGTGTGTGTGTGTGTCTGTGTGTGTGTATGTGTATATGTGTGTGTGTGTGTGTGTGTGTGTGTGCGCGTGTGTGTGTGTGTGTGTGTGTATTTATTTGATATGCAATGAGATCTTACATCATGCTGCTGCTCTGAAACCTTTTTTCTATGACCAGCTGCCACTTGTTGTTGAATCCCTGGAAATATGATCATGTCACTTGTTTTGCTGAGAATGATAAACTATAAAACCTCTACAGGTCCCATACACAACATATGTACTGGTTCTTTTTGTATTATATTCCAAAATCTTCTGGAAACAAGTGAAACCTCCCACACGCAAATGTAATATATGTGCATATGTTGAATTTCCAAATATGACATAAATGTACATGCAAAATATAAACATACAGTATATGTAAAAAATATATATGAAACCTATTCGAAATTGACTGGAAAACAATTTGATATATTAGCATATATGTCTAGCCCATATAAATATATATGTTTATGTATGTACTGTATATATCCATCCCAAAACCTATATATGTTGATACAGTAGGTTCCAAGAGTCTGAGACAACTGTCCCAGAATGATGAGAAGACGGACATGTTTAAAATGAATGAGAAAAACTAAACTTATACAATTTTTATATGTACGTTGTTTTAATGAACTTGCATATGAGTTAAATAAATAGCGTTCACATATGCACTCCCAACATGTTATACCATTTACAAATTCATCATATAGATATTTTCAATATATGCACATATACAAATTTTATTATGGGTATTTAATATATGTTATTAATGTATATATTCATGTATTCAGAGGGTGTATACAGTATATTTAATAATAATATAGGTGACAACATCCCTCTTGATATAGGGACATATATGTCATATATTAATTTTCTGTATGGGCTCCTCAGAAACAAATCATCAAATATCAGTGTTAGCTCTTAGGTTCCTACTACAACTACCAGGAGGTACATTTGATCAGTTTTAATTCAGAACTTATTGCTTCAAAATGAGTAAAAATGGATTCCACAAAGGAATGCGCACGAGTCAGAGACAACATTTATTTATTTATCGGATTTAAGGAGACTTGAAAGGTTGAAAGGATCTTCAGTGATTAAATCTTTCGAACCACAGTTGTTGATCTGTAGCTCCTTTTCATCTACTTGTCATCAGATGAAATCATCACACACTTCACTGTTTGCTCATGGTGTACATTTGAATGCAGTTCTGGAAATGAGCTGTGGTGTTCATTTGTGGCTTCAGGACAATAATATAAATTTTGGGCAGGAAGTAGCCCCAGAGGAAGGCCAGGACGCTGAAGAGGATGGCAAACACGTGTGCGGCCATGGTGAACAGGCCTCTGCTGATGAGGTATAAGGTGAAGAAGCTCATCCAGGAGATCATGTACACCATGAGGCTGAAGGTGACACACTTGGCCTCATTGTAGTTTGCTGGCAGGTCTTTTCCCATGTAGCTGAAAGCGAAGCAGAGGACACTGAGCAGGGAGACATAAGCTAGCTCCAGCCACGCGCCGCCTGAGAGGGTGTTACTGCACTCCAGGACAATGCTGTCCTTGTAGAAGTCAAGATCCTGGGACGGCTGGGGAGGGTTGAGCACCACACGGAGCCCAGAAACAAACAATATGGTGACAGACACCAGGAGAATGGTAAACTCTGGCCCGTGTTTTTTGGCCCATTTGTCATAGACCGGCGGCAGCTTGGATGCAAATTTAAAAATGCAGACAACCTGGAGGGAGCGCACAGTGATGCAGGCCAGACACACAGTGAAGCTGAAGATGAATAGAGGCTGCTTGAGGACACAGGCCAGAGGAGATGGCCGGCCAAAATGGCACAAAGAGCTCATGGCAGCAGCAGTCAGGGCTGCCAGCATCAGGAGGCAGGTGCGGCCTCCAGCAGACTTGGCCACAGGCGTGTTCAAGTTGAGCAGCAGGATTACTGCAGAGCTGCAGGTCATGAGAACACAGGTGGCCAGAAAGAAGAGCAGGGCGATGGAGAGGGGGGCGTCCCAGGCGAGGAGCAGGACAGTCCTATTCAGACACTGATCACTACTTGGAGGAGCCCACTGCTCCGGAGCACATGGCTGGCACAGAGTGGGTTCTGAAGAGAAAACATGGACCCTGGATTTAAGGTTTTCTTAAATGTGATAGTTTAAAACACAGCAGCATTAAATGACATGTCGATAGACACTGTGACAGTGTGTGACAGACATGTTTAACAGGGATCTTGAGTCAGTTTGGCTCCTGCATAAGCATATACAGTAGTATGAGTATTGTGCACCATCTGCTGGTCAATCTCACACACAACAGCTAGAAATCACTGCGCTGATGGAGTGCTGATCTGCCTGGAAGTGTGTTCCAAAGTTTCAAGTAGAATTCAACAGCAAAAAATCACAAGTTACTGAATTCAAAGATCACTAAATGAGCCAAGGACTGGGACAGCTGCTCTCTGTCTTTACTACTACTACTTTTATTTTCTTTCACACTTAAAACAACCTCCATCACACTGATGACATGTACTTGGTTTATTCAGTGTAATAAATTGTTAATAAATTGCTAAAAATGTTGGCATATTCAATTTCTCAATCTCTTTGTCATTAGCCAACAGGTGGGTGATGTTTATATTATTCTTTTAATCTTTCCAAATTCATCTTGCACTGTCATTTCATACTAGAGCAAATATCTCATCTACAAAACACCTTTCTGCCATGTCTTTGATATTCTGTAATTATTTTTCTGGCCTTTGACTTGTGTATATCTTTATTATACCACTTATATTGAGGAATGTGGCCTCAGGACAAGCCTGGCAGTCAAAGCAGCAAGCGTGTTGCCCCATCAGCAGATTCTTGTGGCCCCCCGGGCAGGGTGGAGAGCAGATGGACAGCGGCACCTTCACAGAGATTGACAAAGATTACAAATAACCTTTATTTAATCAGGAAATGTCATTGAGATCAAAATCTCCAGATATAAGAACAGAGATAAGACAAACCACAAAACTCAGCCAATCACACAGAAGAACGAACACACAGCTTCAGAAACAATCAGAGAGAGATTTGTTCATGGCTTTCTGAAATCAGAACAATATGTTTTACATTTCAGAATTGTAGAATTTCATAAACACTTTTGTAGATGTTGCACCACATCTGAGCCAAACGACATCTTGAAAGGAGAAAAGTGAAAGAGTTTGAAAAGTAAATCGGTTTTACTTGTCTCGACTGTTTTGTGTCGTGCCACTCAATCTGATCATCATGAACTGTGAGGGTAACGGGATCTGGGCTGAAGGAGCCCACCACTCTTAGAGACCAGTCCGTCCCCCTCCAAACCCAGGAGACAATGTCATATCCTGTGGGCGGGTCGCCGTGTGCGTCAAAGTACACGGAGGTGTTGCCCAGAGAGAATCGCACCTGCTTAAGCCAGGGGAGAAGCTGAGGCAGAGAGAAGAGAGGAGAGACCAGCCCTTTAACAAAATGTGCTTCTGAAAGATTTTCTTCTTTGGCAAAATCACAAGTTTACATTTGCTCACCTCCCATGGATGCACCTTCCTCCTTTGACACTCTCCAGAATCACAGCCAAGAGCTTGGTGCAGAGCGTGAGCCACAGCGTACACCGCCTTGTACACGTTGAAGGAAGACGTGACGTCGTATTTCTCTAGTGAGAAATTCTTCCTGGTGAGGCCGTACAGGTCTGTGGACTGTAGACAGGCATTGCCTGGGTTTGTGGTGCCATTAGAGACTTTCTGGAGTTTGCTCTGCTGCAGTGAAGCCTGAACTGCATTTCTCTCAAAGTCCTCAAAACCAGATATAGCTGCATATTTAATGGACACACCCAGCACAGTGCCAATGGTGTGGATCCCAGGTATCTCTGATATAAGAGTAGCTACTGACCAGTCCTCCGTCCCAATCCACACCTTGCCTGTCACTTTGCGCTCAACGACAAATGGGAAAAAGCCACTGAGTTTGGACTTGCTGGAGAAGACTACAATGGTGTTGACTTTGGTCTTCAGTAGGCTGTCCACCATGTTCCTCATGGTCTGGACTGTGTCGGGTCTGAGTGATCGAATGACCCCTTGGTAGGCAATACAGATTCCGTGCTGAGGTGCTTGGTGGGAAAGACTCTGCATACCCTGCAAGCCATAGGAGTTGTCACTACCTAAGAGAGCAATCCATGTCCAGTTAAAGTGAATTAAAAGCCGGATCATAGCTGCAACCTGGTTCTTGTCACTGGGAATTGTGCGGAAAAAGGCTGGATAGAGGAACTTGTTGCTGAGCATTTCATTTGAGGCTTCATAAGAGATCTACAGTGACACAAAGAGGATGAGAGAAATGATTCTGTGCAGACATTTTCAGGTCATATTCAAAAGCAATGATTAAAACTCTCCAGTTGATAACTTACCTGTGGCATGAGATAAGCCCCCAGTAATGCAGCGGGGCTGAAGCTTTTGCTGCTGCTGTCCGGCCCAATCACAGCCACCGCTCTTTGGCTGTTGTCATAGTCTGTGTCTGTGTCTCCCTTTGTCCTGGGCGTAAAGGGGCCCTGGTTCTGTTGCTCCAGCAGGTCCAGTGTGGCCAGGACACTAGCCGGCACTGAGCAGATGTCATACATCTGGTAGCCCAGCTTCACTCCTGGTAGGAGAGGATGTGGTCCACTGCTGTTGTTGATTTCTTCCACAGCAAATCTCATGGCTTGCAACAGGTGAAAGCCGTGTTTGTTGGGTCGACCTCTGGAGAAGGCAACACATGAAAAGAAAAATAAATGAACACAGAATACTCTAGATGATTAAAAAAAAACAAAACAATATTTGGGTTGATGTTAAAGCCACACCACCAACGAGATGCATTTGTAACACAGTAAAACTCACACATTACATGGACCCAGAGCAGGCAAACCGGCACTCGGTCCATCTGTGTAGTGGAGAGGAAAAAGTCCAGCGATGGAGAAGTTCCCCTGCAGTTGCATCCCCTGTCCCTGAGAGATGTAGTCCAGTTCCCCATCAGTTAACTTCACTATCAGCCAACCCAAGGACAGAAACACAGCAGCAAACATATCCAGACTTTAGCGCCACCTCAAACAGATCTCGCTGTGGTTTGCAAAACGGATCAGAGGCTGTTTTTGAAGGTGTGGACAGACAGAGGGAGGGATGAGGGGATCACTTTTGCATCTTTCCGGGGAGTGTTGGTCGACTGAAGCATATTTGCATGTGTAATTTGTTTGTGTGACTGTAGAGTTTCCATCCCATTAAAATGGATTGCATAAATGCAATAAGCCATGAAAAGGGAGACTGGTGCTTTTCCATTAATCTTTGACAAGTGACATAAACCGGTAAACCAGAGCAAACACAGACAGTTTGTGGTTCAGTTTAGATTTATTAGTCATAAAGCTGTTGTTTATTAAAGATATTTGGAAAAAAATCAGTTTTGAGCATAAAATATTTTCTTCTTCAAGAATTCAAATCTTAATGTATGACAATCCCATAATGTTTGTTTTGATGCTCTCAATTTTGCTGTTTTTACTCTTGAGAGGATCACAACAATGTGCAGGTTCAGGGTGGGGATGAAAAGCTCTGCACCTTTAGGTCCAATGCAAAGATTTAATCATAAAAAAAAAAGCCTTTGCGAGACCCTTTTACTTTCTTGAGATGGGACTTTGACCTGGTTAAATACATTTTAAAAAGTGATTTTCATGAAAGCAAACAGGTCCAACTTTTATGGGTTTTATGGAAAAATTCCAAAAGGATTTGTTTTTAAGAAAAAGCAGTTAGCTAACTGGTATTTACAATCTATTGTAATCTGGGACTACATGTAAACATTACTTATTAATATCTCATGTTTAGCTTGAGACCTATTTAGAAATTCCTCCAAATTTGATAAACTTGCTGCACTTTATTCTCAACTCAGTTATCTTGTCTTATACCTGCATGACGTTTAAAATGTTAAATAGAACAAAAGGAAACTATGGTTTTTATTCTTGCCAGTCATCTTCAAGAGAAATCAAACACTATGATAATTTATCCTCACACACAGAAGTTTAGAGCTTTCTAGGACATTTGATTGCGTTTATGAATCTTTTAATGTGCAGTTTCACACGCTGATGAATCACAAACAGAGGAAGCAGTGGTCAAATCCAATGTGACTCCAGATTTTCCAGCCTATGAGTCACATTTTTACATTGTCATAGCACAGCTGTGATTATTAAGTTGTAATTATGAACAATAATGATGACTACATCTCATAGAAGTGAATTGATTCACTCATTCAAAGTCATTACTTCGTGTTAGTAGTAATATCTGTGTTTTTGTTGCTTTGTTAAAATGTCTGTAATGAAACAGGCCTGTGCAGGTGTCAATTTGCATTTTGGTTGATATTTGAGGCACATTTTGTTAAACACACCTGTTGTACTAACATACAATTTGCCTGACGCTCACCTGTGTCCAGAACCCAAACCCATTGTTTTGACAGGAATATTGAGCATTTTATCAACCACATTATTGTGTAGGCAAATAAACATGTAAATGTCCATGTAAGTACAAAGACTATGATTTGAGTGAAAAATATTTGCATTGTGCAAGCTTTCCCAATTTCAACAGAAAAGGTATTTCAGTAGAAGCTTTAATTATAATTTTTATTTAAATATATAACAACAATAACATGTCGTCTTTCAGAAAGTTTTCACATCAGATGGATTAACTCCATTTTTAGTAACAGTTGAAACAGTAACATATAATTGTGGGAAGTTTAACAGTTCATTTCAGGCAGTGTTAGAAAATAATGGGGCACACCATTGAAGTCTATGTACACACTCAACATACTAAAGAATAGACAAAGACCCATTAACACAAAAGCTTCACCAGTGACTGTTATTTAATTGAGTTTTCCATATTTGTAGTGTATTGTGGTTTCACGAGAATCAAAGGAGAATACTTTAGTTACAGTATACTGGGCACTATACTGTGTATATGTAAAAGCCCAGCTTGGGACAAGAGTTGAAAAGTAGCTATAAACTCTGGCTCACTGTCACTGGGACACTTGAACAGAACAGAGCCATTGTGACGTTATTATGAACACCTGCACTTTTCCTACTACGACAAATTAAACTGTGTGCAGTGAAACAGGCGTATACCATGGGTTTGGGACATCTCAATGGAATGCAGCCATGACTAATGTTATTATGTTTTTCTTATACATAAATGTCAAAGTGAAAACTGTGAAAATGGTCCATATTGTTGGTCTCTAATGACACTGAATGTCTAAAATACAATGCAATATCTGTCAAACATATTATGCTCCTATAGTTTGAATAACTTTTTGCAGTTTCCTCAAGATCCTTTTAAAAACGCTGGTACTACTTCACAATTACCCTTTATAAATCACGTATAAGCTGTCATGTATCATTCTTAATGGTCAAAACGTTCCATTTGGCAGATGAAGTTATAGCAGATCACATTGGTTCCTCTGGGAGTATTGTTTACCTTGACATGCTCTCAGATTGTTCTGCACAGTGGAGATTAACATGGAGGTGCTTTTTCCTGATTGGTCTCTTTATTAGGACTTAAGCATTCTGGGTAGAACACAGGTTTCTTTACTTGGTGAACTGCTCACCCATGCTTTGTCCCACTGTTCACATATCTGTGACTCTCCCTCCATCTATCTTCATGCTTCTTCACCTAAATTGTACAGCCACTTATTTATCAGTTAAAAACATTTATAACTGGTAAAAGTGTAAAACACATCACTATTTATTAATGAGTTACTTCTTCATGCTTCTTCACCTAAATTGTACAGCCACTTATTTATCAGTTAAAAACATTTATAACTGGTAAAAGTGTAAAACACATCACTATTTATTAATGAGTTACTATACGGCTCCTTTTACCAGTTATAAATAGTAGTAACTCATTAGTGAGATTAATGAGTAGTAAGCATTAACTTGATCTTGCCAAATAGTGAGCCTGCATCAATATATGAAAACTGTGTTAAGTGGTGGTTTAGTATACCAGAAGACCTATAGGTCCTGTAGGTTTGATGCTTTCCTCTTGTTTTGATTGAATTTCTCTGTTCTTCTGCTCTTGTTGTCGATACTTTACAAGCTAAAACTCAAAAAGTACGAACTTAATATTTTGTTGGAACATGATCTGTTTATAATGATGTGATTATTCATTACTCATCATTTACTGTTTTTTAAAAAAAATCAAATTTACTACTTATAAGCTAGTTCATACCGGTGTCAGGATAAATTAACAGTTTTGAAGTGTCTTATTTTCATTATTTATTATTATTATTTTTATAATGTTTCTACAATACACTAATGTGGAATAATTAATTCTACAAATATAACAATCAGTTACGGTTAAAACTATTATGGACAGTCTCACTGTCCCGCTGACAGTTTTTCTTCAATATAAATCTGGCATGAGCACCAAGAGAATAAATTAATCGGCTCCGGATCATCTATCAAAAATATTTCATTTTTATCATACTGTCAAATATGATCAAATACTATTATATTATTTAATATTACTAATTAAGAGCAGGAAACCCCCAAATAAAACAACTGAAGAAAAAGACCTAAAATAAAAACAAAATTCTAGCATTAATTCTTAAATCCAGTTGATGTATGTCTGGATTATATTTTGCTTTATTTACCAAATATAGGTTCCATCAGACTTCAAAGTTTACTGAAAATATTCCTGTATATCTGTTCAAAACTTTAGTTGACTGGGGGTTGGTCATGGAAATAGCTGATTCTGGCTCAGTGTTACAAAAAATAATGTTATAAGTAAGGGTGGGTTTTATATTTTCAACCCCGGCTTTTATTTCCAAAAAGGCTTCATTTCATCTCAGTCGAAATATTAAACATTGTAAATGGAAATTACACTCAGGTTTTATGAAATGAGAAACTAAATAGATAGGACAAGGACAATGATTCTCATAAAATCAAATACAGTAAATAAATAAATAAGATTTGATAAATGCAAAAGTGTTTTCAAAAATGCAGTTATAATAGTTGATTGTAAAAAATACTCTTTGTTTCTATGATATTTTAGAGTATATGAAATATATAATTAGAAGTGATTGTTTTTGGTGGCAGCTCCGAGACCCTCTGTCTAGATCTAGGTCAAGTTTTTACCAGTTGAGGCAGCTGGTCAAAATAAAGCCAATTCTTTCAAAGCAGCACTTTGAGACAGTAATCCACGCCTTTGTCACCACACGGCTGGATTACTGCAGTGCACTTTATGTGGGGGTTAGTGGGTCCTCCATCAACCGTCTCCAGATGGTACAATATGCTGCTGCACGTCTTTTAACTGGCACACGCAAATATGACCACATTTCCCCCATTTTAGCCTCACTTCACTGGTTGCCCATACATTTTAGGATTCATTTTAAAATTCTTTTATTTGCTTTTAAATCTCTCAATAGTCTCGCCCCTCCCTACCTCTCTGGATTGCTGCAACCATATATACCCACCCGCTCTCTCAGGTCAGTTGATCAGCTGCTCCTGAGGGTGCCAAAAACGAAGCGCAAGCTCAGAGGGGACCGTGCTTTCGCTGTGGCAGCCCCTAAAATGTGGAACGACCTGCCTCTGCACATTAGACAGGCATCTTCCTTGTCTGTTTTTAAATCCCTTCTTAAGACCCATCTCTTTTCCATGGCCTTTGACACCTTGTAAGATGTGATTTTATTTTATTGTTCTATCTTATTTTATGTTATTTTATTGTTTTTTCTTATTATATATCTGTTTTTATTGATGTTTTATGTCTTTTAATTTATCTTGTGTTTATCATTTTTATCATGTACAGCACTTTGGTAACTTCTGGTTGTTTTTTAAAGTGCTTTATAAATAAAGCTGGATTGGATTGGATAATTATGATGGAAAATTTGTGAATAAACATAATTATTAAAAGAAATCATCAGAATTAAATGAGAATAAATCTTGGGGGTCTTTACATTCAAAATATAACATGACATCTTTAAATGAAAAAGAGATGAGTGAGTGTTTTCTACAGTCCAGTTAATATTACCATCAGTAAAGTGTGGAACAAAAATATTTGTAGGGTATATATTAAGTAAGATTTTTAATTGTATACCTTGTCTGCTGATGTTTGTTTATCCAGAGTAAAAAATAAAAACTATGTTTATTATTTACCTTTTTCCATCTCTGGATAAAGGGGGTGGTCTCTGTCTCTGTTTGCGTCACTACTGTGCGACGCACATGTCGAGGTGAAAGTGCAAGGCTGCCATTTTTTTTTCCGAAGGAATCTTCCTGACTAGTTAGACGAGCCAGGACAAACTGTGAGTTTCACCTCCACTTTTCAGCAGTTTGGACTCACCTGTCTGCGCGCCGAAGACATACGGGGCAGGGGTATTACACCGGCTCGGGGTGTTTGACCTCAGGTTGAGGGGCAGGCTTTACTCGGGACTGCACTGGGGTGCAGACGGCTGCTTAGCTCAGCGGGCTAACATTAGCTGTGTCTGTAAACAAACACTACAGGCAGTGGAGAAACAGCTGCAGGTAAACCACCGCACCTTCTGCGGGTCTCCTCAGCATATTCGTTCACAGTTTCAGACAGGTGAAGAGCTAACACCGGGGGGGTGGGGTGGGCAGCGGGTAGCAGGGGGCGGGTTGGCGCTGCATGTCTGGAAGTTTTGCGACACAACTTCAGTTTTGATGACACTGCGAGTTACTCTAAACCAGCTCGGAGCTCAGTCGCTTTAGAGCAGGTCGGGGGGCCTGTCGGGTCATCAGGGAAACAAACAAACACACACACACACACACACACACACACAGACACACACACACACACAGACACACACAAGCATGTCGTCCTTCTCGGAGTCGGCCCTGGAAAAGAAGCTGTCGGAACTGAGCAGCTCGCAGCAGAGCGTCCAGACTCTGTCTCTATGGATCATCCACCACCGAAAACACTCGGCCCTCATCGTCAAAGTGTGGCACAGAGAGCTGAAGAAAGGTGAGAGCTGCCGCCGCTGACTGCTGATGAAAAGTATATGAATACATGTTGTAGGTTAACAGGATACTGGGAGTGTTGAGTCCACATACCACTGTGACATCATACTGACATCCAACCCGTATGTTGAAATAAATCAATCATTTATACACATATATGAATTACTTATATATACTTCCAGGCTTCCCATAAGCCACAATTTAACGTTCTTTCTCTTTTCTGTGGTGGTTAATATACAAGGGTAACTTGCGCCACATAGTCTAAAGGAACAACTGCCTGTATTGGCGTGTAACCTCAGCAAGCACAAGTCTGCAACACTGGCTCTAGTCTGATGAGCATGAGTTCCTCCAACCCTATGAAAGAGGTCTTTGTCTTACAATAATGTCTAATTTTGTCTGACCATTACTCAAAAAAATGCCCCAAATAATACGTGAAATTGAGAAAAGCAATGAAATCCTAACATTTTCTGACATTTTATAAACTAAACAAAAAATTAAGTAAATTGTAGATTCATTGATCATTACAATCAGCAGATTCACTGATCATGACAATATTTGTTTGTTGTTGCCCTAATAGTAATGGTGTTTTTGTGTGATACATTACTTGAAAAAGGAGGATTCAAAACATATTCATTTGGGCCAACTGGTGCGAGGACCCTATTGTAATTGCTTTGTGAAATTCCATTACCTGTAAATGCCAAAAAGGCACAGTAAATTCAAAAATATGTAATTTCCTGTTGGGTTTAGGGTATGGGTACATCAGTGTATTTTGAAGGTATTGGCATGTTATATGCGTTTACCGAATTTCGTGCATGTAGGTGAAACACAGTGCGAGTAGTGCCTCATTGAAATTTTCTAGGTGAAGCTATAGAGTCATTTTTCCACACCCATGCGCAAGACCTATAAAATATGTACATTTTCACCAGGGCTGACGCATGTGCGAAGTTTCATGAGTTTTGAGCATGTTTAGTCTCAAAAAGGTGATTTTATTTTAGAAGAAGAGAAATCTGGCAAACAAATTTCAATAGGGTACTCACACCCTATGTATAATATACATAGTCCAGTCTGCCTCAAACGTCATGTGTTTGATGACAGCCCCACCTGAAGACGTCTGCAAGTTACTATCAAGTCATTGTCATAGCACCACCTACTGAAAACAGGAAGTAACCCTATTGTAACAATCATCATTTGATTTACGTTACGTTTTCATTGTGTGATCTACACATAAAACACAACACACAAAAATTGGAAATGTTGACATGGATTTATCGATGGTGTTATTTCTTAATCTTGCAGAGAACTTACCATATGTAGACATTGTGTGGATGTAATGGCATTTGTCCACACACTACAGTTTAATAAGAGTTGTATAAAGCTTTAGCAGTATTTGCCAGTTTTTTGTTTACATTAGTCCCTTGGAGTCAAAGAACTAGGGCTTATGTTTGGATTCACCATTTAGTTTGGACATTCAGCAGTCACACAGTGAAATCCACTAAAGATGAGGCAGAGAGGCCACACATCATAAACCAAATCACCCTGATTGGTGACGATTTGAACCTAGCTAGATCAGTTCACACCCAGAAAACCTGACGCATGATTTCCTCACAAAAAAACCGTCACTCCACTCTGACTGTGGCTACAATGATAAACATGCTTAGAAACATGATCAATTATTTCCTGAAGCAGACAGGTATGTTGAAGAAGAATACGCACAATAGCATAGATTGTATTGACCATTGCAGATTGACGATGCAGTGTAAGAATGAATTCTCCTGATTTAAATCTTTAAAAAAAAATAATGATTTAAAAAAGCTGTTTTTTCATGTGTTGTCCAGCTAAATCCAACAGGAAGCTGACGTTCCTGTATCTGGCCAATGATGTCATCCAGAACAGCAAGAAGAAAGGACCAGAGTTCACCAAAGACTTTGAGTCCGTCCTCGTCGATGCCTGCTCCCATGTTGCCAGGTAGATAGTGATGTGACCACTGTATGCTCTCAGACTGCTACAAATGAACAGTCTCTGTGTTGAGTATATGTCATGCGTGTGTGTGTGTGTGTGTAGATAAGTGGCATGCTTCCTGCTGTGAAGCTTTTTGAGAAATAGCCAAGTATCTAAATGTAGTCCTTTGTAGAAACCCACTTCTACAGCTGAAACTTGTTGCTTCCTGTTTTGGACCAAGAAATCTGCTAATGGAGGATAATATTTCAAATGTGGAATTCAATCAGAGGTAAAAGTTTGATCTGTTTATCCCGTCCAAATCGGACCTCATCAATTTGTTAGACCACCAAACGTTGCCTAATCTGTTTCAGGTGTCTCTCAAATCTAAAATGGAGCCATGTTTATCCAGCTCTAATCTAGGCTAAAACAACTATAACCTTATAAGAGGAAAAAAAGCAGGAAATGATCAGGGTACATTTTAAACATTTGGTCCCATGTTACTTTTTTTTATGATGCACAAGCTGGTTGGAAGAATTTGCTAAACACTGTTTTCACTGTGTTTTGAGCTATAAAACGATCCCTTGCTTAATCCTCTCTCATCGTCTCCTGAACTGTGATGGTCTCCTGCCTCCCCACAGTGAAGCAGATGAGGGCTGTAAAAAGCACATGGAGAGACTCCTAAACATCTGGAAGGAGAGGAACCTCTACAGAAGTGACTTCATTCAGCAGCTTAAACTGGCCATAGAAGACACCAACAGCCCCAGGCCTTCAGGTCAGACCACGGGTACATAATCTCATTGTTTCACCTGTACATGAATTTATATGATATCTGTGATCTACCACAAGATGAGGTTTAAATCCAAAACCAAGTAAAACTGTGTCCAGAATCACTGACATTAAAAGTCTTTGTTAAAAGACCTCTGAACATGTTTTAATTGGCATCAAATAATTTGCTAAACATGAGCCATTTCTTTTTACTATTTAGTAATTACTTAATTACAATCACATTAAAACACAAGACAGCTTTTAAAAGTAAATAACAAATATGTATGTGTGAATTCTCTGAAATAATGAGGTGATCACTTTACACATAACAGCAGGAAAAAGAGGTGCATTCATGTACCCAGAACATAATCTAACATGAGGTTGATCAATATCTTTTGTGTTGACCCTATTGATCGGGTGATGATCGATTCTCAAAATAAGATGTAGTATCTTTGCTACTTATACTTTAGGTACCAATCTGCCCGCCTTGTGTTTATAACCTTCTCTACAGACTGATCTCACACATTACAGAAATTGTAATTCCAGTGTTAGTTTACATATTGAGGGATACTTATAGTGTCTGTTTTCCGATTTGTCAGAGCTGGAAATGAATGTTGACCTACAGTTGCAATTGGAAATATTCAACCCCCACAGCTCAAAAGACGTTACAGTGATGTGAATCCAGGTTAATGGGAATATATGACAAAAAGCCAGCAAGCAATGAAAAATATTTATTGATACATATTTGAGTTATTTTTAGAACATAAATTGACTTAACTTTGAGTTCAAATGAAAAATGTAAACTTCAAATAAGCATTTTCAGTAAGTGCTGATGAGCTTCTTAAACTTCTCTACTGGAATCTTTGCCCATTATTCACGTGCTAAAGCCTCTAGCTCATTGATGTTTGATGGTGTCCGTGCTGCAACTGCCTTCTTTAAATCCCACCAAAGATTTTCAATTGGGTTTCAATCTGGGGACTGAGAAGACCACTCCAGGACACTCCAGGACATTTCTCAGCCAAACTTCGGTTGACGTGGAGGTGTGCTTGGGATCAATGTCTTGCTGGAGAGAATTGATCACCAAGGTTCAATTTCCCAACAAAAGTCATCACGTTGCTCTTTATAATGGCCTGGTATATCTGGAAATCGATGATGACTGGTACATGGTCAAGATTGCCAGGTCCTGCAGCAAAAAAACATCCCCACATCATCAATGACCCACCTCCATGTTTGACCATGGGGAGGCTATTCTTCTGGTCATAAGGCCTTTCTCATGCCAGACATACTCCTGGTCCGTGTGTCCAACCAGTTCCAGTTTAGATTCATCAGTCCATAGAACTGTCTCACAAACTCTTTTATGTGTCACTCAACTGATAAAGAAGTCATCCAAAGCAAAATCAGCTCTTTGAAAATACTTTCATTGGTAAATAATGTTTGGAGGGGGGTTGAATATTTTCGATTGCAACTGTAACTGCCAACTTCCACCTCTGCTTCTGACATAATGGAAAAATTTCAGAATATCTTTTTTCCGAGTAACTTCAAAGTTAACTTCAGTGTAATTTCTGTTCAACATTTAGAAAAATCATAAAAAAAAACATTTTCATACTGCAAAGAATTCAGTTTTATTCTTTTTGAAGTGAGCGGCATTTGACGAGTGTTTCTCCTGCTCTGTGGTCTCTAAACTCGACACTGCAGAGGAGAAGAAGGCGGTGAAACGTAGCTATCAGAAGATCCAGGAAGAGGAAGATGATGAGGACGACGACTACAGGAGCCACAACTCCCCTCACAACACAGATGTCTCTGCAACTCAGCTGGTAAGGAGGACAACGTTTTACATGAAAGGCACAAAATGCAAAAAAGGGGAAAAAAAGTCCCTCAGTTGATGTTCAAATGTCTGTTTGTCTTAACTCATTTCTCTTTCTTTCTTCCTTCTCTCACTCCCCACCCTTCTGTCATTTCTGACATGGTCTCTCCTCCCTGATCATTTCTCCCCTGCTCCTCCACTCTGGTTGACTCTCTTCGCCTGTTCCCTTTAAACACACCTGCAGACAGAGGAGCTGGTCAAGGCCCTGCAGGACTTGGAGAACGCTGCATCAGGCGATGCAGCTGTTCGTCAGAAGATTGCCTCGCTGCCGCAGGAAGTCCAGGACGTTTCCCTGCTGGAGAAGATCACTGGTAAGACCTGACAGCACAGCTTGATCACAAATGACTTTTCCTGGAATATTTAATGCCTCCGCCAAGGCGACAGCCAGAGCCGGAGAGATTATGTTTTCGGTTTGTCCGTCAATCTGTCCGTCCCATTCTTTGAGCACAAAAGCTCCGTAATGCCATGAGGGAATTTCTTCAAATACATTAACACACAAAAATAGTGGGTCAGTCTCTGTTGAATTTTCCAAGGTTTGTGGTTTGGATTGTTAGATGGGTTTAAAATGAGATAGATTGCAATAACAGTAATATGAGTCATCTACGGAAATGCTACACACAAGCAATACAAAGTCAAACAAGTGAAGAACAATTAATAAAAGCATGCACACGGTGTTGAAAGTCAGGTGTTATTAGTTAATTACAGTCAGTAAGTTTGGTCAGTTGACAGCAGTATTCTGTACATCATGTCCTCATTATAGGAATTATCATAACTGTATTTGTGTAGAACTTTTCTAAACACAGGTTATAAAGTAATACATGTTGACCAATGTTGGACAAAATATACAGTACTAAACAAAAGAAAAATAAAGTGTAGAGACAAAAATATTCAATAGTAAAAAGACATTGAGTGATTGAACAGGAAACAGGTTTTTAAAGGAGATTAAATAAATAAATGTCATAATTTGTGATTTTAACCACCCACTCCGGTTCAACTCCAGACAAGGAGGCAGCAGACAAGCTGTCAAAGACGGTGGATGAAGCCTGCCTGCTGCTGGCGGAGTACAACGGCCGACTGGCTGCAGAGCTGGAGGACCGGAGGCAGCTGGCCCGCATGCTGACTGAATACATCAGCAGCCAGAAGGAGGCACTCATGGAGAGAGAGAAGAAACTAGAGGCAAGGCACTGCACACACAAACATAACAGCCAACAATACAGAGAGCTGAGGGGCAGGTCGCTGTCTGTGTGTTTGTGTTAAAGGTTCTCCTCCACTAAAGAGTGTTATGTTATTTAATACAAACTCACGCTTTGAGTTTGTATTAAATAACAAGTTTTCCTGGACAGTCACCTGTAGATGGATTGTAACAAAAAGAGAGAATTTTATACTAAAGACTGCAACCTTGGAAGATATCCACTTGATTTGTCTCAGTCTGCTGAAACCTCATTAACTAAAAAAACTATGACAACATTTTTCATGGAGGGAGGAATTTAGTCCACCATCACTTACATTTAAAGTGCATTAGGAAGGATCTCTTTATCTATAATGATCTTTAATGGCCAGTATGAACAGCAAGCACAAACTGTTTCAGTGTTTATATGGGCACCTGTCTAATGCTGTCATTAAGACAGACTTAAAAAAATGCAACCTATCCTTTAAATTAAGGATGCCCTGATTGATCGTCCGATCGTCACCGGACAATTTTCATTCAAATCATGTGATCGGGAGATGGGAATTAATGCTTCAAGTCACCTATCAGCTTAAGACTGATCACCTGTGGTCATTACTCTGGTGTCTGCTGTTGAGAGAAGCGTTGTGTGGTGTAGTAACATGTTGGCGTGTGGAACTTACAAACTTACAACGTGTGTGAACGTACGCCATCTGCAATGCATGACAAAAATGATCGGTATTGGCAGTGGATCGGCCGATCTCACTCATGGATGATCGGTAGTGGTGTCAGTGGCAAAAAAGGTAATTGCGGCATCCTTACTTTAAATGTTTTAATCAACTGTCCTGGTGAGAGTGTAAGTACACACTGATGAATCAGGCAGACACTGTGTAATAAAGACACCTAAGATCTGAATCTAGTCAAAGACTTGTATTTGAACACACAGTGCACCTGTCATCACAAACTGTAGATGTGTCGGAAGTCTGGCTCCAGCTGATAACTGCTCTGTGGAGGCAGCATTAGCATGGAGGACAATGAAACAATGGAAAAAAACAATGGCTGTAATTCTTTGTATCGTACAGCTGTGATTCTGTTCTTTTCTGTGATCTGTTTTACACAATATCCCAGTTTAACTTATTTCAAAGAGAAAATTATCTATAATATATCAACCAAAAACTGTCCATACGACTTCCTGGTTCGGCTTTGTCGCAATGTATTCGCTGTAGTTTGTGAACAGTTTTCCTCTGAAAACAGGGATTATTTTGTTGTAGCTACAAAACAGTTTGGAAGAATTCTGTTGTGTGTTGTAGTTCAGTACTAAATTTAAGCTCATATGTACCTGTGCTGTATCTTCTTGATTTTTCCTCTGCAGGAATACAAGCAGAAACTGGCGAGGGTGACCCAGGTGAGGAAAGAGCTCAAGTCCCACATCCAGAGTCTCCCTGATCTCTCCCTCCTGCCCAATGTGACCGGAGGTCTGGCCCCGCTCCCTTCAGCCGGAGACCTCTTCTCCACTGACTGAGAGGTGTTGCCCAGATGAACTGGCCCGGTGCTCCTCCCCACCCAAACCAAGCCCCATGTTTGATTCACAAAAGTATTTCCAGCTGTGTCTCTAGCCAGAGGACACATGTGGTCAAACCTCTGTCAGCAGAGTAGCCAGCCCACCTGCTAACTCCAAACCTGCAGGACAAGAGGGGGGAAGGGACATAAGAGGGACGGTTTGGTGAAATTGAAACACTCTGCAGAGGAGAACAGAGACTCTGTAAGCCTGGAATTTTTCCGTTCTCACTCAGTCAACAAGGATTCCACTCCACCAGCTTGGAACAAGTTTGTTCCCTATTTGTTTTTATTTTTTTAAATGCTGGAAATGTCACTGATTTAGGAGGAGAGGAGGGGTGAATAAGCAAAGCTTGGACAGACATAAACGTTTGTTGTCAGGGCGTGTCAAAGTGTCTTTTTGTGTGCTATATTTTGAATTCAGTGAGAAAAGGTGGGCCGTATGCTCTCACAGTTCTCAGAGGTTGTGACTACACTGTGAAGAGGATGTACCATTCATTAGTTTTATTTCTTGGCTTTCATTTGGTGGCTTTTTATTGACACATAGTCCAATAGATGGTTTTGATGAGCGTATACAATTAGAGAAGATATCAGATCTGGTTCAGTGCATTTTGGTTGCTTCATGAATGCCGTTACAGAGCAGGCTCATTTCAGTAACACTTCAAAGAGTCTGACTGAATAGGATTTGTGGGACAGTATCATCCTGACAGTTGAAAGTCAATAGACAAGCTTTGATTTTCATCTCCCCATTCCCAAACTTGTTTTCATTTACAGACTAAAACTGTGCAGATTCAAAGTACTCGTTTGTTTTCATACTTTAATTTGGACAGATGCTTGAAATGTGACGAGGCTAATTATGTGAAGTGTGTTGTAGGCAAGGTTTGAGTTTTACAAACAAGTCCTGGAGGTTTGAAGAAACAATTCAAGGTTTGCTTTCTATGAAACTGACTGGTCTTTATTTGTATGAAAACATTTATGAAATGCTAAAATTAAAAAAAAAAAAAAAAAAACTCCAAAATACAGCGTCACTGAATAGTGAAAAAAACTCAAGAAAAGTGTTTAAGATAATTTAGTTTTAGTGTGTAGGGTTGGGAAATATGGAAAGAAAAGATAACTAGGTCAGAACAGGACCTGTATATCACAGGATCAGAACAGGTTGTCATTACATTATAAATAAACTTGAACTGTCTTCTTCAGCTTCATTTGCAAATATTTAAGACAATTGTTCATTATGATTCACAGTATCAAATTCCCACACTATGATTAAAATAATGAATGATAATCGGTACAAATTGCTTGGCCCTACCTGTGTGTAGATGAAATATTTTACAAAAGAAAAGCAGCATTGTATTCCCCTCATTTGTAATTCACATTACAAATCCATTCATTTAGACATTAAGGCCAGGGAGGGTGACTCATGCCCAATGTAATATCTGGTACAGCAGCTTGTGAGGATTTTCTAAACCATTCTCTGTCAAGGCCAGGACTTCAGGTATCATTTGTTTACCTCTTTTGATTTTCAGTCAGTTATGAAGAGGTTTTAAGATAAAGTGTGAGAGATGTTTACCAAGACAGTGTACTCATTTTGTTAAAGCTTTCAGAAGCTTTAACGAAGTGCTTCTGCTGCTGATGAGGTAAGTGTTTTCTAAAGTTAAAGAAGATTAGAGTAGATGTAACCTACCTGCTGATGCAACAAGCCTGGGTGAGAAATGCTCCAAATCCTTGCAGTAAACTCTCTGATTGACTGGTGTGTCCTGGCAATCTGGAACCACAAAATAACTCAAAGGTCAGCAGGTAAAAATGTGACTCACAGCGGCTTCAAAGTGCCTGTTAAACCAGATGTGTGGATGTCATCATTAGAGTCAGTTGTGGGGGCGCAAAACACAAATTTAGGCTATAAAATAATCCTAATGTTAGATAAACTTTGGATGTTAAATGTTAAATTCGCTGGTTAATTAAAGATTATTACAGAACTGTATGCCAGGAAGGACATTTTGACCCAGGTGTGCTTGACTGTCGATATTAGTCCTTACCTGTTTGCTGTGTGGTATGAATCATACTGTACGACCAGGACTGCACCAGTAAGGATAGTGTTTTCTGTAATGAAAGTGATTCTGTGGATGCCAATAAACTGGAGCCATTTGAACAATTGTTACATGTGTATTTTACATGAAGTCAACATAAGGTAAATATGCTTAGACAGTTCAGAAACAAATACCCACACTGTTAGATGTGTTGCTCGTAGCCTTTCATCTTGTCAGTGTGGGGCTGCCCTTCACCTGATCACTTCTCTGTCTGATATCGCAAGTAAAACTGAATGTAGCTTTAAAACACAGTCTCTTTTTAAACTCTAATTTACTGAAACTGGGCACACACACAATGGCAAGTAAAAGCGAATGGCAGTGTGACCGACACATTTTAGTAATTTTGGTGGATATGTGGTGCATGTGGTGAAAGTATATTACTCATCACGTCAGCTCCTGTCATCCCCTTCAGAAGCAGTGTGGGTGGGAGAAAGACCAGACTGCAGAAAGCTGGAGGGGAGGAGGGACAAAGCACAAGAATACAACCACATTCACAGTATATTCCCAAGGACAGAAAATCTTCTTTTTCCAAATCTAATTTATGTTGAAGACACAGTGAAATTGCTGTTATATATGTTTAACAACAACCTTAAAGTTATTTTAGACTGCAATAATCATCAGTGTAGTTTGGGTAAGGTACAGTAACATGTAGCCTGGTAATGTGAATTTGTGTATTTGCATGTTTTTTCTTAAGTTGCACTGTGTTGAGGTCTCACGACCACCGTAGGCAAATGCTACTAGTAGATTCATCAAAAATTTGGGGTACCCAGCTGTCCTGGGGGTGAATGCACTGAACAGGCGTCTTTTTCATCATCCTCCATCTCTGTCTCCTGTTTCCAGTCTTTTTTCTGCTGTCAACGATCTAATTAAGGCACGAAATACCCAGAAAATGGCTTCAATGCTAAGTCATAATAAAATGAACATTAGAAAGCAGTATGAACCTCATTTAATATATTTGTGAAACTATTCACAATGACATATTCCAAAAATATAAAACTGCTGTACAGTAAATAACTGCTGGAACAACGGTTACACTTGACCCTTACAGCACCATCACTGACTGAAAGACACCTGATGATGTATTTGCTCAACAACAGAACAATACTGTGGCATCCAAAATGATCATGGGGTTGAATCACCACCTGAAAGACTCAACAAAAACTAAAATGATATATTTGTTTCCGTCACTTCATTCCTCCTGTAAGGGAACTGATGGACTTGAAATGACATTAAATGTGGTGCACACTCTACCAGGTGAGCCACCACGGCGCCCGATGCTGACATTTTTAGAAGTGAAAAGTAAGAACTACCCCTGCAGCAAAGAGACACTAACAATGAGCTCCTCAAATGTTAATGTGCTTTTTGTTTAATGAATTCATAAAATAGAAGAAAAAACAGAATAACAAAAGAGCTCAATGCCTCCAAGGTCATTAAAATAATTACCAAAAGTGAAGTAATTAAAAGGCAATGACCTTATTCCTTTATAATTTACATGTAAAAAATTAAATAATACATATTTTGAACTCTCCAGACATCCATTTTAGTGAAATAAATAAACAATTAAGTTATGGTGTTACATAAATATGAACTGTAAATAATTCAACCTGTAAATACTGAAAAAAAAAATCCTTCAGTTTCCTTTCCTTTCCTTTCTATTGTTATTCCACATATGAAATCAAACCAATTTGGTCAACATCAATTAACTGCATTCCTACACTTGATATTCATGACTTAAGACAGATGACTTGAATGGGCTTGACTTTTTTTTTTATTAAATAATTGCATTTTTCTAGATATTGAGATGTTACATTTTCTTTTTGAAACATGAAGGGGGATTTCTAGTGTGATGCCCACAAATCTGGCAACCTACTTGTACATGGCAGACCAGCAGAGGCCTATGCAGAGGCAGCTATAATAGTAAAGTAATAGTAATAACTACAATGACACTCATACCTCCACCGAGGCCAAACAATCCTACAAATTAAAGAAAGTGATTTAAAAAAAAAAAAATGGATCCACCCCTTTAACCACATCTGCACCAAAATCTAATGGGGTCTTCCCTGACCCATGTTTGATCATTTTTGGGCAATCCTGCTGAAAATAAACCGCACAGGTGAAAACATAACCTCCTTGGTGGAGGTAATAATAATAACAATAATAATAATAAAAATATTAACAATAATAATAAAAAATAATTGTTGCAGTGGGCAGCTGCGGTCACATATCCAGACAAAACGTCAAATATCAGTACGAATTATAAGGTGTAAACAACAACAGTTTTCATTCATGTTGAAAATAAAACTAAACTTTTCATGACCAGTCTTTTACCTTAATGTGCAAATTGGGGAAGAGCATCGCATTTCATATAACTGGACTTACAGCAGGGACTGCTTGATTCTCGTGAGTCATCACAAGGAAATCACACCTGCAACTTCATCACAAAAGTCAATGTCTGAAGTATATATAAAGCAACATCTAAATGAGCCAGAGTGGTTTTGAAAACAAGTACTGTGGACATGTGAAATTAAAACTGAGCTCTATGGCCACGATGGCTAAAGGGGTTTTTAGAGAGAAAAAAAGGAGCAGCACTGGATGAAAAAAAAGGGGATGTAGGCAGTTTCTCAGCACAAGACTGCTGCAGCAGCAGTGTAAGAAGAAGCAGCTCCCTAGTCCTGACTGCAGTCTGACTTTATTACAGTAGTGTACTGTAACACTGTTGTTGTCTCTGTCACCACATAAAACAGCTACTTAGCGCAATATATCCCAGGCAACCGTCTTATTTATTCATCATCATATTTATTTTATGTTTCAGCCTTGTGCAATAACACTTCAAACTGTTCTTCTTTTTTTCATTTCCAACCTCCAATGCAACATTTCAGTACATATATGTATATACAGGTGAAACTCAAAAAATTAGAATATCGTGCAAAGGTTCATTTATTCCAGCAATTAGATTTACAAGGTGAAACTAATGTATAACATAGGTTCATAACATGCAACTCAAGATATTTCAAGCCTTCATTTGATATAATTTTGATGATTATGGCTTACAACTTATGAAAACCTCAAATTGAAAATCTCAAAAAATTAGAATATCACATACAATTAATAGAAAGGGG